>NW_008341810.1:960606-971847 GCF_000622305.1 Nannospalax galili | reverse complement strand
CAAATGAACCTACCATTTGACCCAGTTATACCATTCCTTGGCATATACCAAAATAACTCATCCTATTGCAGAGATACTTGTACGTCCATGTTTGTTGCTGCTCTTTTCACAATAGCTAAGAGATGAAAGCAACCTAAGTGTCCCCCAATTGATGAGTGGATAATGAAAATCTAGTTCATTTATACAATGGAGTTTTACTCAGCAGTAAAGAAACATGAAATTATGAAATTTGCAGGTAAATGGATGGAACTAAAAACTGTTAATACTAAGTGAAGTAACACAGACTCAGTAAAAAAATCAACATATGTTCTCCCTCATATGTGGATCTTAGAACCAAATCCTGTGAGTATGTATCCAGACGTAACCACAGGAACCAGGGAGGTAAACGAAAAGAACCTGAAAGTGAAGAACAGTAGGAAACAGGCATTAACAATGGAGATATGGATAAAAATTGGGTTAGTTTAAGGGAGGGGGTAGGGAAGTGTATACAAAGAACCTAGGGGATAAAGGGAAAGGAGGTAGTATGAAAAAAAAAATGGGTATATTGCCTGTGTGTATGTAAGTGCACCTGTGTCATGCAATGCCTGCAGAGGTTAGAAGAGGGCATCAGATCCCCTGGAACTGGAGTAATGGACAGCTGTTAGTCACTCTGTGGGTGCTGGGAATAGCTCTCAGGTCCTCTGTGAGAGCAATCAGTGCTCTTAACCACAGAACCATCTCTCCAGACCCCATATTGTATTTCTTTTTGTCTCACTTCCTCTTTTTCTTTTTTCTTTTTTACTGTAGACTTGCATAAGCATTATCATTAATAACCATACCAAAGATTCAATACTATGCTGTATTGAAATTTCCTCTACCAAGGAAATTAGCTTATTGCTGTTTAATTCAGCCTCTGTAAATTCTAAGGACAGAGGCAGAAGACAGAAAGATTCTGTTCTAATACAGACCTTGTTCCCCTCTGAAACCCCTTGAGCCTAGTCACCACCATATGCATTACTCTCGACACTACTGTATTTCAGCCTCTTATTACTCTGGCCTGCCAAGCTCTGCTTACAGCATTTAATGGCTTTTCTAGTCCCAAATTCCAAAGTCTTCCACATGCCTCCAGGAAACAAGGTGGTCATATTCTTTATCAGCTTGCTTTTTGGAACAAACTTCTGTATTTGTTACTTTTCTCTTGTTGTGATAAAATACCATGACCAAAGGCATTCTCATAGAAGAATGACATTATTTTTACGTATGGTTCCAGAGAGATAAGACTCCATCAGGGCAGAGAGGCATAGCAGTAAGTGGCAGGTATGGGAGGGGCTGTAGCCTGAAAATGATTTATTCCTGCCAGAATTCTGAAGAGCCATGGGCTGGCATAGGGCACCCTGGGAAGAAGGGTGGAACCTAGTGTGGGAAGAGATTGGAATGAAAGGATTTGATGCCAATTCTGGGAAGCAGGGAACAGGGAGCAGGTGACCTCACAAGGACCCCGTGGACCCCTCATGAAATTCTGTGGGGTGAATGGGCATGCAAGGGCGTGAGATGAGGCAGACCATGGGCAAAAGTGATCCAGAAGGGCAGGCCTAGCTGCGCAGAGCTGGGTGCTGGGTGTGGGGAGTTTGTTTCTTTGTAAGTGTCTCCCCTCCCCTGGCAGAGGTATAAACTATGCAAAATTCAGATAAAGCTGTGGTATGTTGTTTGTCTACCCGCGCCAGGAGCAAGGGATCCTAAAAGAACTCAGGCGACAGGGGCAGGAGTTAAAAGTTTAGAGATCACATCTTCAAACATAAACATGAACCAGAGAGAGTGAACTGGAAATGGGGTAAGGTTATAAACTCCCAAATCCCAGCGCCCCCACCCTCAACCCCAGTGACATACTTCCTTGACTAAGACCACTTCACCTAAACTTCCCCCAAACAGTGCCACCAACCAGGAACCAAGTGTTAAATATGTGAGTCCATGGCCAGCATTTCTCACTCAAACCACTACCATTCTGAAGGAAAAATTCCTAGAAATAGCATTTCTGTATCAAATATGTTTTCTATGTCTTTTTGTAAGATATAGTTACAAGTTATCCATCAATATATATATAGTCTTTAGCCATCAAGGGGGATCTCAGCTTTTCTACAACCAGAGACCACAAACATTGCTCAGTGTTTTTTTTTTTTCCTTTTCTGGGTGAAAACTGTAATCTCGGTTTGTTGGTGGGTTGGTGTGCTTGCTTATATTTCTCTAATTATTTGGTGGGGTGAAGTGTCTTTCATATTATAGAACCTGTTTTCCCATTCTCCACAGTGACTGTTCATTTTCATGCCATTCACTAAGTAGTTGAACATTTTCTGAAAAAGTGGCATTTTTTCTTACATACAAAAAAGTAATTATTGTATAGATTGCAAATTTTTAAATCCATTTATCTTTGACTTCTGTGGTATTTCCTTTAGCTGAATTTAAATTTTATAAGAAAAAGATTATTAATTTATGTCTTACTGTGGTATATTAGTTATATATGTCATAATGCTCATTTTCTTGGGGTGCCTCTAAAATGTCACTTCCAATAGAACTACCTGAAGACAAATGAAGCCCATCAGAAATACAAAGCTGTTGAGTCTTGAAAGGATCTTGGCCTTCAGAGACTCCATCTCTTTGCTTCTGAGAATCTTCTCTGATCCCATGCAAATTTTACTCACATTTTCCTTCCAGTAACCTGAATGATCTATCTGGAAGTGATATTTAAAAGAGTATGTATTTATGCACATGCACACATAAATCTATATGATTCTACATGTGTATATACACATGGCTTTGTAACATGTTAAAGTGTGTTTTATACCTAAATTTTTGGTCTGTTATGGAAGAAAGGAACTAGGACGAAAGAAGTGAGCATTTAAGACTGGTGACTTTTAAATGACCATTATCCATGGCTGAAGGAACTTGGGACAGTAACTAAATCAATGTTTCTTTATCTTCATGTGCAACACACACTTTGCAGGAGGCATCCGAGCTTTTTCTTCATTTAATTTGTCCTCAGCGCTATGTTTTTCTGGTCCTGTGGACTGAACTCAGGGCCATGCATATGCTAGGCAAGTGCTTTACCACTGAGCTATACCCTAGCTTCTCAGCTCTTTGGAAAAGGGATTTACTCATGATAGACCCCGAGTTAAAATTCTCCGTAATTCAATAAAAGAAATACGTTTATAACATAATACTTAAAATTATAGTTGTAATGCATGTACATTTAAAAAAATAAAAAATATTTTAACAAAACATTAATTAAGTCAAGGTAGGAGCACAAAGCATCATACCCATACTTGAGAGCAGACAGAAAATAAATGCATGGACCCTTAAAAAAAATTAAGGCTTACTTTTTTATGCGTATATGAAAGAAACCAGAAATTTGTTACCTTATTTTCTTTGGATTCTTGTCTGGTTCCAAAATGACCATTTCTTCCTCTTCACTATCTAATAGTAGTATAGGGGCACCTTTAGGTATATGTCAAAAAATATATAACTTGAAATTTCTACACTTTATCCATATCCACAGCGGAGGTCTTAATATTCCTGTTTCCATGCTAATACTGTGGCATTCCAAGGAAAGATTCCTTCTCTGAACTTGCTCTTTAGAGATCTGAAAAATTCTTGTTTTCCCCTAAACTCTTAAAGAGAGGGACTCATGTAGTCCAGGATGACTGTTTATTTCTATCAGATGACCATGAAAAATGTAAACAAGCTGTTTGTATTTTCTTTGAGAATTACTTTATATGCCTTATTTTTCTCTTGAACACTAATTATATGTGTCTAAATAAAGCATGTAAATTAACCCCTTAAAAAAAATTAAAGCTCACCTGCAACTTTTCCCTCCAGATAGAACTATGGCTAAACTTTCGTTTTTTCCTTCATATCATTTTGTCTATGTCATATGCTAATGGAGTGAAAGCAGGAAAGACAACAGCTTTGTTTTCTTTTACCATCAGTGATGTATTTAGAGAACACCCCCAGCCAGCCCCTGTTACATCAACTGTACTTTCAACCCAGTCCTCATCCTCTCTCTTCAGAGAAGTGTGACTTAATAGATCAATCATATCCCTCACTGTGATACGGGACTATTGCTTTGTTTTCATTTTATCTTTTGAGGGATTTTGCAGGGTGAGGACACTATATAGGGAGAGCTGCTGGAGGCTAACCCTTTGCAGGTGAGTAGTTCTTACTTGAAAACAGTCAACAATGAGTCAAGAGATAGAAATAGAAGCATTGTTTCAAAGTACTCTGGCTCCAGCTATGCCTGAAGGAACATCCTATTGACGTGGACCAATATATTCCTTTTCGAGTTTAAACTAGTTGGAGTTATGTTTGTGTTGCTGTTACTGAAATCACCTTGGCTGATACTGGAGGAGTTTTGATCATATTTAGAGTTGTTGAACTTGACTTAACTTCTCTTCCTTTAGGGTTCTGTTAAGTGGAGAGGAGAGGGTTTGGATACACAAAGAAAGGAAGAGTAATAGTGGAAGTTATTCCTGACTCCAGAACCAGGCTCAAGTATAGATGAGGCGGTGTGCTGGACAGGGCCCTGGGCAGAATCTTATGCTCAAGACTTATCACATTGCCGTATCAGTTGCCAGAGAGGCTGTTTTATTACATATTTCCATCAAAGTGGACTGAGTTGTATTTAATGAAGCATAGATAAGTTAATTAAGTGGATTTAGAATTTAGTATACAAAGCTTTTAGTGCCAAATAGGCTTCAAATACATGAGTAATTTTCCTGATTGGGGCTGCCTTTGGAGTCAGACTGCTGGGGTTTTACCATTTATAACCTAGCAGTGATAGCATCAGATATTCAAGAAGTGCGGCAAGTTTCAATGCACACTCAACTGAGCTGGGAGTTGAGTTTATTAAAAAAAGTTTTGCTTAGGGTAACAAGTAGGTATTTAATTGTGGATATTTAGTAGTCATGAAAATAAATCAATGAGTTGAGAAATAGTATTCTTTTTTAAAAATTTATTTGTCTATTCATCATTCAGTAAAATGCACTACTGTTGTAGTTTGAATGAGAAATGTTCCCCATAGGCTCATGTATTTGAACAGCTGATCCCCAGTTGGTGGTGCTGTTTGGGGAGGTTATGGAACCTTTAGGAGCAGAGCCTTGATGAAGGAGGTGGGCTTTGAGTATGGGTGGCTGTGCCCCACTTCCTGTTATCTTTCTCTGCTCCCTCCGTGTGGATGCAAATATTGTCAGCCAGCCTCCTGCTCTTGTTGCCATGCTTTTCTTGACAGTTGCCGGGTCTTTTCTGCCACCAGGGAACCATAAGACAAAAGCCAAAATAAGCCTTTTCTTCATGAAGCTGCTTTTGGCCAAAAATCACAGCAACAGAAGAGTAACTAATATAATCACCTGAGGGTATATTAATAAGACACAGACCTTCCCCTTCCCAAACTGTACATTCAGAACATCTCAGTGATGTTCAGCAAAACTTAGATGTGTGTATATTAATCTGCATGGTCATGGGTGTTTACTTCTAAAGAGGTGAGGACGATCAAGGTAGTTTACTGCAAAACTAGAGAAATAGGACTGCAAATGTGGAAATGGGTTTGCTTTCTGTGGAGTCGTCTGTGTGGTTGCCTCAACACTCTATTTTCGCCTTGCTAGCAGAAGTAGCATCTAAGAATGTTCAGGGCAATTATTTAGAAGGAATTTAGAGTTTGAGTGATGAAAGGAGCTGATATATGTAATTGTAGTGCTATTAATGATAAAATATTTTCATAATTTGTAATGTTGGTGTGCTGTGATTACATGGAATTTTTTCCCAGTGATTTCATCCACACATTACCTTGCTAATGTGACTAGAAGTCAGAGCAATTGCTATCTCTAGGTTTTGAAGATCAGGAACAGACCTTGAGTGAGGAACTTTTGTAAGTCATAGTCCTTGACTGGGTTTATAAGAAAGTCTGATTACAGGCTTATAAGACAAGAAATGACACCTGCAGGATTCCCCAGCTGTCTGGTTCAGGCTTTTGCAAGAACCAAGGGTATGACTTTGGACATATGCATTTCATCTCTGTGGGCTTCAGTTTCTTCATCTGGAATATGAAGCAAGGGGCCAGATTCCAGTTGTACTTATCTTTCTGAGTCATCAATTATGGGCAAGTCAGGCACTGTATGCTTTCAATGTTCGATTAATTTAAATTTAAATTAATCCTCAGCACATATGAAGAAAGCCAGTTACCAAAGTTATGCAGTTTGCTTATAGTAACCCACCTAAAGATACAGTTAATATGGTAACTTGATCTCCCAATTTCAAGATCAATGTTCTGTATCCATTGGCATTTCCTATATAGTTTAACATTTTTTTTCAAAAACATCTACAAAAATGTGCATGCATTTAAATTTATCAACATACACATTAAAGCAATATTAATATATAAGTTAAAGAATCTCAAAATATTAGAGCTGTTTGTATCATGATGGAAATAATGCATCAAATTTTAATTTTTAAAGTTTGACTACTTTTGACAAATTCTTTGTGATACAGTAGTGCTTGCTGTTTGATGTCTCTAGTTATAAGAGAGGGCGTTAAAAATATTCAGGGGTCTAGTTCATTGATAGGGTACTTGCATAACATGTGTTAAGACCTGGGTTTGATCCTCAGCTTAAAAACAAAACAAGAACAAAATTTAACATGAAATTGTGGTTTTGTGTGTGTGTGTGTGTGTGTGTGTGTGTGTGTGTGTGAGTGCGTGTGTGTCTGTGTGTGTGTGTGTGTGTGTCTGTGTGTGTGTCTATGTCTGTGTCTGGGTAAGGTCCAGAGGTCAAGGCAAAGAGTAATTACTTTATTGATAAAGGAATAATTTCAAATACATTTTCCTATTCTGTTCAGCTCAACAAATGGATTTTGATTATGTTAATTGACTCTAAGGAAGATATTATTAAAAAGAAAGTGTTAGATAGACATTTCTTGATTGACAAATCTGCTACCTTTCATTAAAGTTATTGGTCTGTTGATAGATGTAAACATGGCTTGTATGTAGAACTAAAGCTTATAATAACCTAGATAGCCAGTACAGGGCAGGTCATAATATATTCAGAACACAGACACTCGGGAAATACTATTTTGGAAAACTCGCTACATCCCTGGGAATGGATTATATCCCCTATATTCTTGTCTCTGCTGTTATGTATTTTCAGTATTGAGAATATTTAATTCCACTTTAGAAAAAAAGGGGTGGGAGGACAAAGGGGCTAAACAGCATTAAGTATATGAGCAAAGAGCCGTGAGGCTTGGCAGACATGGGAAAGGTAAATAGAGTAGATGTGGTAAGCTGATAAAAGTGAAGGAATGTATCAGAAAATTATTCATACAGCAAAAAAGAATGGAGACGCCCACCATTCATGGTTCACTGGATGCATGTGGGACATTTGAAGCACTCAGTACTTACTGGGTTGAAAATCAGCCTGATCAGTGACATCTAATCTGACTTCACATGTCCTCTATCTAATAAGCACAGGCACAGTCCATAGTTCCCTACTGGGCTGTTTTGCTGGTTATAATTATAGTCAAGAACCACTTCCTGCCTTGCAACTGTCCACTAGAACTAGTGGCCTCATACATCTGTCAGGCCACTTTGTTTTCTGACCTCAAGTGTGAGATTCGAAACTGTACCATCAGTGGGGGATACTGATGTGGCTCATTTCTAAGTGCCCGTAACAAACACATGAGTTAATCCACATAGCGTATATGAATACTGTGTGACCCAGAATTCAGACCTAGCGATTGTTGAAAAATCAATTTGCATTCTATCTTTTTCTCTCATTCTGGGGATTTTAAAACAATTTTATTAAAACAATATTTATTCGTGTGTATGTATATATGTCTGCATGTATGTATGGGCATGTGTATATAGGTACCTGTGAAGACCAGAAGCGGGTGTTGAATGCCCTGGAGTTGGAATTCCGGGCATTTGTGTACTGCCCAATGTGAGTGCTCGGCACTAGAACTCTGGCCCTCAGGAAGAGCAACAAGCACTCTTAAACACATAGTCCACTCTTGAACCCCATCTCTCTGTGTATTTTAAATATGAAATAAACCACATGATTGAGCATCTTAATTTGGACTGACTGTGAGCCTTTCTGTTCCATGAATCTGTGCTAACCTATCTGGCTATAAAAATACTTGGGGGCTGATGTTCCATCCAGGTAATTCATCATATGGTGAGGCTGGCTGATTTTTTTGCCCCATTATTTCTGCTTTATATTTACAATGGATACTAATGATACTGGAATGGGGAATGAAAAATATCATTTTAGAAAAATATTTGGTCACCTAAACAGAATATTCAACTCTCACAGGGATACATTCCAATATTAGTCTGGCTACAGCAGAGAGACAAAAGAACTCCAGGTCTATCAGCAAAATTGCAACACTTTAAACCCCTTGCCAGGTTAAACTCTCATCTCAAAAGGTGAAATACAGTGACTTGCTGAATCGGGTCACTGTATGTCATAACTAGTAGGCCAGAACAGGGGCCAAGGCTGACGAGGCTAGGGGGATATTTGAGATAGAACTGTTGATCCCATCTGGGTCTTGGGTAATGACCAAGCACACGTTCTAACACATGCTAGAGAATGACTAAAACTATAAACTCCAACTGTCACAATTAATAGAGTAACATTCAAGGATACAAAAACAAACAGACTGCTTATTAGCAAGGCTTACTAGTGGAATTATAAAGATGTTTCAGGTGCTAAAAGTTGCTGTTCTCTCCTGCTGTTAATTTGATCATGACATTGCACATTTCTATTTGATTCTAGAAGACTGAACTTCAGTGATTTCAAGTTAGCTGAGAGTTTATGCCCAGTTATCCAAAATGTTTAATTCAACAAAACTTTTTATTCATAGCTAACATGGTTGAGGGATTGTAGCAGATGTTTGAAACATAAAAACAAGTAAAAATATAAATGATGTGCATCAACAAATGCTTTGAGCTCCTTCCCGTGTTAGGCCCTGCTCTAAGTGGTAGAAAATCATAACAACATTGGTATAAACTAAGGATATTCTTTTTTGACAAAAAGAAGTACAGAGGCTTGATTGACAGCTTAACTATGATCTTGGTGAGCCAAATAATTTCTGTCCCTCGATATTTTTCTATGTTTTAAAATTTTTTTCCTTTAGGCTTTTTGTGTTGTGATCATAAATCACGTTTCACCTCTAGGCAGCAAGTTCTCATAAGACCACGTCTAAAACAAGGAGAGGGGAGGTGATGGGAGAGAGGGGTCTGTTCTTAGCTTTCCCTGTCTTCCTCCCTTCCATCGCACTTAATTGATACAGTGGGAGTTTTTCAGATGTCTTCTTAGCATCTTTTAAAACAGATACACATAGTAGAAGTTTCTGGAACCACCATAAAATCTGTGAAGTCCACAAGGACATCTGCTAGCCACAGGCAACCAGGAAGCACTTCATCTGTGACTTAAGTGACTAAAGTAAAAATTTTAGGTTAAAATTTGTAAAGTTTGAGTTTAAATTTATGTAAACCTGAATCTCTATAGTCAATATGTGTTTAGTGGTAATCACGTGGAGCTGCATCATTATTGATTCTTTTTGGTAGGTTATATGCCGCCAATAGTTGTAAGGAAGGTTGGGTAAGTGATTAGCCTAAGGGAGAAAAATTTGAAAATAGCTCTTTGGCAGCAACCAACAGTAAATAAGGGAACATCAAGGAGCTGATAGTGTGGTAGGGGAGGCCAACACATGAAATATAAAATAAACACAAAAGGAAACTATGCTCCAACTTTCAATAAACCATCAGGATCATCTAGCCTCGATCTAAATAGCAAAAGGATGGAAATGAGAAAGAGTATTTGAAAAGGGTGTGTGTGTGTGTGTGTGTGTGTGTGTGTGTGTGTGTGTCAAGAGAAGCTTCCAGAAACTCATAGTCTGGTAGAGAGGGAAGAAAGGTTTGTAAAAGAAATTGTTAGTAATAAATTTGGATAGACACATTTATTGTCTCTGAATACATTAAAACATATTTTATTATGTATATTTACATGCATGCATATGCACAGTTAATAGAGGTTTTATTAAAAACGACGCATCTTTGATGTCACTTACAAGCCTAACATGATGTACCAAGACAATATTCATGGCATAAAAAGCATTGGGATGTGGTCCATATACTGTCCTTAAAGCAACAATTGATGTAATAGCTTCTGAGAGGACTGCGTGTACATGTGTAAGATTAACAAGAAATTTCTCAGTTTATGGTTAACAAGAAATTTCTTAGTTTCTATAGGACTATCGACTGTGGGACAGTCAGGAACACAGTGAGAACTCTCAAAGGCCCCAAGAAGTCCTACAACTTCAATGGTCTGATGCGCTTGAGGCCTGAGGGGGAATTAGTAGTCACTAGACCTGTCTGGCAAGAAGCTGTCAGAGCTAGAACAGTTTAATTCAAGCTCAGTTTTGGTGACTGAGGGGCAAGAAACTGAGATTCAGAGGGTGTCATCTGAGATCCTTGTAGTCAGTTGGAAAGACCTGCTTTCAGGGCCTTGGTGCTGGTACAGAGTAACAGTACTCTGCGTATTCTGAGTATTGCAGTGTTGTTACTTCCTCAAGCCTTTTCCAGTTTGTGATCTTTTCTTTTCTTTTCTTTTCTTTTCTTTTAATTTTTGGTCTTTTTGAGACAGGGTCTCCCTGTAGCCCCAGCTGACCTGGAACTTGCTATGTAGATCAGGCTGGCCTTGAACTCATGGAGATCCACCTGTCTCTGCCTCTCAGGAGCTGGGACTAAAGGTGTGTGACACCACGCCCAGCTAGTTTGTGATTTTTCATGACTTGTTTTCAAAGATGGCTTGAGTGACTTCCAGTAAGAATGGCTGAAATTATCCATATGATAAAACCATTTTCTCTCTACTTTTCCTTGGGTTCATGGTCTCACTTGTGACAGCTGTTTTTCTGCTAACTTCATCCATTAATTTTTTCAACTGAAGTAAAAAGACAACACATACCAAATAATGTTAGGACTTGTGATTAACGCCTTTTGAAATAGTCAAACACATCCACGATAGGCATCAATATAAGCTCACAGGCCAATCTAGGCTATATCAACAGTAACATGGTTATTAAAAACTTTAATATTATTATGATAAGAAGTGCTTATCTTCATGGAGAGAACAGGTGATGTTGATGTTGTTGATGATTTTTGTTAGGGAGTAGAGTAATAATCTTCAAATAAATTCAACATAAAGGCCGGGGGTGGTGGTGCAC
>NW_008341810.1:958439-960347 GCF_000622305.1 Nannospalax galili | reverse complement strand
AATCCCAGCACTCTGGAGGCAGAGGCAGGTGGATCTCTGTGAGTTCAAGCCCAGCCTAGTCTACATAGTGAGTTCCAGGTCTGCTGGGGTTACAGGGAGACCCTGTCTCAAAAAGACCAAAAACAAAAACAAAAACAAAAAAATTCAACATAAATGTGAACAACTTTACTCACCTTAACACAAAGTACCAGTTTTCTTTCTAAGGCTATAAATTAAGGCCTACTTAACAGTAGTGATAATTTTCCTTTTTTTTTTTTACCCATTGTACTGTGCAGATCTGTGCTAGTCAACACAAACATGATAGCCATTTAGCGTTTAAAGTCGAATTTAATGAAAATAAAATAAAAACTCTACTTCCTACAGAAAGATAGATACATTCAAGTGCTATATATAGCCAGCCATGGTTACCACACTGGATAGCACAGATCTAGAGTGTGTCCTGTGCCTCCCCCTCAGAAGCAGTGTTGATAATTGAACACAGGCCACTGGGCATACTGGGCATCCTAGTGTTCTACCAGTCACACGCCCTTCTCTAGATCAGAATAATTCTATCACCATGAAGTGTAATACTGGTTTAAACACTATTGGGAGTATATAGTTCAATCTCAGAAGTGTTGGTCAAATGATTTCCTGTTCAAATTTATTCAACTATATGCTATATAGAGATATTTTATCTACTATTGAGAAAGCCAGATATTTCTGGGAAATGATTTTGGTTGTAAATTTGTAAGGGCCTTATTAGTATGGTCTGACAGGCCCAAGCAAGAAAAGCCTGCCATAAATCCTGCATGTATAGAGTAAACATTTGGCTTTCCTCCTCAGGAGGTGAAAGTTCCCAAGCTCAGGACCTAGAGCCTTCCCACAGTGGATAAAGGTCACTGGACCTAGGACCTTGGAATTCCCCTTTGAAAATTCCCAAGGTCACTTTGAGGACCTGCACGGGCCTCTTCCCCAGATTTTCCTGTCAATGTAGGCCCCAACAAATGGTCTATTCATGCCTGAGCTGTGGTGGCTGTTGGGAGACAGAGAGGGTTGAGTGGGCCTAGGTGTTGACACAGGTGCCATGCCCCTTGCGCTGTTGAGTGGACCTGGCACGGGAAGCAAAGGGGGCCGGCGAAGTGCATGCCAGGGGCTGTGATCTGTTTCCCGGTGCCATTCCAAAGCATGTGGGAATTCTGTATACAAAGCTGGTCTACCATGTTGCTAGGGAGATGTTTTTCTCAAGGTAGAAGAAAACTCATTTTGTTGGCCTGATATAGTCCCTGTAAAATTTAAAAGTTGGGTAGGTGAGGCCAGGTCTCCCAATGTTAGTGTGGGGTCTACAATCTTGGATATGGAAAATAAATTCATGGGGGGACTTTTAGGCCACTTTACTCTTTGTTGCTCAACTGCTTAACACCTGAGTGTCTGTGGACTCAGAAGTTTTTGCGCAAAGGCTGCCATTCCACTGCGGCCCGCACGATTCCTCCGGCAGGCCAGAGCGATGCCGCTCCATCGCAGACATCTCTGGAGTTGACTTTATTGGAGAGGAACCTGTTTGCAGAACTGGCGTACAATGGGGCCAAGGAAATTTTCCTGCTTTGGGTGGGAGGGGATCTCTAGGATGCTCGGTGTCAGGCGGTGACTCCCCAAGTTCCAGGGAGGCAACGCACCCCTGGGGGACGCCCAGGGCGGCTTTGTCTGCCAGGCGCCCATCGAACGAAACGTGGGGCAGAGCGGCCGAGCGGCCGGAGTTTGGACCAGACTAGAACTTTCTTCCGCCCTCTGGGCGAGTTGCGGTGCTCTCTGCGCCCGGGCCGGGCGGCGGGGTCGGGGTCGGGGTCGGGGTCGGTTCCCGGGGCGCGCGCCTGGGCGGAGGCGCGGGAGGAGGAGCGGGCGGGGAGGAGCCGGGGAGGCCGGGCGGGAGGA
>NW_008341810.1:945297-958047 GCF_000622305.1 Nannospalax galili | reverse complement strand
CCGGGGCACCGGCAGGGCGGCGGGCGCCGGCGAGGGCAAGGTGGTGTGCAGCAGCCTGGAGCTCGCGCAGGTCCTGCCCCCGGACACGCTGCCCAACCGCACCGTCACCCTGTGAGTAATCCCGGCGCCCCGCGCCGCCGTCCCCTCCCCGAGGTCTCCGCGCGCCGACTCCGCACCCGGCTCTCCGGCATCCGCGCTCCTTTGTGTGCACGGAGCACGGCGGGGTGCTGCTGAGGGAGCCCTGGAGTGCTTAGCTTCGGTACCGTGGGGGACCCAGCGAGCCCAGAGCCCTCCGAGCCTCCTCTACCTCGCTCTAGTTTGCAAAGAAAAGTTTTCGGGGCTCCCGGCCGCGCCCCACGCCGGCCCCGCGGTTGCGCTCAGTGTGGCTGCGCTGTGCCACGTGAGGATGCAAATAAACACTCGCTGGAGGCAGAGTTAAAGCTCATTCATCCTGGGCTCGGAGTTCTGGAAAACACCGTGCAGGCTTAGAAGGGTTCATCCTAGTGTACAGATTTATTTGCACGGTGAACGGTAGAATTTGTAGGACACCCGGACATTGAACGTCCCTGTGATCTCCAGACACGCTGCCGTTTTCCTTCTTAGCTTTAGTGCAGTTTCAGAACAGCTTTTAAGATAGAGTTGTTTAAGATAAAGGGCTAGAAATGTGAGATAAAGTTGGGGAAGTCCCTTCCAGCTCCATTCCCATGTCTGAGAGCTCACGTTGGAAAGCCAGGAACTTCGGAATTGGAAACTGTGTTTGTGAGTGAGCCTGACAACTGTAGAGACTTTTGGTTTTCGCATTGAGTTTCCACCTGCAAGCAAAAACTTTGGTAACTCAACTGTGCTCTACGATCTACGCTGTTCAGTTTTGCAGGCGTAGTTCTTTCTGCCAATTGGAGCTGAGCCGTTGGCCCCAGTGACTCTACATTCGGTCTTCTGAAGGATGAATTGGTTTGGAAAAGTTTAAGATTCAGTGTTTCTAATGGAAATATTGTCAGACTGAAATATGAGTTCCTGGGCGCCGTGTTCCTCCATGTTTTGGTTGGTTTCCTATAAAAGAAAGCTGCCACTATAAAAACAGTAAGGCAAGAAAGAGCATACGTGGTTGTGAAACCGCTTAAAATAGGACTTTTAGTTTACCTCAACTCCACAGGAGGCTATATGGGGAGATAGAAATAGCACCCATAACAACTTTGTCGGCTCATTTCCTTTTTTTTTTTTTTTAAAGGAAAACCGAAGATATGTTTGTTTGTGTTTGTGGAGTTTCATGAAGATGGTTAAAAGCTGGTTTTGTTTTGTTTGACTGCTTTACCCACAGAGTGCCATTTGGTGCTAGCCACAGTCGTATTTACTTATTTCTTGACCAGATGCTTTGAAGTAGAAAGTGTGGGTACCTTACAGTCTGAGTCTAGTAGAGAAAAGCCCAGTGTTGAAGTCCCTTGTAAGTCTGCAAAAATTAGTCATCTTTCTAGTGATGCAATAAATAGGGTTTGGGTCAGCGAGTGCCACTCAAATTCATTCCTGTTTATATCCAGTTTTCCTGAAGTGTCAATTCCAGTGGATAGGATATGAGAACTGTTGATTTTGCTTTGTAGGAAAAAATAGATGATAGTACAGAAAACCGTTTTTTGGCGTTTTATCAATTAATGCACTACGTTTTCCATGAGTGTAACCATGTATGTGCCTTTGCAACGTTGTTTTAACCCCCCTTTTTCTGCGTCTGAAAGCTGTTTAGATGAAAATAAAGTTAATCAAATTAAGCGAATGGGAAGAAATCATTTAAGAATCAACTAAAGCTGCTATTTTGGACGAGGCTCCTTTAGGCTCCTGCTGGTGGGCTTTATGAGGGCCTTCTTCCTTCATTTTACTAGGTAGGGATCAAAAGAACTGTGGATAAGTGGCAGGGCCACAGTGATTGGAGTCTAGGTCCTGGTCCCAGAGTCTTGCCCTTGAGTTGAGATGATTCCCACCATACAGCCTCCATTTGCCGTCTTCATTGTTAGTTTAGAGAAGTTATTGGATGGCTTCTTGGTGAACAGTCTCCCAAGGAGGTTTGAATCTGGCTGCTGCAGGTTGCCACACACTTGGTAGTTGAAACAGTCAGTTTATTCTCCCACAGTTCTGGAGCTCAGAGTCCCAAATCCAGATGTCAGTTAGGCCATGCTCCCTCCACAAACTGCAGGAGAGAATCTTTCCTTACTTCTTTTAGCATCTGATGTCCTTTGTTTGAGATGGGATAACTCGTCTCTGTATCTGTCTTCATCTGGCTTTCTTCCCTGGTATCTTTGTGTCTTAGATTATTATTATTATTTTTCTTTCATAAGCAACAGTCATGAATTGAATTGAGGGTCAACTCTTAAGTTCAGGATCATGTCATGTCAAGGTCTTCATTTTGCCTGCAAAGACCCATTACCAAATAATACCACAAAGGTAGTGGCAGTTAGGACTTGGGCATATCTTTTTTTGTGAAATGCTGTGCATCTCATTGTAGAATAGAATTAAAAACATGATTCAGGGCAGGGGATGTTGTTCAGATGTTCAGCAGTGGCCTAGCGTGTACAATAACTTGAGTCTGATCCCCATCATAGTGAAAACAACAAACATTCCCATTTCTTCTCCAGGAACTTACAGATATTTGGAGAAGAGAATTCATGAATATGTTTTAGGACTGTGTGGTCAATGTTTTATTACTGGGGTGTACATGTAGCAGGAAGAACCCAGAGGAGGACCTTCGGAGCCTTTTTGGAGCATGGTGTGTAGAGGAGCAGTGCAGAGAGCAGTGCTCAGTTAGGACACTGTACAGTTCTGGCGGTGGAATGTTGGGAGTAAGTGTCCAGTGCCCAGGTAGGTGCTCAGAGAAGGGTCCCATTTTGAGATGGGCAGGCTCTTTCTTTTAAATTTTCAACCCTAGTGTGGTCAGGGGTTCTCAGCGAGCTGTGATGTTGCTGTGGAGAGGAAGATGTAATTTGTCGGGGTTTTGAGGATGGCAGGGATAGGATGCTTTTCTCTCTCGTGGTCGGCTTGATGTTGCTGGAGCTCAGACACCTTTCAGCTATGTTTATGAACAGCTTTCATTTCCAGAGTTGCGTTTACCAAAATAAGTTGGGCAGAAGTCTGGCCTGATCACACTTGTTCTCAGGCTCTCTTGAGGACTTGTACTGAGGAATTAAATTGAATTTATTATTTTCATGTACAGATCATACACAAATTACCCACATTTAATACTTTTGCGGAAAAAATTTTAACTATATGCCCATTTTTTATGAAACATTACTCAATATATTAAGTTTTAAAATTT
This sequence comes from Nannospalax galili, assembly GCF_000622305.1. Classification (NCBI taxonomy): domain Eukaryota; kingdom Metazoa; phylum Chordata; class Mammalia; order Rodentia; family Spalacidae; genus Nannospalax; species Nannospalax galili. The sequence goes on along the minus strand of NW_008341810.1, from coordinate 954,749 downwards.
CGGAGACCGTCATTGGTAGAAAGTTTTGCAGATTTAGCTCTTTTCCACGTGTCTTCCTCACGGTGCTACCCGACAATTCTAGAAAAAGAAATGGTTTAGAAATTTTCATTTGCTGGGGAACTGAAGAGTGAAGTCCAGGATTTTCTCAGACTGATAAAATAGTGTATGAGTTTGAGTTTTTAATTACATAAAATGCTGTTTGTTTGCTGTCACCTGATAACTAGTTAGCTGTCTCCAGTGGGGCCCAGTGTCAAGGTCAGGAAAAGGAATGCTTGCATTATTCAGGAACTTAAATATTGTTGGAAAGGAAGGATTGGACAACATCAATGAGACATTTAAAGTGCAGTTAAAGAATGCCTGTTACTATTCAGTAAGTCCAACACAGCAGACTTTTTCCATGTTTTAAAGGGAGAATTCTGGGGAGCTATAGATTCTCTGGAAGATATTTTTTTCTTTTTTGGGGAAAAGTAAGGATTTGAGTGTGGACTGAAGAAAGGAAATATTGGATTAGAGGACAGAGGACATGTTGGGTGTAAAGGGGGATTGCTGGACCAGCTGGGTCCAGTGCTGGGTCACTGGTGGTGAGCTAGCTTTGGGACACCTGCCTGTTTGGGGTGGTTGGGAGAGAGACCGGAAGGAGGAGGGGTCCAGGCAGAAACTTAGGAGATCTGGGAGCTAGGGTTTCTTGGAAAGGGGACCCTGCTGGAGCAGCCTCTGAGTCTGAGGGAGCAAAGGGAGAGTTGGTCCTGAAAGCCCAGGGAAGTTCCCATTTCCAGGTGGGAGAGGCTGCCTGGTAGAGAGATGCGGAGATCATGTGTCTGCAGACCAGAGGTAGTCTTTGACACCTGAGAGTTTAAGGGCTCTTCCACAGTAGTGTCCATACCACACAAGTGAAAGGTGCCAGGCTGGGTGGCTTGAGGGGCCTGGGAAGGGTGGAGATGGCATATGCATAAGGCAGGAGTTTAATGTGAAAGGAAGCAGTAGAGTGCAGTATTGGGAAGGTTTGTTTCTCCTGGGAAATGAGAGAGTGCCTCTGAATAGAACTGGCTACAATTCCCCAAAGAGGGAGGAGTGGTGGAAGAGATGGGATGGAACTGAGCCTGGGTGAGCGTTTGGCTTTTCATGGCAGGAGGGACTTTTCCTCCCTACAGAGTGATAGGAGACTAGGTGGAACCAGACATATGGGAGCAGGGGGGCAGTGGGCGGTGGGCTGTGATGGGCATGGGATGGGCCCCCTCTGCATTGCTTCTGTGTTCTCAAAGATAGACAGGATGAGGGAGGAAGGTGGGAAGAGGCCGTACAGGGGAGTGGAATGGTTCTTGTGCAAAGTGAGTGTACTGGGAATTACATAAAGGTCAGCAGGGTGGAGATGGTCCGTTCTTGCCCTGTGATCAGGCTCTAACTCTAAAGGAACTAGCCAGCCCTTGCTTTCCCCAGCTGTGTTCACCTGGAGCAGCAGCTCCTTGTGGGAAGGTAGCAGTTTGCTCTCTGGCCAGGTGAGCACAGTCGAGGGAGCACAGGAGTGATTTTAATAAGACCCAGCCATCAACCTGCTGTGCCTGAATTCTTCCAGAGAGCTGCTAGGTAGGGCTGTTTCCCTTGAAGTCAAGAATTTACACGCTTTTGGAGCCTGTTTTCCCTATATTCAGCACAGGTTATTTTTCCTTTCCATGATTACTTTCTTGCAGGCATGGTGTTGAGTGCTGGATGCTTCGGGAGACGGGCTGTTTTCCTCCAAGGGTCAGGCTTGAAACATTCAGCGTTCAGCAGGATGGAAATGTGTTCATTTTTACCTTGCACTTTCTTCCTAGGCAGCGAGCCTCTCATTGCTCCTGAGCAGAGTCTGCCCTTAGTGTTGGATAAGGCTCTCACCCTTACTTTGGAACCTGTGTTCTGGTAAATTCTGAATCCTTCACAGTCCAGCTTAACTGTTGTGAATTCTTTGCTCACTGTTCTCCTGTTTTGGTCCCTGTGTCTCTCCACTGACTCCTCCCCTCTTCCTCTTTCCTTTTTTCCTCTTCCTGTCCCCTCCCACTTCTTTTTTGGGGATTGAAGGCCTCTTACAGGCTCACCACACATGTACCATCCAGGTAGGTATCTTCCCCATGCCTCATGTGTCACTTTTCATGATACTGAGTATTGTTCTGACAATGCATATAGCCTTGAAGGGAAGGACTCTGAGCCCTGTTGTAACATAGCACCTAGGGCGTGGGTGGGTATACAAGTGTTTGTTATTGACAAGTATATTGCCACCAAAGATATGAGAGGGTGGTGGGAAATAGAGTGGCCGATGGAAGAGGGTTATGCATTCCGACCTGACCCTGTCATGGCAGATGAGAGCATCTGTTTACTTTGTTTAGTTCAGTAATGCATAGCTTTGGGATCCCCAGCTCTGAAATGGGTGTGTACAGCTACAACTACATTTGATCTGAAAAAGTAGCCCAAATTCCTAGCAGGGGTATTGCTCTGAAATATTGCAGAATTTGGGGCAGACCTAGGCATTTGGTCCTTGAGTGCAAATCTAATCTTCAGTTTTTCTGATATGATGTCAAGGCTTTGCATGACCCCGCTCCTGAATCCTGTTGCTTCTTGTCTGCTTTGAGTCCTATAGCATCGGGAGTACAGGAGAGGAGCGGTGGGTTTGGCATTATGCCACGACCAAACACAAAGACACACAGAAAGATGTGGAGAGGTTTATTTCAGTGCTTTTCCTATGAGCCTGTAAAGGTGGTTTTAATAAACAAACAAGAGCCAGGTATGGTGGCGCACGCCTTTAATCACAGCACTCGGGAGGCAGAGGCAGGCGGATCTCTGTGAGTTCAAGGCCAGCCTAGTCTACATAGTGAGTTCCAGGACAGCCGGGGCTGCAGGGAGACCCCGTCTCAAAAAGAAAAAAACAAAAAAACCCCCAAAACAAACGAGGCAGAATAAGGGAAAACTCTTGAAAGTAACTCAGAAAATGACCCAAGGTCTTTCTTACTTATTTGGTTTTCTGAGACAGGGTCTCACTACTTAGCCCTGGTTGACCTTGACTCCTGGCAATCCTTCTGCCTCTGTTCCAGAGTGCAGAGTACTGGGATTACAGGCATTACCAGGTGAGTAACACCACACACACAGCTGGGATAGTTCTTATAGTAATATTCAGTGACTTTTAATTCATTCAGCTGTTTCTTGGGATGTGACTGTTTTCTGTACTGGCTTGACCCTATGTGGAAATAGTTAAGTCCAGAAAATATAACTAATTCATTCTGTCAATATTTTTCCTATCAACAGAAAAGAATTCAGACACAGAGTACTTTAAGTTTTGATACCATGTTAACTCAATTTTCACAAAGATTAAAAAGATGCTGACTTACTCCATAGATTTTTAATTGTTACCCAGTTAAATTTGCTGTATAACAGCCTGATTTTAGTGCTCTATGTATGTTTTATCTTGCATGCATGTTCAAATACAGTTTTACTCAGAAGAAGACATTTTAAAAAGTTAAGGAGTTTCTCCCAAGATTAGGTTTTTCTTTCTTAACTAAACTTTTCATCAGTTTTACATGTCCAGTGAGGTAGTCCTCGCATGCCAGGATGTCTGGGAAGGAGATCAGGAGGCTTCCGAAGGGTCTCCTGTCTTGATCACTTTTAGTACCTTGCCGAGCTCAGGACAGCTTTTGGACTTGGCTTTCGCAGGAATTGGGGCTTTGTTTTTGCTTTATCAGCGAAGCGTTTTTTGTCCTCTGAGTCTTCCTGTTTAGAGCCTGAGGTGCGCAAGTGCACGGTCAGCCCCAGCCCCAGTGCAGAACCTTCTCCTCCTGCTGCCCACAGCCTCTTCATCCTCTTAGCGTTTGTCTGCAGGCTGCAAGCCCAGCTTTGAACCTGTACCTTCTTAACAGACAATAAGGACTGCCCCAAGACGAAGGTTTGCTTTTCTCTTGTGGTGTTCTTCATAACAGGTATCCTAATTTTTTTTTTTTTTTCGGTCTTTTTGAGACAGGGTCTCCCTGTAGCCTCAGCTGTCCTGGAACTCACTGTGTAGACCAGGCTGGCCTCGAACTCACAGAGATCTACCTGCCTCTGCCTCCCAAGTGCTGGGACTATAGGTGTGTGCCACCACGCCCGGCGGTATCCCAATTTTTAAATTCTTAAATTCATTTAACAACTAGCTGTTCAGTATTTTAGTAGTTTTTGGAGTCTGGTAATTCCTTATTTGTGGACTTGAGTCTCGTTTGGCCTGTTAGATCAGATCAGTCCCAGCCGTGTATTGCCGTTCTGGAGCTCTGCTTCTCGTTTTCTACCTCTACAGTGTCTCTGTCATGCTTCTTTCTGGGTAGACATGACTGTCAGTCCAGATCTTCATGATGTGATTTAACCTGCGTTTCCCCATGTGGTCGCATTCTGCTAAGACTGCAAAGCATCACACAGGCAAGGCATGGTTTGTGGGGTTTTAGAAATGTTAGCAGTCAGTAGGAGTTTCTAAAGTCCAATTTTAAGACAGGTTTCAGCAGGAGTGTGCTGAAGGGACTCAAGGATGGATACTTTTGTTCCATGACTGTCCTTGTTTTGTCTTTCTTGTCCATCTCCTGGGCACAGAGCCTTTCCACAACTCTGAAAGCCTCAGACTTGCTGTGTATAATCACTTCATTATAAATGCAGGTCTTTCCAACATTTTTCAAGCCACGACATGACACACAGATGGTGATGAGGGAAGGTGGTGAAGGATGCTCCAGGCCTGTATCCATCCCAACTCTGGGGTAGATGGGATCAGTTCTCTCCACTTCTCTGTAACCTGGTTGTGAGTGTGCTGTTGGAAATTTCATTTGCATCACCCAGGAACATTAAATATTCACACACCTGAACCGCAGACCCTGTGTTCTGTTGTAATTGTTTAGGGATGGGGCCCCAGACATTGATCTTTTTCAGTGATTCCAAGGTCACCTAGGATGAAAACCCATTGTGATGTATCCCAGCAACCTTAAGGGTTAACCCGTCACCAGCTGCCATCCGCTACAACAGAGGAAGGGGGAAAACAGAGCAGAGAAACACATTGAGGCACCTGCATCTCAGGGAGGGAGGGAGGGCCTTTTCTAAGTGTAGCAGAGAGGGGTGAAATTGAGAAACATTCTTGGGACAGTAAGCTGAGAGTTGCAGGCTGGGGCCTTGTTCGGAGGTGATCTGAAGGATGAGTTTGTAAAGTTAGTGGTATGTACTGTCATGTTGGTGAGTGAGGGCAGGATGGTGTTAGAGATCGTTGTGGAATTGGATGGATGACTTGGAAGGGCCTGCCATCTGCAGCATTTGTGCCCCTGGTATTTGAGGGCCTTGCTGTGTGTTTGGGCTGGGATAGGCAACAAAACTAATTTGGTCCCTGCTTCATGTCCCTTTAATCCTTTTGTTTAGATAAAAAAGAACTAGAAACTGGGGCTGCTGAGATGGCTCAGCAGTTAAGAGCATTGACTGCTCTTGCGGAGGACCCGGGTTTGATTCCCAGCACCCACATGATGGCTACGAACCAAACCGTCTTTAACTCCAGTTCCAGGGGAATCTGATGCTCTCTTCTGACCGCTGAGACATTGCATGACACAGGTGCACTCACATAACATGCAGGCAGTATACTCATAAAATAAAAATAATAAGTAAAATATTAAAAAAAAAAAACCCAAACTAGAAACTTGTTTCCTGGCATTGAGGCCTGATTTCCATGTCTGCACGTTCTTAGAAATCAAGGGCTGTCAAGTCCAGAGATGATGGGATTCGCCAGAATCCTGGAGCTACTCCGGATCTGAAGTGCTGAACAGCTAATCGCAAAATGAATTGACGCAGTTTAAAAACTAGCATAGCCACTAGGAAGAACGCCCAAGAGAAGAATCAGTGTCAAAAATGAATTCTGGTCTTTGAACAGTCCGCACTGTGTACGGGAAGGCACAGATTCAAACCCGAGCTTGCGGCATTCTGAGGAAGAGGAAGAGGAAGAGGAAGAGGAAGAGGCTGAGGGAGCAGGACGGCAGGCCCGCGTCGGGGCTGGTCTGACCTTGCACTTGTCCCCCTCCGCCCTGAACAGGAAAAATGAAAAACAAAACAAAAACACAACTGGTCCAATAAAAGGGGAAAAAAAAAAGAGCTAAGAGCTGCTCGGTTGTGAGTGAGGTTTAATGTAATTCGACATATGTACAGAATATCTGCAGATGGGTCATTCATTATTTGGCCACCTCCTTCTCTGAGCCTGTTGTGCTTCCAATAGTTTTTTTTCCCCCTTCTGTTGACACTTGAGGTTTAGATGAGATAGCTCACCATCTGATAGTCCATCGATTTCATTGTTTGCTTGCTGCTTTGGCCTGTCGGGAGGAAGCAGGCTGTGGACCTCCCCGTACTAGTCACTTCATAGTTGACAGGTGCGCTGGACATGTGCGAGAGAGATTTGAGAGCACAGGACTCTTGCCAGGCGGTGGATCAACGCAGCCTCAGGCCTTTCTCTGCCAGTTGCTTTTCGCTCCTTAGCAGTTTGGTTGACTGGCATTCTTGGTTCTTAATTTAAATGAAGCACTGATCTTACCTCTGATGTCCTTTTCCTTTCCATGTTTTTCCTTCTTAGGTTTAAATTTCATAATATTTGAATTGTCCATATTTGGAATCCTTTTTTTCCCCCAGAGTGTTCAGCGTGGGTATATGGATGTGGGGGAGCAGGTCTGTAGAATTCTGAATTCTACACAAGGAAGGCTGAATTGTTATTCTTATCGTCTGCTAAGAACTTTAATCAAAGTCATTTATGATTCTGCCTGATGACAGCGTCAGCATAGTAAGAGAAAATTCTTTGCAGGATTGCTAACTCTGTATGTGGACGGGCTGCCCCCCCCACCTGTTGAACAATTGTACTTGCATACTAAGATGTCTTGTCACAAGGAGACTAAGCATGCTTCTTTCCAAGGATGGAGGGGAGTGTAACATCCTTGGGGTCATCTGAACTCCCTGATCTCAGTTCTTCTTAGGCCCAGGGCATAATGCCTTGTATGTGATCTTGGTAAATATGAATTTCATTAACTCCTGATGTGAAGACATGTTTCACCTGGAGTATGTGGTCCCAATACATGGCTGGCTCCATCTGAAACCACCCTCCAGACTGTTCTGCTCCCTCCATCGGGGCCCCTACTATAGGGTGAATAGGCAGTTTAACAGGGACTTCTGGCCTCAAATTTTGAGTGAGAGAGAGGTAAATGGAGGTAGGGATGGCATTTCCATCTAAATCCTTACATTTAATTGAAGGAAGCTTTGAGCAGCCTCTAATGTGTAACTGTAATGAAGGTTCTTTAACACTAGAGTTGGTTTTCTTTCTTTAAGCCTGTTTGAATCTAATTCTAATTAAATTGATTCCTTTCCAATCAAGATAAGGTTTAAAAAGCATTCTCTGTGCAGTTTTTCTTGACTGCTCCTGTAAAAGGTGGAGAGAAATTGCTGTATTTGTCTGCAGGGTGTTTGAGATCTCCTTCCCGTTAGAGTCATTCTTTGTTTACATTGCCTTTTGTTTGTTTGTTATTCCACAACTCCAAGCCCAAGCCTTAACTTTTCCTTCAGTGGCCCAGGCTGGGAATTCTAAAGTGGTTGCAGTGGAAACTTGAAGTGTGCATTCCAACCTACGACGACAACCTTAGCTCATCTTGCCTGGCGCTCACCTTCTGTTTGCTTGCATTATGGACATGCTTTTGTGGAGTGCATAGATTTGTAGTTTTTGCTCTCTGACCAGACTGTGACTGGGTTTTGAAAGGCTACACTGTATCCCCAGCATCTAGCACTGGAGGACTCAGTACATTTCTGTACAAGGAAGTCCCATTGCAAGGCCCTTTATTCTTCAGTGATGTGGGATGTATCCTTGGATAATAAGCTTCAGACTCTTCAAAGCAGAGCGTTCAACAAGCAAGGTTAAAGCTTTGACTCCCACTCTTCATCTGACAGTGAACAGTGTCTCTCTCTCTCTTATCCAGATTGATTCTTTTTTGTTTCTTGTTCCATTTCCTTTTGGCTTTTGAGAAAGTATGCCTTATCTTTCCTGTTAAAATCCTCTCATTTGTGAAGTTTTTTCCGTGACATCCCCAGCTGTGTTCTTTCTTTCTGTTAGAAATGTGCCCAAATCTCCCCAGTAGCACGGCACTGCGCCCACTCTCCTCCACAGCTAAGTTCCTTGAATCCGAAGTCTTCATTTCTTTTTCTCTGCTTCTAGTTCCAGCTCATTGCGTTCCAATTTCTGCTCTGTGTGCTCATCAATCTGCTGAGATCAGAACTTCTAGTGGTTCCACTCCATGTTTCTTCTGGTCCTTTAGCCTGATGACTGCGTTTATTTTTGCTCTTCCTGATTATTGAATTTCAACACTGGAAACCATCCTTTTTTATTTTTTTTTGTTTTTAGAAGAAGCATTTCATTATAGCTCTAACATACTCATTAACAGTTTTCAGAGCAAAGATATATCTCTTTCAAAAGTGGCTATAAAATTTTCAGGTTCACTGTTGAATTAATACAGTTATGCAATATTGAACTCAGTATAAGCCCTGTAAAACATAAAATTGAATGAGTTTTTAACCTTTAAAAAAGATCTCTATTTCATTTTAAAGTATACTGTTTCTTATAGAAAGATTCATTGTTTTTGCTCATAACACTGAGATGTTGGCACATGTATCTCTAATCTGTATGTATCTGATTATTACTAGTCATAATCTGTTACACTCGGATCCTTGGCACCTGTGTATGTCTATCAAGTCATCGGGGGGTAGATATCAAAGGTAATGTTTATCACCTCTACTAATTAACATGATGTAAATATCCGTGCTTCCTCCTCAAATATAATACATTTAAAAAAATTTGTTGATTTTTTTTTTTGTGTGTGTGTATATCACACAGATCATCCCAAACCATCTTATTCAACTATACACCCATCTCCCAGATGGTACCCTCCCATAGCCTCCCTCCCCCCACTAAAGCCCTTATACTCCAATATCCCTGCTACGGTCTGCTACGTCGTCAGTGCCCTAAGCCCTTCCCCACTACTTGCTCTTCTGATGAATCTAGTCAGCCTATCTAGAGGTCTTTGTTTTAGGAGGGTCAGCTGTTCCTCATCTAGCGGTAATCAGTTGTCAGTATTCCTTTAGATAAGATTGGGGTCTGCTGTTCATTTTCCCAGGTCTATGCTGGGTTACTATCTGAGAGTCCCTTTGGCTACCCTGGCCAACAACTCAAAAGAAGGCATTGCATGTCTGGCATTGTTGCTTGTTATGTAGCCTTTAGCTATGCATATGGACCCTTAAGAAATTATATTGGTCCCTTTAATCTTTGGTTAAACTTTCCTTTTGGGTGTTTAAGGCCATATAGTTGGCCCAGATAAACCAATTTATTATTTCTTTTAAGGTCGTTTGAGGATCTGTTCCTCAGGGGTCACATGGGCTTGGGAGGAGCCCCTGGCTCCTTTCTTTTACCAGTTCTG
>NW_008341810.1:928931-945126 GCF_000622305.1 Nannospalax galili | reverse complement strand
CTCTGTGTTGACCCTCCTCTTTGTAGACTGGACACTGGTTCAAGTCCACTCATGGGGTCTCCTTGGCCTCCTTGATCAAGAGGACAGGTGAACTACCGCAATTACAGGACATTTTGAGAGATGCTCATAGTCCCCTGGAACTAGTTGACCTAGGTGGGCAAGGAGCAAAAACTGTCCATTCTGTTCCTCTGACCAAATTAGTATATGTCTCAAAGTATGTCTGTTAAACATCCAAGAAGATTAGTTCCACCAGCCTGGTACTTTTAATTACCATGTGCCATGTAGATAAATCTTGGACAAAGACCAATTGTTCTCAGATAAACATTGCCTAGACATATATTTCTTGATCTGGTATGTATAATTTGTCAGTAAGTTGTTGGACTAATATGGTTCCCTCTGGTTTTTAAAATTAACTAGGCATTATTTATCTCTTGCATTGTCCATTGTCTCACCCCTCCATCATGGTTTCCCCACTTAAGGTGCTCCCATTTTTTCCCCTTTCTCCCTTAATAATACCCTTCTCCTGTGGTCCTACTTCTCTTGAGCTCCTTCTTTCCCTTTATCCCCTAGGTTCCTTGTATACCCTTCCCTCCCCCCTCCCTTAAACTAACCCAATTTTTAGACATATCTCCCTTATTAAGGCCTGTTTCCTACTGTTCTTCTCTTTTAGGTTCTTTCTTTTCCTTTACCTCCCTGTTTCCTTTCCATTATCCTGGTTCCTGTAGTTCTGTCTGGATACTTACTTCTCAGGGTTTGGGAAACCACCCTTTTATGTCTTATAGTTTGAGCTGGGCAACTCTTAGGAATAAAACCAGGTATACCTGCATGGTTTCCCTGCCCAGGTGGAAAGACCAAGGAAGGCATTGCCTCCTGGGGCAAGAAGTCACAGCACTCTTTTTGACGTACAACCCTTGGTAATGGTTGTCATTCAGTATAAACCTATGAATAAGAGATTGTTTGTCCTAGCTTATTTCTTCCTTAAAGAACCCCAGTTAGTTGTTCTATCCATTTTATTTTTCAGGGCTCTTTACTGGAGGAAAAAAAGACAATTTGAATCTCCCCATTTTTGTGTTCATGGTGTGTATTAGTTCCTTGGCTTGCTGCTGACAAAGCAACATAGGAAGGAAGGTTTCTTTGGCTTCACAGGTGGAGGAATGGTGGCAGCAGTGGCTCTCATTTCATCCCCAGTCAGGAAAGAGATGAATGCTGATGCTCAGCTCGCCGTCTCCTAGATCCTCCCGGCATCATCAGAGCAGCCATGACTAACTGGAAGAGATGCTCAAGATTTGGACTATGAACTGTTGACATTCTCTCATAGAAAGAGGGGGTGGGAAGGGCCCACACCTGAGATTCTGACCTCTTCCTCTTGCCATCTGTATGTAGTTCTGCTCTAATTGCTTCTGGTCTTGTGGTTTGGGGAGGCACTGAGTATACAGCGTGTGGAAGGTTAATCGAAGGGGCCACTCCATTGAGCTGTGTGGAAGTCATCCTGTGCTGGGGTGAGTGTGGCAGTGTGGCTGCTTTGGGGTCACTTACTCTCCCGTGAGTAACCCCTCACCTGTGCTCTGTAAGTCCAGTAAACTCATTTCCTCCCCAAGTTAGACTTCGGTGGCATTATGCTGTGCTTTGTTGGTGGTCTATAAGGAGGGGGTAGACATTTGTCTATGTTTCCCCAGGGACAGAATTCTGAAACATTATGTACGTCTTAATTGTGTTTTGTTCTAACACAGAGTTTATTTTTCAATGGTATGTTTAGTTTTGAGATATGGCAGGAAAGCACAGTGGAACAAAAGATCTTGGTTCTGTTTTCATTTTCTTTCAAGAGAGGGATTTCAGAGAACATTGTCTTTGGCTTCTGATGAGTTCCTTTTGAGATCTGTCGGCTTCATTGTTGGAATAACCATGGTTGTTACCTCATCTACAGGTGTCCTAGGGTACGGATGGATGGGTGGATGCAGGAAGAGAGGGATAAGTGAAAGACATCTATTATGGATTCATCTGGACCTAGAGTCCAAGAAGTACCCCAGAGTACAAATGGGAAAGCCAGGAAATTCCATGGCGTTACTATTCTAAGCCAAGGTGCTAGAGTCTGTGTGGCATGGGAGTGGGCAGTGGTGGGTGAAAGCCCAGTCTGGGTTTTTAAGAATCAGGGCACAGATGTCCTAGGGCATGTGACAGCTCTGTCAGACAGCATTTGCCTTCCTCATTTTTGTTCTCTTTAGGCTCCCAGTGGATTGGCTCATGCCTTCCAACCAAGTCAAATGCTGATTCCTCAGGAAATGCCTTCCCAGCCACAGCAAAAATGATATCTTCCTCTAGTTGGCTATTTCCTAGGTCTGTCAAGTTGACACAGAAAATTTATCATCTGAAAAGATTAAAAGCTTTTTTTCTTCTAAAACGAGTTTGGTAGTTATCTTGAACTATCATGACTCAAGGGCCCTAAGAGCTGTTTGAGAACTTAACTGATTTTTAAGGTACTAATGGTAACTGACATTTTGATACCTACCAGGTGCTCACTGTGCCAAACACAAACACTACATTCCTGGCCCAGTCAGCTTTGCATGGGAGGCACTGTCCCATGGGCAGGTAAATTGATCTTCTCAAGTTACATGGTTTGTGGGTTGCACAGTCTGGCTTTTGGCCCATCTCTGTGACTCCAGGCCTGCAATTCTATTGTTATGACCATAAAAGTAACCATTTGGCAGTTGAGTTGAGTGTAAACCTTTGCAGAGTAGTTGACGCAGAAGACAGATGTAAGTTGAACCGTTTGCTTAAAGGAGACTGACTAATGGGAAAACAGAAACTGAGAAATTTCACTTAGTACATACTAGATCCAAGGGGCTGCTTGGTGAAGGAACGTTTAGTACATACTAGATCCAAGGGGCTGCTTGGTGAAGGAATGTTTAGTACATACTAGATCCAAGGGGCTGCTTGGTGAAGGAACGTTTAGTACATAATAGATCCAAGGGGCTGCTTGGTGAAGGAATGTTTAGCATCCTGTTTTGCTCTCATGCAGTGGTTGTGGAAGTGACCAGAATAGTCCTGATTGGATTTGTAATGTGCAGTGATCGGTTCTTGATCAGGCCTCCTTTGCTCACTTGCATGATTGGATGTTTTTTTGCTCGAATTGCAAATGCTCCTGTGTCCAACACGCTCCCATGGAAAGCCTGAGACCATCATTAGGGGAGATGGCTCACCGTGTTAAATCTTCTTCTAACGTGGAGCCAGTCCTAGACACTTGCTGTCATTCAGAGACAGTTCAAGCTGCATGTCATTCTGTGCCGGTGTGCACACGGGACTGTCATTCCTACCCTGTGTTTTATAGAAAAGAGGATGCAGAAGAAACAGCGCCAGGCAGCATGGTTTCAGGGAATCCACACTGGCTTTGCTCCCAAGTGAGTTGTAGCTCTTAGCTCATCACAACAACTCTGGCCTTCACTTTCCTGACGAGGGAAATAAGGTTTTGACTAGATTGTCCTTAAGGGCTCTTTAAATGCCAGAATTCTCTAAATTTACATGTCCCACAAAACCAAACCAAACCTGACAAGATCACTGAGGTGTTTTTTAAAAGGCATAGACATTAATGAAGCCCCAGTAGTTTTATTAGAAGGGATTCATTGCATCATTATATTGCATTCTCACAGTAAGTGCAGGGGCTGTCTTGGCAGAGTTAGGGAGGACTGGAGAGGACCGGGGCTGCTGGTGATTAGCATCAGGCCTGCCTGGTTCCTTCCTTTGCCTTTTTTCCAGCTCTAATTGCCCCTCACTTGCCAGTTGAGACCTGCCCTCCTTCCCTAGAGCTAATCCCAACATCGGGACCTTGAGCTCTCCTTGTGTTAACCAGATTTCTTTCTTGTCCTGAATTCCTGTCTTTAAGACTTGAGTAGTTGAGGAACCCATTTAGCATGAACCCGGCATATCCCTGTTTCTTCCTTTACCACAGGAATGCAGATTTTTCAGCCCCAGCTCCACGAGCTGCTTGTCTGAATTTCTGAGCACTGGATGAATGTGTGGGTATCCATCAATAGAGGAAACACAGGTATTTTTGTTAGGTAGTAAAGATTCTCTTGGTGACTGTACACACACACACACACACACACACACACACGCACACACGATTCGATCCCTCAGTCATCCCTTCTTCGGATATTCTCTCCCAAGTACCTAGTAAAGATTCTCTTGGTGACTGTACACACACACACACACACACACACACGCGCACACACGATTCGATCCCTCAGTCATCCCTTCTCGGATATTCTCTCCCAAGTATATTCTAATGGAAAGTGGCTTCAGTGTTTGGACCAGCTACCTGCAGATCTTTGGAGGAAAGCAAATGAGTGAGAAAAGACGGGTGAGCCATTAGAAACTAGGCCCAATTATACTAGATAATTTTGCTGAGTGTGCTGATCCCAATCCCATGGTAGGTGTGGAAGTTTTGTAGTAGTTACCCCCACAGTTCCCTAATGGGGTCATTATTATGATGATACCTGTTTCATGCATGAGGAAGTACAGCAGAGAAAGCAGCTCATTAAAGTCCCCGAGGTTGCCCAGCCAGTAAGTGATGGAACTGGGTTTGAGCTCTGGTGGCTGGACTCTTAACAGCGGAAGGACAGATTCACAATCAGCAGTGTAAACAGAGACTCTGAGGCGACTCTTCACCTCTAAGTCCAACCTGACTCTGACAAGAGGCGAGACCTAGACCTACATTGACAGGTACATAATGTCTTAAAAAAATGATATTGAACAGTTTTGAGTCTTACCAAACCCCTAAATCAATAATATTAATACTTGGAAAATTACCATAGCTATTCTAATTGGTCATTTCTGTTTTTATTAGCTTGAATCAGTCTATAAGAGACCCCTCCCCCACTAAGCAGTCACTTTCTTGAAGGATAGGCAAGATGCATCTTTGTCCCTTTCTTACCCATTTTTCCAAAATAACGAATTGATTCTTTCTAGATACAGTTTTTATCTTTGGCTCATATATATGCCTTATTTAGTTGATAATAACTAAAAGTATCTTTTCACTTGAAAACAGATTTGCTTATAATTTAGTGTTTTGGCAATGGGTGTGTGTGTGTGTGTGTGTGTGTGTGTGTGTGTGTACGTGTACGTGCTATGCCACATATGTGGAGATGAGAGGATAATCTTGGGTACGGTTCTGCCTTGTTTGAGACAGGACTTCTTTGTGGTTCTCCTGTGTGTGCCAGGCTACTTGGCCTGTGAACTTCTGGGGACTCTCCTGACTCTGCATCCTGTCTCACCATAGGTGTTCTGGGGTTACAGTTGTGTGCTAATGTACCTTGAGTTATGGAGAGTCTGGTGACTCAAGCTTAGGTCCTTAGGCCTGTGCAGCAAGGACTTTCCCACTGAGCCTCTCCCCAGCCCTGACTTAGTGTTCTAACAAAACATTCCAAATAATGGCAAACTCTGTTGAGTAGTTGGTAGTAATCTGTGGTAGCTTCATTCAGCAAAGTGTGCATAAGTAGTGCCCTTTATTGCAGGAGATTACACGTGCTTGAGTGCACATCAAAATCTCCGAAGAGGGCTCATTAAGCAGATTGGAGACTCCAGTTTTGAGGTCTTGATGCCTCATCCTCCTGCCAGAGTAGTCTAGGCTACCAAAGGCTGGGGTAGTTCTACTTTTAATCTCGACAGTCTGCAAGAATAGAAGTATGGTACTGAAGGAACTCTCAAAACAGCACCACAGAGAATCTCCTCAGGTGATGGTGGTGATGATGGTGGTGGTGGTGAAGATGATGGTGGTGGTGGCGATGATGGAGGTGGTAATCGTGGTGGTGGTGATGATGGTGGTGGTGATGATGGTGATGATGATGATGTTGATGGCAGTCCACTCCTTGCTTCAATTTGCTTTTTACATTTTTTGTCTCGCAAACAAAGGAGGTGTCATCATGTTGTCAATGACATAATCAAGGTAGAGCTGTGCTTTTAGATGCTGGTTTAGACTTATTTTTATAAAATATCTGTTTGGAGGTAATTAGAAATTTGATTGTGGCCTGGATATTAGGTGAGATAAAAATACACTGAACTGCAAAGGTGGAGTTGGTTACTGAAAAAGCTGGTCTCAGTGGTGCCGGTGCTATTTACAGAATCCACAGCTGTGTGTGTGTGTGGGTGACAGTGTCCACAGTGGGCTTTAGGAAGGTGTGATCATGGTGGTCTGAACGTGAGATGCATGCAGCTTTATTTTCTCTTTCTGGATCATCCTTGTCTAATTCCTTGCAGTACCCAATCTCTGCTACTTTAATAAAGATCATGTAAAAATAAGCCTTTTTTTTGGGTGAGAATTGTCATTAATACTCTTTAAAATGCTCTCTTCACCCTAGCAAGACCTTACTATCTCTGCTTCTTATTTTTCTCAGTAGAACCTTTCACCAGCCAGCATACTATATACTTTGTTATGGGTGTGTGTGTGCGCGCGTGCATGCCCTGCCTCCTAGTACGTAAACTTTTTTGGAGGACTCAAGTTTTGTTTGTTGTTTTCTTTCCCCAGCAACTCTAATGCTCTTGGGCACATAGTTGGCACTCAATAAATCTTTATATCCAAGTACCTGAATGAGTGAAAGTCAATGTGTATGGACATTGAGTTTTTCAAGGGAACTGTTAGTTTCAGTGACATTTAAAAACCATTGTATTAGACTATATTTTGTATCAAACCAGAAAGCCCTTGAAATGAGTTAAATAATGTTTACTTCGTAAGGAAAGTCACTAGAACTGGACGGTCATCGGGGGGCTGATAATGGCTCAGAATGCCTCACCCCCACTGTGTGCAAATTCTCTTTATAGCTGGGGAAGAAGACATGACATACAGAAACAGTCTGATTGGCATAGTTTGTCATTTACCTTATATGATCTGGGCAGCTTTTGCCCCCCTCATTTTGAGCAGTTCTGCACTGTCACTTGGTTGGTGGCATACTTTTGTCCCCTTCCCTCCCCTCCCTTCCCCTCCCCTCCCCTCCCCCTTTATCTGTCTGCCTTTTGAGACATGATCTCCCTGTAGCCCCAGCTGTCCTGGAACTCCATATGTAGACTAGGCTGGCCTCGATCTTACAGAGATCCACCTGCCTCTGTCTCCTAAGTGCTGGTATTTAAAGGCATGTGCCACCATGCCTGCCTTAATTTCAGACTTTTTTAAGAGCTCCAGTTACGCTTAGAGTTATATGCCTGCTACATTTCTTTTGCTTAAGATCTGCCTATATCCAATATTTATCCTCCCTCCCTCCCTCCCTCCATCTCTTCCTCTCCCCATCTCCTTCTCCCTCTTAATAGAACTAAGTTCAAGAAAATAAGGGGACAAAAGGTCTAGATACATAGTTTTTCTTCCTAAAATGCTTTTGCATGTGAAGCTAATTTTATAATCCTGTGTTCTCTCCCCATATACCAAATGCAGTTTCCTTTGGTATTACAGAGTTGTGATGTGGGATGTGCCTTGGAGTGAATATGTGTAATAAGAGTTCTTAGCAATATTTATAATCTTCTAATCTATACATTCTCAAGAGCAAGGGTCAGCATACTCTTGTTTGCCTGGTTTTGTTCAACCTTATAGTTAAGAATGGGCTATTTATTTGTTTATTTATGTGTATGAGTGTTATGCCTGCATGTGTATAAGTGTACCTGTGTCGTGCAGTGCCTGCAGAGGACAGAAGAGGGCTTTGGATCCTCTGGAACCGGAGTTACAGATGGTTGTTAGTCACCATGTTGGTGTTCAGATTCAAACCCAGGTCTTCTGCAAGAACAGCCAGTGTTCTTAACCACTGAGCCATCTCTCCAGCCCCAGGAATTGGTTTTTACATATGAAATTGATTTGATGATTAAAACTTCAGTTAGTGAAATTTTATCTTTTCTCCTCCACAAAAGGAAATGTGTTCTTTTATTAGTTGACTAATATGTTAAAGTGAATGAAAATTATTTTGACTCTTGTTAAAAGATGATAGTCCTCTTGTTTGCTTTCTGTTGATGTGATAAGCACCGTGATCAAATCACCTTGCAGAGGGAGGGGCTGATTTCAGCTTACAGGACAGTTCTTCATTGAGGGAAGCCAGGGCAGGTGCTCAAGCAGGAACCTGGAGGCAGGAACTGAAGCAGAGACTGAGGAAGAATGCTGCTTACTGGCTTGCTTCTCTCTGGCTTGTCGGGCCCACCTGCCTAGGGATGGCACCTCCCCTAATGGGCTGAACTCTCTTACATCAATCAACAATCAAGAATATGCCCCACAGACATACCCACCAGCCAGTCTGATGGAGGAAATTCCTCAACTGAGATTCTCTTTTCCCATGTGACTCTAGTACCAGCACAGATAGCATCAACTCTGTCCAAGGCCATTGCGATGGATGTCAGTGTTACTGCAATGGGTGGAGGCACTGGGCTGGACTCCAAATATAAGAACACATGGGGGTTTACAGCTAAGGAGGTTGGGGGTGGAGGGTCATTGGATGGAAAATTACTAAGAGGAGACATCAAGGTAGAGAGATTGTTGCAGAACTGACCAAACAGGATTCTTGTTGAAGGCAGGCCAGGTGATCTGATATCACTGGGGTATGTCTTGGACATGAGAAATTTGATCAATGTTAAGGGCAGAGGATTCTTTCTGACTAAGCAGGATCCTTGTTAACACTGGACTTACACTGTAGACTCTGGGGCCTCAGGTTGAGGCCTCAAGAGGAGGGCTCAGGTACTGGCTACCCATTTGCACAGGGAGAACATCAGTGGCAGTTGTTACAGAAAATCTTGCTCTGTTGTTTTTATAGTTTATAGTTTGTGCCTCTTCGTTAAAAATTGTGAAATTTATGAACCGGGTGTAGTGGCATACACCTTTAATCCCAGCACTTGGGAGGCAGAGGCAGATGGAGCTCTGTGAGTTCAAGACCAGCCTGGTCTACATAGTGAGTTCCAGGCCAGCTGGGGCTACAGGGAGACCGTGTCTCAAAAAGACTGAAAAAATTGTGAAATTTAAAAGGGACAAATCGTGGATTTGTCCTGCCTTGTTTAAGTACCCACAAACCTTGGGTCTTAGTTCTTCCTTGTGAAATCTGAAGGATCTGGCACCTCTGAAAGTTACTTTGTTGACCTCTGCTCAGGAGTTTTAGAATTGCCCTTGTGAATTTTAACAGCCCTGCGTTTAAACAGAAAGTCTAAGGCTGAAGTGTGGACCTTGTGCTTATTGCCCTGAGAATGAGCTTCCGGACAATGTGCTCATTCCCTTTAGCCTTCATAATGTTCCGGTTTTCTCCCTGAACATTGGCAGCTATAGCCGGAGGGTGTGGTCTTGCCTCTGCCAGTTTAGTACCCTCCCCTCACTTCACGTGTTCATGAACCCAGAACCTGCACTATTGATGCCCAGGCTTCTGTGGCCAGTCCACCTGATCAAAAATCTACCCACTCCTGCTTGCATTTTCGACTCACAGAACTGTGAACTTGGGAAATTATTTCCAAGAAAAAAGATGTTTCTTTCCCTTCTTTGTCTCCTTTAACTTCCTACCCACGAGAGTGGGGGGTGTGCATTTACGGTGTAGTTCCAAAGTATTTTCCCCTAATCAACTTATTTTTCAGCCGCCCTTGAAGTCTGTATTCCCTTTGGATTGGTTATACATCCTTCTTGTAGTGCTTAATACTGCAATCTGTGTGTATATTAGTCCTTGAGGTCTGTTTTGTGTCCTTGGTGTCTTCTCCCAGACCAGAATAGCTGCTCAAATATATTCTGCGTTAATGAGTAATTGATACATCATCAGAAATTTCAGCTGAAAAATCAAAACTCCGAGTCCTTAAGAACCTCAATATGGTCCCAATAGAAAGCTTTCCATTTGATTAAAATACCAAATAAATTTGCTTTTATTGTATTCATAAATACTGCGTGTCCAGCGTTCTTTATGATGTAGCGACACCTTGAAGAGTGGGCTTCCTTTTCTCAGGGAGCTAATGTGTTTGTAAGATAAGATGAAGTGGTGTTTCATAAACAGTTTTTCATTTTTAGACATTGTTGAAATATCTAGTATGGCATTAAAAGCCTTTTAGGTTTTCTTAATCAACTGAATGCTGTTTAACTTCATGTAAACTCGCTGTGTTTAACGCTGAGGTTGAAAAATAGGTTATTTACTTTTTATTTATAAAGCTGCTAAATAATCTAAAGCAAATGAGGAAAATGCCAGCCTTCATGTATTTATTTTTAAGTGTCAGATCTTTGAGAAAAATGCCCGGGAACTTGAAAGGTTATTTAATGAACCATTTGGAGAGTCAGAACTGACTGCGCACTCAGGGATTTTTTGTTGTTGTCTTAATGTGGTTATTAATAGTACGTCCTTTTAATCCCAGGCTCTGTAATAGCATGTTACCTGTTGATGTCTGACTTACTGTCTCATTTTATATAATTGTCCATGTTGTAGAGACTGAAGTTGGGCATACTGTTAGGTCGAGCTTGAGAAGGTAGGCTAAGTTCTGAGGATAGGTTTCTTGGATGAATCAGTATGTGAAATGTACTGTTAAACAAATTTGAGCATCTCCCATTCAGGCTGGTGGCGTTTCCTGAGTTTGGTCAGAGCTACTTGACAGGCTGCTGCTTTGAGCTCTTGCTCTGTGGCTGTCTTGTTTGTACAAGTGATAATGTTCCTACCATTTGTGTGTGTACTCCGCAATCCTCAGATGTTACTGGGTACCACCTATTGTGTTATGTATCTAGGATTGTCCTACAACACAGGAAAATGCTCGTGGACCTCAGCAGTGTTGCAGCTGGTGGGGCTGTAGTGGCTCAGCAGGTGCTGCTGACCTCATAGAAGGCAGCATGGTGGCCCAGCTCAGTTGGCAGTCAGCAGTGGGCGCTGCTGAATGGGAACTCTTCCATCAGGCTGTTTTCTAGCTGTCATGACTTGCTTGGTTGGATCTTATGAAGCAGTGCTGAGGATTAGCTTTAAGTACCTTTCCACATGTTTTCTTGTGTATTCTCTAAAGATTTGGCATTCTCTTTAGAAGTGCCTGGAGTAATTTACAGATGAGGTGTTCAGTAACAGGTTAAGAACCTTGTGCAAAGTGATGAAGTTCTATCCTGGTGTTAAGGTTCAAACTCAGGTAGTTTTTATGCCAGAATCTACCCTCTGTGATGGTGTTAACCTGTTCCTTAACTAGTGGTGGAAGGCAGGGACCAGAAAAGTGACCTCAACAAATTGGTTAGTGTGTCCAGTCAGGGAGCAGAGCCACATCCTGTCCTCCTCAGCTGGTCTCCTCATCTGACCCACTTTGCTGATGGGATGTCTGTCAGGAGCATGCTCATGGCACTTAGAAAATGAATACTTTTGCTCTGGGGCACCCTGTTATTTCACAGGGTCCCTGGACTTTGGTTTTGGTTGAGCAGACACCCATGTGATTAAAGTAGGAAAAGATGTTTGAAATTTCTTTTTTTCACTTTTCTCTTCTCCCTCCTCCCTCCCTCTGGCTCATTTCTAAAGGGAAATGTCAACGTCCCAAGGGAAGAAATGGGATGGGAGCCCAACCTTCCCCTCATCGTTAAGCATGCACGGTAGAGCTGTGAGAGGAAAACCTCTTACTTTAGTGAAAGACCCTGTTCTGATCCTCTAAGTGAATCTACATCGAGCTGCTTTTGTTTACGTTTTCTTCTTTCCTTCCAAAATGATGCGGAAAACAGTATCAGAAACTTAAAAAGTGGAGCAGTCCTAAACAAGGCTGAGAAGGGAGAGAGGTGCTCCTGTGGCCAGAAGCTCTAGGGACACTGCGGAGTAAATACAGCAGATGGATGATCATGGTGAGACTCTGCAGCAAGGAAGTTTAGGACTTGAGAGAGAGTGCCGACTCACTAGAAAAATGAATTTTCTGAACTGCCTCCTGGATGGGTCCCAAGAATTGAAACTGTAGGGAGTGGCAGCAAAAATGGGTCATGAGAGAGCCCAGTCAGGAACTAATGACCTTGAAACAGCTGCACTGTGGAGCTCTACATGGGCTCTGAGGAGGAGCTGGTGGTTGGATTCACCTCTGCTACAAAACCATTTAGCTTGGTTTAAAACTAACTGGCGATTTGCCAAGCTAGAACACAGTGAATCACTGTGGCAGGAAGTTGTTGAGCCCTACCACTTTTGTGTGTCTACCTCCAAGGTTAGGAGACTTCTCAGACTTGGTATAAAGGAAGTTCTGCTGTTCCTGTTCACCATTTTCATATGTGCTATGAACCCTCTGCGGGTTCCGCCCCCCCACCCTCCCCCCAGTACCAATCAATCCAGTAGACAACCAAGAAGGGTTATTAGACATTTGAGAAGAAATCAGCAGCATGAGCCAGCACTAAACCAATCTAGAGGGAAAGATTGGCAAAATGTTAACACAGGAGAGTTCTGCTTCATCATTTCAGATCCAAAAGAGCAGCAGATCCATAGGGCAAGAACAGTTCGTGGGAAAGGATGAGAGGAGTTCTGAGCAGTTAGCCATGGGACTGAAAGGTGAAGAAGGCTGGCTTGGGGGTAATGGAGGGGTTGAAAGGGCAGGAGGGAGCAACTCAGGACCTAGAAAGTTAGTGGTCTAGAAAATTGAGCAGAGGATTTATTTGCAAATTCAAAGCAGAAGGATTAAGATGGAAAATACGAAGCATCATTAAGAATCCAGAAATGCAGAGGATAGAGCGAAGAGACGGAGGTGCGGAAAGCCTGGGAAAAGACAGACTAAAAACTCCTCAGATGCCATCAGGGCCTGGAGAGATGATAATTGCTCCTAAGAGCTGCTTTCTCAAACAGTTTCGATGCTTCATTTCCCATATCACAAAGCATTACTTCCTTAGCACCTTAGTCTGTCCCCAGCCCTCTTCAGGCCAAATTCCAAGTCATTTAGCCATCCAGGGTCTGCATAGGATTCTTTTTAACACAGTTCTTTTTCCCAACTGTGATTTGAAAATAACTCACATGGGGGCTGGAGAGATGGCTCAGCTGTTGGGAGCGCAGACTGCTCTTGCAGAGGACCTGGGTTTGATTCCCAACACCCACATGGCAGCTGACAACCATCTGTAGCTCCACTTCCACAGTTCCAGGGGATCCAATGCCCTCTTCTGACCTTAGCAGACATTGCACGACATGGGTGCATCTATCTACATTGTACATGCAAGCAATACACCCAAATACATTAAATAAAAATAAATAAGATACTTTAAAAGAGCAAAATAACTTACATGGAAGTAAACACAAATTATGGGCAGAAGCTCCTTATAATGCTTACCCAGATTTACCAGACTTTTCTGTTAACGTTTTACCCTTTTATTAGTTGTTTTGTCTTTTTTAATACATGCACATTGAAAATATTTTAACCATTTTGGAGTATGCTCCATGGATCATAGTTCTGAATTTTTTTAAATCATATTTTACTTTGCATGGGTGTGCATTTGTTTGGAGCATGCATGTGGGGGTGGGGGTCAGACATAATTCTCACCTTCTGCCACGTGGATCCCAGGGATGTTCGAAACTCAGGCTGTCAGGCTGTCAGGCCCCGCTACAGGGTGTTTTAATAAAAGTGATTTTGACTTTTTAGAATATCTTGTTATGAGGAAGTAATTTGGAAAGCTGTGAAGCTTTTTAATTTGGTTAGTTTACCAACTTCCCTTCTCTTCCTCCCTTGTTCCCAAATTGAATGTTTCTAGAAGCATAAGTGTTTCTCTTATAGATGGCAACTTGAGAGAGGTGGCCTGGTAGTTTTCTCTGTACAGGAGTAGATTCATCCAGTCTCTCCAAAATGTCAAATTCTTAGAGTTGTTGTCATTTGTCTTTAATTATACTGTCATAAATGTTATCTGCTATTACACAACTTTAGTTACAGTGTTGTATCATAGTGAAACCTTCACATATAAACATTAAGCCATAATTAAAGATCCAGACTTAAAATTCAACCACAAATTGTATGTGGGCCATAGCTTCTTCCTTTTCCTGGCAGCTGGAAATTCCTTTCGGTTTCAGTTTTAATATGGTCCTAGTTTTAGAAGGGCTATATAGTGTGGAAAAAATATCTATATAGTGTGGAAAAAATATCTATATAGTGTGGAAAAAATATCTATATAGTGTGGAAAAAATATCTTAGGACACTTTTATTGGAATAGTAGGAGAAGAAAAGAAACTAGACACGATCTGGGAGATTTTCAGTGAAGTCCCATTGGCCTTGGGGAGAGGAATGAGTGAGTGGCTTGAGATTTATACTTCTCCTCTGAACCACTAGAGGCCAGTAAATTACCAGTGCTGTATCATGCAGTCCTCAGGGAAGGATCCTTGAACAGAGAAACTTAAACCCAGCCATATTTTCATTGCATTCATTTATTGACAGATGTTGTGAGCACCTTGTCCTGGGGTCCCTCCAGGGACACACATGTCAGGAGGGAGGTGGGAGTACAAGATACTTTACTGAGGAAAATGACTGAAAAAATAGAGAGAAGCAGAAGGAGGTAAAGGCTCAGGTTGAGCATCTGAGAAGGCAGAAGGGATGGAAGGACACAGGTTCGGAGAGGCCTCTGCCTCCCCTGGAGCTACAAACCAGTCTGGGCAGGCCCAGTACAAAGTTACAGTGTGAACAGTGCCCAAGGGGGAGTCCGTGCTGGTCAGACAGCGGGATTCCTCACTGTGGCTGCCAGCCATTGACTGAACACTGCCTGCAGACTGAGCATCTTCTGCTTGGAAACTGGAAAGGGAGGCAGATCTTGCTATACCTGTGGAGGTGGTCCATCAGCCAGCCGCTGTCATGCAGCACAGCCTTTGAGAGAGGAGACCTGAGTTCTCCCTGGCTGCAGATCATGCGTTCTGTGCAGGGCGTTCTGTACAGGGTGTTCTGTGCTGGGCATTTATTCTCAGAACTCAACTCTGCTGCTGAGGATGATTGTGAATCTAAGCAATTTGCCTAACTAGTCATGCAAATTTTTGTTACTGTTTGCAGGAAATGTTAAGACCTTTGTCTTAGCATTCTTAGGAAGGGTGAGAAAATCCACATGGGGCAGAGGCTATAAAACATGGTCCCTCAGGTGTTCACCAGCATGGTCTTCTTTTTGATTTTTATTTCTGAATCCTTAATGATGTCTGCAAAAATCTACACTCAGCCTGGTCCTGAATAAGGTTTCTTTGCAGGTAGCAGGAAGACATCCCTTTTTTTTTAAAGCATACATTAAAGCATACCACCTGGAACATTTTTCCACAAAAGTGAATGAATGGGTACGTCTGATCAAGAGTAGAACTGTCAGGGCTAGAGAGATGGCTCAGTGGTTAAGAGCACTGGCTGCTCCTGCAGAGGACCTGTGTTCTATTACCAACATCCATATAGTGGCTAACAGCCGTCTGAAATTCCAGCACCAGGGGATCTGACTCCTTCTGGCGCCACAGGCACCAGGCACACATGTGGTACACATGCAAACATGGAAGCAAAGCAGGCATACACATAAAATGAATAATGTTTTTAAAGTCCATTTTTAAAAAAGGGGTGGTACCGTTGATGAACAAAGTGCTCAGTTGGATATGGTAGGCCCTGGACTAGAACTCAGGAATGTTGGGCTCATCTTCTGGTTTCTTTACCAGGAAAGATGAAGCAAAGCACTGACATTCATTTATGAGGCGTAATCAGTCCTGATTTACCTTTGGCCAGGTAGCCCCAGAGGTTTAGGGTATGTGCCAAGTGAGGTGAGTGAGTCACTTGCTGAAAACCTGACCTACTTTTCTGCTTCCTTTACCCTTGATAGAGAGGGACATAGCAAGGGAATGCGTTACACAAAAAAATCTAGCAATATCAATATATACTGCAACTTACATTAAAAGAACAAATCAAACACCAGCAGATGGATACTTGCTAACTGAATACATGTCTTAGTTTTTATCCTCTCTCTCTCACATACGTATATATATGACAGAGAGAAGGAGGGGGCTCTCTCTCTCTCTCTCTCTCTCTCTCTCTCTCTCTCTGTGTGTGTGTGTGTGTGTGTGTGTGTGTGTAACTCACACTGCCTTTAAACTTGTTACATAGCTTCAGCTGGCTCTGAACTTCTGACCCCCTGGCTGGTCCGTCTCCAGTGATCATGTTGTAGGTATGCTTCATCATGTCTGATTGATGGGGATTGAATCCAGGGGTTCATGATGTGATAGTCATGTACTCTACCAGCTGAAGTTCATCCCCATCCCCAAGTCTTGATTCACATGAATACTTTAGAAGTTTTCTCTCCTTAAGT
>NW_008341810.1:921356-928861 GCF_000622305.1 Nannospalax galili | reverse complement strand
ATATATATATATATATGAACATAGTCTTTTGATGGGTATTGTATTTTATCATTTATCTTTTAATGTTGCCTATGGATTTAGAAAGTAAAAAATTAAAATGTTTTAAAATGTCATAGGCACTCCTTTCTGTAATCCCGGAGCTCCTCTGCTCGGTAGCCACACAGTCTGCCTTTGCATTTTCCAGTTCTCCACATCCCACTCTGATTTCACTTTCCAGTGGCCCTTTCTGTGCCTTCCTGTTTAATGACCCTCGTCACTGGATTTAGGGCCTACTATAATCCAGGATGATTTTTATTTCTGAATCCTTAATGACGCCTGCAAAAATCTACACTCAGCCTGGGTCTGAATAAGGTTTCTTTGCAGGTAGCAGGAAGACATCCCTTTCATCGCACTGCACCATCTCAGTTTCATTTATGTCACTGTGATGAAATACCCTGTCCAAAAGCAACTTAGAGGAGGAAGGAGTTTATTGCAGCTTACCATTCCAGGTTACAGCCCATCGTTGTGGGGATGTCAAGGCAGGAACTTCAGACACCTAGTTGACATCACAACCAGAGTCCAGCAGGGAGTCAGCAGCCTGTGTGTGCTCGCTCATGCTCAGCTTGATCCCTCCACCCACACACAGTTCAGGACTCCCTGCCTAGAGGTGGTGCAGCCAGTAGTGGGCTGGGTCTTCCCACATCAGTTAATTGAGAGTCTTCTACAGACATGCCCACAGGCTGACCTAATGTAGACAGTCCATCACTGAGGCTCTTTGCCCAGGGATTCTAGGCTGGGTCAAGTTGACAATTAAACGAACCATCACAGCGCACAGAGTGTTATTAGATTGTTTATCTGATTTTTCTCTCTAACAGTTGATTTAGTAAATCACATTCCCAAGATTGTTCTGAGTCGTTAGTGCTCTTGAAGTATATTTTCAAATTCCTTTCAAAAGGGAAATAATGTTGTGACCTCTGCCATTCGGGATGTGGGTTCTGTTGATTGCTTTGAGGTTCTGATCTTTTTAGGAGTTTGGTAGCAAGCGGCTGAGAACATCTAATACTGTCTTTCTGTTCCATATGCTTTTGATGTTTTTGGAAAAAACCTGTCTCCCTTAAGTCTTGTTCCTTTTACTGTAGTTGAGTGTAGATGATGTGTTATGCTAATTTGGTCCTGTGTGAAATGATAGTGACTATCAGATTCTTCCTTACTGTGTCTGCCTGAACAGCATCCTGACGCATTGTCTGTAGATCATGTGTCGTTGACATCATTGGTTCAGAACAGAAGTGGGTATAGATAAGCTTTATAACTTTGACTAAGTTTTATATTTTTCATTTAGTCATCTAGAAAGTTTGAAATTTCAAAGACGTCAGCAGAAATATTGATTATGAATAGATGTTGGGTTCATCATGATAGATGATATTATGCATTTGTGAGTTACACAGCCCCTGTTTCAAAATTGTGTGTAAAAACTGTCTGCAGACCAGATTTATTTGTACTGATCCTGTTTTCCTGTAGAAAATCCTTAAACACATCCAGTAATGTGTAGATGGAATATATTAAGTTGAGGTTGTAAACTATATTTTAAGGTTACAGTTATAACTTTTTAAGTGTGATGAAATGTCTTCCTTTTTACTTTCCTCAATAAAACCTATCATTTATTGCACTAAAGTCTTATGACTGAGCAAACGACGGTTCCTTTGCTGGAGCAATCCTGAACTGCAGGGAAAGCCATTCAGTCACACCGCCAGTTCCTTGCAAACGCCTTCTGTATTGGGGTTTCATTCTTCACTCAGAAGTGGAATTCTTAAGCCACTGAGCTGGGCACTATGTGTAGTTTTTTTCTTCTCTTTCCTTATTTTTCGCTTAATGCTAATGCTTAGTGTTCTTAGTCACTATGAAACTTAGCAGCTTTGCCCATTAGAACATGAGTAAGCATGGAAAATTTAAAAAAGCTGGGCGGGATCTTGGCAATCATTCTACGCTAAATACCCCCCCCCCCCTTAGATGAAGCTGAAGTCTACTTAAAAAAGTGAAATGACAGGCCCAGACTGAGCCATTTTGTCTGGTAGGGTCTCTGTCAGCTCCCTGGACTCTGGGCTCTCTCTCTGTAGTTCTTTTGATACCTGTTAGGGTGACATCAGTCACTATCTGCACATTGTTTAATATAAATAAATACATAACAAACATGACTTGAATCTCAAAGCACAAGTATTTCTTCCTCTAGTTTTTATTTCTGAGAATATAAATATGCTCAATTTCAAGCAATAATTTCTTAAGATTCATGTTTACCATCGGGAGACAAAAAAAATCTGAAAATAAGATTTTTACTCTAGATATTTCAAAAGTTATAGCAGAAATTATAAGGTAACGGTCCTTTTGATGTATCTGCTTCCTGGTTTTTGTCTGTCTCCTTTTTGTGCTTCACAATCTATGATACTAATTTGATGTCTGTTTTTAAATTGGTGGTAAACATTTTCCTTCTCAGGTTGTTTCCTTGGAAAGACTCAGGTTTAATGGATACATAAACTTCCGTCCTTTGGAGGAGCCACACTTCTTGATCACTGACCTGTTCTGTAGCATTGAGAAACCTCTGTCTATGACACATCATGTTGAATTGTGTGGTCAGGGCCTGGGTGTACTTGATGTTGGATTTGGTGATTGTGAGCTCAGGATCTGTGCTGTTCAGGGTGAGAGCTGGGAGTTCTCTCTGGGTACTGCCAGGCTGCTGGAGAAGCCTGCTGGTGCAGTGACCCTGAGGACATGGGCAAGTCTCAGTTTTGCTTTGCCTGGGCTCCTTGCTTTTCTTTTGAAGAGCTCTGGCGTTTTTATTTAAAAAAAATGCTGTTGTATTTTAGTGAGAATGGTTTTGATCATCAGCTTTTTCTTAGCTCAACTGTTTAATGCTTTATCTTTGCTTCAGGATCAACTTTGGAGTATGGCAGAACACTGTGCAATAAAATACTTTGATTGTAAGATACAGGTTGGCTGCACGGTCTGAAATGAGGGAGGGTGTATGCTTTGAATCAAGAAAAACCGTGTGGCTTAATGGCTGCTCACTGGATGCATCATGCTTTTTCTGATGCCCTTTTAGCGTTTATGAGGGAGTTCATAGTCTTCCATGTTTACGAATAAGAGAATTTTGTTACAGAGAACTGGCCTGACTTGCTGAAGACGAATGTAACCCGAAAATGATAGAGCTGGGGCCCAAACCCCGCCGGCCTGACTGTGGGAGTTCTGAATCATCTCACAGTAATGGTTCTTATACTATTTCTCCCCCAACAGGGATTTCTTTTTTTAAAAAATGTGACTTATATCCAAAGAAAGCTAAACATCAGCTGGTTGTTTTTTACTTGTTTTATTAATAAAAAATTGAAGTTGATTTTTTTTATTTTTTATTTTTATTTTTTTGGTTTTTTTTGCTGGGCGTGGTGGTACAGGCCTTTGATCCCAGCACTTGGAACACATAGGCAGGCAGATCTCTGTGAGTTCAAAGCCAGCTGGGTCTACAGGGAGACCCTGTCTCAAAAAGACCAAAAAAATTATTTATTATTTTTATTTTATGTGTATGAATGTATTGCCTGCATGTACGTAAGTGCACCTGTGACTGTGGAGGTCAGAAGAGGGTGTCAGATCCCCTGGAACTGGAGTTACAGATGATTGTCAGCCACCATGTGGGTGCTAGGAATCGAACCCAGGTCCTCTGCAAGAGCAACCCGTGCTCTTCTCTGCTGAGCCATCTCTCCAGCCTCAGGAAGTTGATTTGTAGAGGACACCTAAAATCTTACAATGCAGAGGTACTCTGCTAGTATTATGTGTACCTGTAATGTCTGCTTGGTGCTTGTTGCAAAGGCTAGAAATTAGGCAACATCATGTGTGATGCAGTTGTTTGCCCCAAATGCTAGTGCTGTGGCTCTTGACCAACTTGGGGGCATGTTGGGGGTTGGGGGTTAGAGCAGAAATTGCTTGGATTCAAAATCTGACTGCTGAGCCTCCACAGTTAAGAGCACTTGTTCATTAAAATACAAACTGAGGGGCTGGGAGGATGGCTCAATGATTAAGAGCATTTGCTGCTCTTGCGGAGGATCCAGGTTCAGTTCCCATCACCCATATTGAGTGGTTTACAACCCCCTGTAAGTTCAGCTCCAAGTGATGTGAGAACTTCTGGCTTCCAGGGTGCGCGCGCGCGCGCTGTATCAACACACACACACACACACACACACACACACACACACACACACACAAATAAAACCTTCAAGATCCATCTGGCAGTTATATGTTAACATAGTTTGGCACTTAATTCTTATCTTGGGTATATCATCTCTGTAAACACTGTAGAAAGTTCTAGACCATAGAAACGAAGAAAAATAAAGTACACATAATCTCTTGGGGAAAATCCTGCAAGAGTTGTAGTCGCAACTGTGGCTTTTTTTTTCCCATACTATTTTTATTTTATTATTATTTTTCTATTGTGATTTTTGTCAAAGTGGATTCCTTTTGTTGTTTGTGATTCTGGTATGAAACTCAAGCCTTCCTTTGTTGAGATGAAGTTTGCCTCTGTTGTATTATTGGTATGCTTTGGTTGTTTTCTTATTGGATATGTAAAACTGGTTGGTTTAGGTTTAGGGTTCTTTCAGATTTTATATTGGAGGGAACAGATAGCTTCAGATCAGCTACTGAGGAGTTCCCATAGAGGCCCAAGTTGGGCTCCAGGAGCAACTGTGGCTTTTTAAAATCAGTTTTTGTTTTCAGCTTTTTAAGAAGACTTCATTTTCATTTTATGTGTATGAGTGTTTTGCCAACTGTATGTATGAATGTGTGTTACCTGCCTGTGTCTGGTGCCTTCAGAGGCTAGAAAAGAGTCTTATATCCCCTGGAACTAGCAGTTGTTACCCACCATGTTGGTGCTGGGAACCGAACCTGGATCCTTTACCAGAGCAGCAAGTGCTCTTAACCACTGAGATATCTTTTTAGCCCCTCAGTTTGTATTTTAATAAACATTGTTCTGATATGGGAGATAAGTTATGGTGAATAGCAGCCACCTACGTCTGTCTATGTGTGCTAAGGAAAAGCATGTTTTCACACATACAGACAGCACATTTGCATATTGTCAAGTTGCAAATAAAATTCAATACAATCAGAATGGTATCTAGAATTATTTCTTTGTAAAGTTAGAATTTTTTTGGATCACATGTAATGTATTCTATTACATTTCTAGTTCTAGTGTAAGTATTCAACTTCATAAATTGACAGATTAAATGCATTTCATGACACCCTTACCTACCTTTACTGAACTTAGGGTTGTTACATGTTGATTTTTTTTTTCTTTTAATGTTTTCCTTTAAACGTGACAGGAATGTTTTAAAATGGGACAAGATGCACAGGTTATTTGGAGAAACTCCTTTTTTCTCAATTATCAAAATTTTTGGCTGATTTCTGAGATTTCCTCCTAGGTTGAAACAAAATGAGCTAAATTACCTTGGTACTGATGGTGTATACTAGACAAGTTATACTTTTTCCTGTTGTTTTTAGGATTCTGAGCAACAATAAAATATCTGAGCTGAAGAATGGTTCGTTTTCTGGATTAAGTCTCCTTGAAAGATTGTAAGTATTCCTTCCTCATCATTTATTTTATGTAATACTGTTTATAAAGCTGCTGCTAAAACCCCACCTATTCAAAATAGAAAAAAAATCTAGTTTTCCCCAACATTTTATTGTGCAGAATTTCAGGAAGTGAGTTTTTACAACAAGCAGAGGCCAGGTGGTAAGCCACGTTAGGCTTTGTAGGCCTCAGGTATGGTCACACTACCTTGACCCTGCACTGACGTGTGGAATCAGCTTAGACAAGAATGATCAGGACTCTCTGAAGTATTGAACGAGAGGATGCAGTGATAACAAACAACTGCTGTGGGTCTCCTGTGAAACCATGTACTAAACGGGCCCTGGACCGTAGTTTGCTGACCTCTCATTGGTTTAACGTGGACAATAATTTCGACGTTGTGTATCTTAAAATGATGTGTGTCTTGAAAGTAAAATTGAAAGAAAACATATTGAGGAGGAAACCTCTTCTAAGGGTAAACTGATACTTCTTTCCAAGATATTTTGGAATATAATATGCTTTTGCTTAGAAGTTTCTTTATGAACTGATGTATTACAGGCACTCATTTTCGTTGGGTAAATTTTAGGGATGGGTACATCATTTGCTTGTGTTCTGAATGCTGTTCAAGAATCCTGTTTCGAATTGTCCTGGTACTCAGGCATTTAGGCAAAAACTTAATATGTAAGGGAGCCAGGCAGAGCATGTGTATTTCTGTGAATTTAAATCTAGCCTCATTTTTCTTAATTCTCTTTGCTCTACTTGAATTTCTGTCCTTTACCCAGCTCTTCCTTCGCCATTTCATCTAGGGGCTTCTGTGCTCAAATTCCCACAGCACTTGTGTGCCTAGGCTGCTTCAGTGTCATGTAAACACATACTACCTAGAGTGCCTTATTCGTTTGTGCATGTCTCTGTTCTTTTCATTTGTACAGATGTCTTTATGTTAGGTTATCTGTGTGTACTTACATAAACACATAGACATATATAGCAGCACATGTACACTAGTATGCATATGCTTAATATACACACATGTACATATGGAGGAACACACTCCACACAAGTCCACACATATATAGATACTTAAAACCATTCTTGGCATTCAGGACTTAATGCTCAGGACTTTTTCTGTTTCTGTTAAAGAATTCTTGTCATATTCCTTACAGTCCATGAGCCTACAGGACACTGCTGTGCCCTCAACTCCAGGCCTGCCTTAACTGCCAGAAATAGTTCTTTATACACATTCTGTGGCTGCCGGTTCTACAAGTAGTGTTGCCAGGGGGTTGGTTAATATGCTTTGCTGTGGTGTGAATTATACTTTTCTTCCATTTAGTTTTTAATTTCCTTTGTCTTTTTCTTTATTTTCTGCCATTTGCTGGTAATGAATTCCCATATATGGTTGAAACAAGTTTGGTTGCCATTGAGGGCTATATTAAGAGCCAATGAGTATTTTCAGTCAGGGATCTGTTTATACCTGAATCCCAAAATACCCTCTGCCTTTTGTGAGAAAAAAAATATATGCACACATACACAGACAAAAAAGTATGTGTGTATGTAGATATGTGTAGACACATACACACGACTTTTGGGGGCTGTCTTATCATTGGGGCTTTCAGCCGGAGCTCCAGTGCTCACTGTAGGATCAAGGCATCCTGTTGGAGAGCATTTTTGCTAGGGACCAAGTATTCCCACACACGAGCCTGAAGGGGACATTTTACATTCAAACCAGGCACTTAGAATACTCCTTCCATTTTGTTAAAATAGTTCTTGTGCTTCTTTTCACAAATGTTGTAATGACCCCGTGCATTGCAATTTAATTCTGTCCTAAAGTTGGACTACTATGTACTAGAGACATGGGGTTGGTGTGGAAGAAAAATGTTAAATGAGAGAGTCTGACTATAAATATTTTTGGCAATGCCTGATTAATATGACT
>NW_008341810.1:902248-921202 GCF_000622305.1 Nannospalax galili | reverse complement strand
AAGTGTATCTTTAAATCATATTACAGTGCTCAGTTATTCATGAGAGGTATTTTGTGGAAACACATGCAGTTCATCATTGGCCCCAGATTTATGAACTGCTTTAACAAAATCAGTTCCTCTCCCAGAATCTTTAAAATCTGAGGAGGGAAACTTATGCTTTAAAAAAATAGAACTGACATTGTATATTTGTTTACAGAGTTTTTTGGCTCATGAAAAATAAGGCAAAAATGTATGGATTGGATATTTTCATTACATCATCTTATCTCTTTGAGGTGTAGGGTTGTGGTCATTTGGAAAGTGGGGAGATAGGTTCCAGTATGCTAGGGCTGCTGACTTCCTGGGGCTTAGGACCTCATGAACTTACAAAGTTGTAGTTTTTAAGTTGGGAACAAAGAGAAAATTTTATCATAAAAACTTGCATGCTACTGAGAAATTGAAAGGGCAATATTATCTCCAAAATCACCGATTTACTTACTTATATTCAACAATTTCTTAACTATTAATAGTTACCCCCACCCCCATCTTAGAATGTGCCCATGTATTACCTATTCATTTGAAGAATAACTGGAGGTCAGTTACATACATCATGACACTGTTGTTACTGAGGGATGTTGGTATGTGAGATGCCGCATTCTCTACACTGTCTGACTTTGTGAAAATCTGGGAGATTTTATAGCTTCCCCTAGTTGACTAAAATATGTACAGTTAAGGTTCGTTAATGTAATTTTGGCTCTCAGCTTTGGTTTATTTTTTTCATCCACTTATTTGTCTACCTACTTATCCACTGTAGATGAGTGTCTCCCTTCCCTGGAGCACAGTAGACCCTGGTCTTGTGGGACTTGTAGTCTCCTGGGGAAGACAGTATAAGCAACCAGAGTATGCTGTGACAGAGTCTGCAGGAAAGGCCTCATACACTCAGGGTTACTGTGCTAGAGGAAGGAATGGTACTTATAGGACTCCTGTGAATGTTTGCTGTGCTAGAGAAGTGGGGGTGAGGTCATGGGATGGGGAGGGACACATGGTAAGGATAGGGAGCCTCATGGGTAACCTCATTGAGTTGAGAGAATGTGATTCTTGTTTTTTTTTTTTTTTCTTTTTGTGGTGATGGTGATGGAAACCAGCACCTGGAGACAAGCTTTCTCCCACTGAGCTACACTCCTCACCTGGAAAAGAGCCTTTCTAACCACATCTCAGAATGTGAGCGGTGTCAGGGTGGGAGGGCTGGGAGGGCTGAGTGAGGACAATGAGGAAGGTGTTGTGTAGAATGGGGATTGAGGGTTGAGGTACAGAAGACGGGCAGGTCAGAGTCATGGGTATCCTTGTCAATTTTTTTAAAGACTGACATTTTATTTTCTGGGAAGATGGGAGTTTTTGAAAGTTCTAACAGAGACACGATGAAGACTGCATTTAGAAAGATCACTTGGAGAATGGCTGAGAGGGGCAAGGATTCAAGTGCAGGCTGTGTAGTATGAATCTGAGTGTGGGTAATGCCACTGGGGACGATGAGAGCTGCAAGACTTGGGATCTTATTAGCATGTATAATAAGTTACTTCTCAACTTCCTCTTTCAAACACCCAGAGTGGTTGAAAGACTGAACTCCAGCACCTTGTTTGAATGATGACCAACTTTTTGGCATGTCTGCTTATCAATTTCAATTACTCTGGGTATAAATTTATTTAGTTCCTTTAGTAAATTTCTACTGCCTGAAAGATGTGCTTAAATCCCACACACTTGTTGATATCAAGAACCTGGCCAGATTTTTGTCATCATTCTGAGTGGGAGTTTATAGGAGGTAAGATTTATTCTGCTCTGTTTTAGAGGTTTCAGCCCATGCTTGGGTGGGGGTGACAGAGCAGCTCACATCATGGCCGACTGGAAACTGAGAAAGAGGCCTGGGGGTCAGATATGATCCAAAAGTCCCATGCCTCATGACCCACTTTCTCCAGCTAGGTTCCTCCTCTTGAACATTCCACAACCTCCAAAATTAGCACCACCAGCTGGTGACCAAACATCTAACCCATGAGCCTGTGGTTGACGTTTCCTATTCGAACCGCAGCACATGAGGAAATGGACCAGAACTTGCTGGAGGCCACAGCATTGACAGGATTCACAGAAGAGAGCTGGAGTGCTGTTCAGTATGTGTAGGCCTCCTCGACACCAGCACGGGCAGCGTGGGAAACCATACTATTGATGGTGCATCAGGAATGTCAAGCTTATGGTGTGAATAACTACCACTGAGTAGAGACCAACCTCACCAAAATTTACTTGTGAATTTTCGAGGAGCCCTTTCCAGAAATCGGCTGCAGTGTTGTATTTTGTGCTACACTGGTAGCTAGACTGCTAGACTACTCTGTTAGAAGAAAATAAGGAAGAAAAGTATGTGTGACTCAGACCACACTGCAGTTTGTTTTTATTAGCTGGTAGGACAGCAGTGTTGAACCTGCTTCTCAGATGGGATGGAAGAAACCCAAGACTGTTCAACCTCAGTAAGACTTCTTTGGAGTCTGTTTCTTAAATGTGGGTGGAGAATGGATGCTTGATGAATTTTGCATTCATCAAGTGGCTTTGCAAAGGCTGCCTGAGGGTTACTAAGTCATCTAGACTTCCTGAGTGGGGCCCAAACTGTTCATGGTAGAGCCACAGTTCTTAAAACCCCAGGATATAGGTTACCACAGCCAAGATGTAGTAACAGGTATTGCTAAAGTTCAGGATACACTTCCAGAATGGCCCTTAATGGAAGGGACCTGAAGGTACCTGCTATCCCGACTGCATGAGCATTCCTCTGCATCTGTGTTGTTTGGCCATCAGTGTGTATGTCCCCAAGCCATGTGTGATGAGGAAGAGGTAGAGGAAGCTCAGTGTGACTGAGGGAGGGGCAAGCCGGCCACCCTAAGGTAGAGACACACTTGGAGGAAAGAACATCTGGGGGGGAGTTGTGTTTTCTGACATCCATCTCCCCCACAGATGGCTGGAGGGCACTTTCACTCAGTGGACGAGGCTGTGAGTGGGGTCCTGACGCACAGGCTTACCCAGGGCACCCTGCATAACTGCAGTGTGGGCTAGCTGTGTGTAGGAATGTGGTATCAGGAAATGGACGGAGGCAGTGGGCTCCCTGCAGAGGGCTCTTCACACTTTTTTTTTTTTTTCTTTTTGTCTGTAATTGAGTTTCTGTGTATTTCATACAATACCTCTTAATCATATTTAGACTCTCTTCCCCTCCCCCATCCCCCCCATAGCCACCCACAGAATTTCACGTATTCTATCATATATGTGAAGGCCTGTCAAGTCAAGTTTCTGTAGCCAGCTGTGAGTTTATCCACCAGAGCCTGTTCAGCCTGTCTACTGTCACCCCCTTAAAGAAGATCGACATCAACTCTTCCTCACTCAGCAGTGATCAGCTGACAGTAGTTCTTCCGCTAAGGTTGGATCCTGCTGCCCATTTCCCCAGTTTGGAAAGTCTTCAGAGTTCTGATCCGAGCCTCAGATCATAGGGTAGCGGCAGCTTTGGCCTGGTGCCCAGACCCCCTTGTGGGACATGCCTGTGACACTCACTGTTACCTCCCTGTGGTTAGGTACTGGCATGAACATATCAGTGCTCTTGAGAAGGATAAAATGCCAGGAGTTACAGGCCTCCCATGTCCTTAGATTTTAGCTTTAGGCTATGCATTGTGATTTATAATGTGCTTATTAATAACCTCATTTTATAGAAAACCAAACCATAGACTCCAAGGGAGGGGAAAATATGAAAGACCAAATGGCGTGTATTTCAGAGTGCATATTTTAAAGATATTTTTGGAAAAATTCAATTTATTGTTGTTTATATTAAACACAACCGTAAGTGTACTTAATAACCGAGGTGTGGTGTGCTGAGGCAGACATTATAGACATAATGGACATGTGGGGCTGAGAAAATGCCTCAGTGGTTAAAGCCCTTGGTTTGCTAGAGTGAGGAGGAGACTTTGTAGCCCAGAACCAGGTAAATGCTGGGTAGGCATGATAACTGATTATAATTCCAGCCTCAGGAAGATAGAAGGAGATCTCTGAACAGACTGGCTGGCAAGACTAGCCGTGCTGGAAAGTACTGCACTTGACTGAGACACCCTGCATCCCTGAATAAGATGGAGGCGTTTTCAAGGATGATTCCTGACACCAACCTCGGACCTCTGCGTGTATGTGCACACATACATGTGCACCCACACATATACAAACATGCTTACATATACACATGTACACCACACATACATGAAAATGATAAGAGGAAAAAAGATAATGTATGTGATTGGATTTAGTGGTAACTTTGAGTTTGACTAGTAGTAGGACACATGTACCTTTAACGGCTTTTGCTGATGAAACAAAGGCCTTGAGGTCAGATTTGTCAAACTTTAATTCTGACTCTGTCACTTGTTGGGAATATCTTGGTTTAACTTTTTGGGCTGTGCTTTTTCTCCTGTTCTAATTGTTACTTTTGTTTTCTCTATGGCAGGTAAGTGTAATGTGGAATATTTCATAAGACATTAATAGTGTGAGTAACTTCTATTTTATTTTTAACAGGGACCTCCGGAACAATCTTATTAGTAGTATAGACCCAGGTGCTTTTTGGGGACTGTCATCGCTAAAAAGATTGTGAGTTTTGATTTGCTTGCTTCTGAGTTGAACTTTTCCTTACATAACTGGCTGTGAACTTTAATATGATGAAAGAGGTAGTTAACAGTTTGTTGAGGCTCATCTGACCAGGTCCCTGATAGAACAGAGAAGACTTAATTTTTCTAGCAGCATGCTTTGTTGGGTGGTAGGCGGGCACGCCCTTCTCAGCCCGACAGAATCATTCCCTTGTCAGCTCTGCAGACTTACCTACTGACTCAAGTTCCACCTGTTCTCAGTGTCAGAAATTCAGGCTGCTTCCTATTAATGATGTAAAGTTTTGACATTTTCATGTTTGTTTTATCTCTGTTGTATTTATTTCAAAGCCTAAAAAGTAGGTTTTATTACTGCCAAAGCTGAACTCCCTCCACAGTTTTTCACAGTTGAGAAGTGATGGAGTTAAAGCTGCATAGACTTCCTAACCATCCTGAGTTCTTTCTAAAGACATTTGTTGGGCTCTGGATGCTCATGATGCTGAAGGAACTCACAGACTTAAAAAAAAAAAATTATTATTTTTATTTTATGTGTATGAGTGGTATGCCTGCATATAGGTAAGTACACCCGTGTCATGCAATGCCTACAGAACACAGAAGAGGCTGTCAGATCCCCAGGAACTGGAGTTACAGACAGTTGTTAGCTGCCATATGGGTGCTGGGATTCAACCCCGGGTCTTCTGCAAGAACAGTCAGTGTTCTTAACCACTGAGCCGTCTCTCCAGCCCCTGAACTCACAGACTCTTGAGGGGAAGTAAGACAGTGATGGAGCACTGACCCTCCAAGTTTTTGGCCTGGACTTCTATAACAAAAGACAGACTAGTGAGGGAAAATAGACAAGTGTGTTAATATATATGTTATACAACATGGGGAATGGGTTAGGGAAAGGGTGACTTTCACATGTGACTTAGGCTCTTATGGTATACACCCTACAAGCTGACACAGTCCTCTGTGTAGACTCAGTGGGATGTAATGATTATCCATGCAGTTAGTAGTTAATGTTTGCTAGTTGCTTATAGATCATGGTACTCTTTCTTACAGGGCCTTAAGTTGTTCATTTCAATGGCCACACATGAAGTGTTTTCTAAATGTACCATGCCTCTGTCTCTAGTTATAGATCATTTGAGTCAGAGAGATTAAGTAGCTTTTGGAAAATAAACTACCAGAAGTAGATGAAAGCCAGAGCATCCAGTTTCTTTTCTGCTTTACCAACGAATTTAAGCTGATTCTCAATCCAAATGGAAACTCATTGTCAATACCTAAATTCTGTTTTAAGTAGGTATAGCTGTAATGAAGTCGTTTCCCGAAGAGTCAATAGTAATTACATCACTTAAAGCTTAGAAGTAAGACAGGATAATGAACAAGACCCAGAAGCAATCGTTTAAGTATCACCTCACAAGGCGATGCCTCGTTGTGTTAAACAGTAACACCTAGAAATAAAAGGAAAGTCTACTGGGGGAAAAAGTCCCATATGATTAAATACTTAGTTTTAATATTCTGGGGAGCTTGAGCAATTACAACAAACGCAGAACCAAGATTTGTGTGGCTTAAGATTCTTCTAGAAAAGTTGCCATAAGAGAGAGAAGCCAGAGCTAAAAGATCCTGTAGCACTAGGTAAGGTAAGCTTCTGAAATGCAGAAGGGAAAATCCAAATGAGTAGGTACCTGGTTCAAATGCTGTGCTCTAATTTATAGTCAAAGTAATGTGTTTTCTGCCCTTCCCAAGGGTGCAGTTTGGAATCTACCAGCTCTTGTTTGGAAATGGATACTTTAAATACCTTCGCTAGCATAACTAAAAGTATAACACATATTTCTCCATGCCAGAACAATCTAGACACTGAAGAAAATACCAAAGTAATATCAAAGTAGTTTTTGAAAAATTGTTCTAATTTCTGTATTAAAATTCAAAGTGTATTGAGTTATTCAATATCTAACAGCTATTAAAAGCAATGATTCCATGTAGGGTTTTTTTTTTTTTTTTGGCGGTTGGTAATTCCACTAATGAACAAAGGTGAAATGCATGCCTTTTCAGTTGAAAGTTACAGAAATTGTTGACTCTTATCTCAGGACATGAAATTTCCATTTAGATCCTAGTGCTTGTTGCGTAAATCTTGTGATCCGAGTTCAGTCCCCAGAGCCAATGGTAGGAGAGAACCAGCTCCTGAAAGTTGTCCTCTAACCTCACTGTGGCACACACGCACACATGTGCTCACCGCACAGTCATAATAAAAATTGAATTCAGATGCATAAATAAAAGGAAGGAATTTTGTAGATCGATGAAAAGAAAAATATTTAGAAAGCAACACATGCTGGGAGTCAGAAGTTAAAAGTGAGGATTGATAGAATAATTGGACTGCTACCTAGAAATTGTTGGTCACTTGGCTTGAGACTGAATGATAGAACTGGAACATAAATACTAATTCAGTTTTTTCCCATTACAATAAAAACTTCTGAGTATTTAAGGGATGAAGTTAGAATGCATTAAGTTTCTGGTGTTCTTAACAGAATAAAGTGTCACCATGTTGCTGTCACATCCTTTCACCTATTGTCTATTATTTGATGGCCAAGATTGGACTCAGGTCTGAAGTTGCCCTGCCTGGATTAACTGTGTAGGTCAGCTCAGGAGTTGTATTGCAGACAGTAAGCTATAGTGAGTC
The DNA here is from genome assembly GCF_000622305.1 of Nannospalax galili. Lineage (NCBI taxonomy): Eukaryota > Metazoa > Chordata > Mammalia > Rodentia > Spalacidae > Nannospalax > Nannospalax galili. The sequence continues at coordinate 913,912 of NW_008341810.1, read as the reverse complement.
TTACTTTATGTCTCAGTTTATGTTGAGTCATTCTGTAGGCGTAAGTGATTGAAATACAGTTAAGGAGCATCTGATGTGTGTGCTAGAAGTGAGTGAAACTGAAAACCATTTTCTTAGTGTTGTTTTCATCTCACTCAAGGGAGGATGCAGAAAAGAAAGGCCTTGCATGATACCGGACTGCTGTTCTTATATTTTTAGTCTACCAGACCTTTATTAATTACGAGAACTAATTGAAGACACGTTTTCCCCCTTTTTCCTTAGGGACCTGACGAACAACCGAATAGGATGTCTAAACGCAGACATATTTCGAGGACTCACCAATCTGGTTCGGCTGTAAGTATCTTCTTGTTCCTATTAAGATGTAAGGGATTTGAACCAGTACCCAAGTGCTTATGAACACTAATGAAATCTTTCCTGTTAAAGTAGCCACTGTAGATGTTACAGAGGCCACAGAGACAAGACCTCCAATTGAATCCTGGAGAATTAGTGTCCTCAGAATGGAAGATGGGTTGAGAATCACCAAAGTGTTTAAGGATAGCTTACATGTATAATGTGAGGTGCTGTGGAGGTAGGACCTAAATGTAAACATAAAATTCATTTATGTTTCATAATCACCTCGTAATCAGACCTGGAGGTAGTCTTACATACTGTTAAAATAATTTATTGCATGAAACAGAGTTCCATGGTGTAAAATTTTCCATGGTGCCGTCGTGTCAGTGCTCAAAGTGTTTTGGATTTTGGAACACTTTGAATTTCAGATTTTCAGATTAGGGACCTGTAATGCATTACTTCACAATGCACCCACACACAAGCACATAATGTAGAAGGGTATTTATGTTGTTAAACAGGTAGAGGGTACAGGCCAGAGCTGTATTTCTGCCCCTAGTCCCTGGGCTTACTGCAGTCTGCTTATGCTTTTCCTTCAGTTTTGGTGTGTTGTTACTGCTCACCATGACAGGCATTCTCGTTTTTCAATGGTCACTTGCTGTTTTTCTGAACCATCCCAAGACTCATGAGCAGGCCTTCTAGTGGGGAGTCAGTGAGATATCCTTTAGACTCCCCTGATATTGGTTAGAAAATTCTCTTTTAGCAGTAATGTATTTTTAAACCTTTTCTCTAGTTTTTTTTTTAAAAAAAAGAATATCAGTTTTGGGCTGGAGACATAGCTCAGCAGTTAAGAGCACTGACTGCTCTTGCAGAGGACCTGGGTTCGATTCCCAGCACCCACATGGCAGCTAACAACCATCAGTAACTCCAGTTCCAGGGGATCTGATGCCTTCTTCTGATGTCCATGGGCATTGCACAGCATGGGTGCATTTACATACATGCAGGCAGTACACTCAGACACATAAAATAATTTGAAAAAATAAATGTTAAAAAAAAAGAATGCCGTTCTGTAGCCTCAGGAGGCATTTACCTGTCACCCCTTCTGTTCAGTCAGCTTTTGTGAATCTTTTCCTACATTTTGTTCTGATCATAAGCTATTTGGGAAAACATGACATAATAGAAGTAGTGATATGTGACTAAGTATTTTCTAAAAGTGAAGCTATTTTCTTCTTTTTTTTTTTCTCTCCCCTAGAAACCTTTCAGGAAATTTGTTTTCTTCATTGTCTCAAGGAACTTTTGATTATCTTGGCTCATTACGGTCTTTGTAAGTAAGAATTCTTGGTCCTATTTAAAATATATTCAATTTTTAAAATAAAAAAAAAATAGTGATTATGGGGTTTAAGAGATTTCATTACAAACATCTTGTGATTTTGCAAAAATTAGACCTTTCTGGGGAGTTGCCATTCACCCTGATAAACAGTCCATCTCAGCAATGTGTTTGAGGTAGGATGGCCACCTCCTCACAATACTGTGTCTCTCCCAGCTGCATTCAGAGGAAATAAGCCAATGGTAACTGTCTATAATTGACTTTCCTGTTTAGATCAGGAGAAGTGTTTGTAGTTGACTAATTAAATCCCCCAAATATAGACCATCCTCCCTATGAAGAATTGATGGTGAGGACTGTTTGCTACATTAGGATTTTATTTTATCCCACATTCTCTGTTCCACACTGACGTCACAGCTTGTTACTGGTTCCTAGGGCCGTGCCTGAAAAGTCCTGCCTTATGACATCAATGTAATGTCTCATTCATACAGTTCTCTGTAACTACAGATTTCATTTTCATCTCAGAGAGATTGCACAGTAGATACTTTTAAAAATTAACTGTGTTTCCAGATAAGCATTAGTCCATTTCACCCTATAAATTATACTGGTTTCTATTAGAATTAGAGTTAAATTGTCTATCAGATTTTCAAATTTGATTTTATGTAATTTATTGGGTTGAGTCATTTCTGCAGGAAATATTTTTTCTCTACGAAGCGTCTGTTCATGTATAGTGACCTCGTCACCCCCGTGCTAGGGCTTAAACCTGGGCTTCACACTTGCTGGACAAGCACTCTACCACCACACTCCAGCTCTTCCCTGATCTTAAATAAGATGACACAACGGAGCCTGACCTTTGAGTTCTCAGTCTCAGGAACCTGGGAAGTAGAAGTTCGTCAAGCTATTTTTTGATGCTGTTTTAAACTATTACCTCTTTGTTCTACTCTATCCCCCACCTTTTTTTCCTCCAAAACTAGTGGGCTGACCCCTGTGCCAGCAAAGTCTTTATTAGAAGTGTGCCTACTATTCTTCGTTTGCTCTTTGTGCTTTGGTGATTTATTTTTATGGAACACATTCCATACTATTTCAGTTATGTTGACACCTTGTTTCTCCTATTACACAATATCCACTCTGCTGGAAGGGGCGGTCTCTTGTAGTAGTTTTACCAGCTGGATTTAAGGTAATGCACGTTTTAAGAAAAGTCAGTGCTTAGTGAAAGGAGTGTGAGATGAATGGGCTAATCCATGCTCTGTATGTGTATCTTTGTTTCTTAGAAGAACCCAAGGCATTGAAGTGTTCTGTCTAATAGACAGTCTCTGTTTTCTTTTCATTTTGGTGGTGTAGAATCTTACTCTTACATCATGTGTCAAGGCACATAGGAAAAAAGTGTCACAACACGGTCTCAGCCTTTGAGGACCTTATAGTGTGGCCAGAATATAACCACAGAATAGTCCTGTCTTCTTTTATGTTGCTAGTTCATTGCCAGAGTGAACAGCAGAGATGGTGGTGTTCAGCCTAAGAACATGGCAATGATACTGTAAAATTGGGGAAGGCTTCAAGATCCCCAAAGATTGTCATGTGCTTTACAGTAATAGGCAAAGGCCTGATAGAGTGGTGGGGAGTTGATCTTCTAGATCCCCAGGGTGAGGAAATTCGGTGCATAGCAGAGGGATAAGAAGGATGTCTGACAGTGTTTTGTTTTGTTTTTGTATGTCAGTTTTGATCAGAAGCAGTTCCAGGATCAGTGTGAGGTGTTGCGGGGGTCCAGCCCTCTGAAAGACAGGGCATTGGAAAGGGGACTATACCATAGTGCCATAGGTAGGGTGGAGGGTCTTGGACTTCACAACGAAAAGTACACTTACAACAAAAAGGCCAATCGGTACAGAGCCCAGTTGCCACACAGTGCTAGTCATTGTAATCCCAATTTATGTGTTTCAGAGAATTTCAGACTGAGTATCTTTTGTGTGACTGTAACATACTGTGGATGCATCGCTGGGTAAAGGAGAGGAACATCACTGTGCGGGACACCAGGTGTGTTTATCCTAAGTCACTGCAGGCCCAGCCAGTCACAGGGGTGAAGCAGGAACTCTTGACATGCGGTAAGGGAGAAATCAAAACTGAGGAAATATTTATTGTATTTTTAACTTGCTACCATGCTTTTCTTGACAAACTATAAAATTCTTTTGACAGAACTGCAGCACAACCATTAATCTAGAAGAATTTTAGAATATCAAGTTTATGCCAATAGTTAGAAAGCATTTCTTGGATTGGTTTTTAAGGTAGCTGTTCTTGGTTCTGACAGGCTTTCTTTATGAATAGCAGTTTCAGAGACTAGCAAAGGTGTTTAGATATTCTTTAAACGGGCTACCTGGGAATTCGTTGAGAGCAGTAAAATCTTGGAATGGTCTCGCACCATTTATCTGTAGATGTGTGACTCAACATTGCCTTCTTGGTCATTGTATTAGTTTGTGTTTGGCCATGTTGGGGATCAAACTCGCCTTACATATACTAAGCAAGTGTCTTACCACCATGTTATACCCCAGCCACATGATGGCTAATTTGAAGTATAGTTCAGCAGTGTGTGTCAGTGTTGGTAAGCGATTGGTAACAGTTTTAACTGCTGGTTCTGTATCTTAGATTCAATTCAAAGGAATTCATCGCCTGTAAATTATAGATACTTTATATATACACATATACTTAAGTTCCTAAAAATGGAGATGAGTTTAATTACTTTGGACACATTCATTCAATAAAGTAACATGCAGTTATTGAACATCATGATTTTTGAAGAAAGAGCACAGTTACCCTGTATAAAACAATAAAATATCCTCTATAAAAGACATGACATAAACCATCTAACTCCCCCCTTCTATTACCAGTAGTATTGTTATTTCACAAGTAAAATATGTGGTTTAAATGAAAATTAAGACTTAGAAAATGAAATGAAAATCTCCAAGTTAAAGAACAAATCCATGTCTGTATTCGTATTATTCAGAAAGCTAGTGTTGAGACCTTAATGTTTTAACTTTTCCACCTTTTTTCTGTATTTGATAAAAAGTCATTATTCCCAATGTAACTTAAAAAGTTGAAATAGTAGAAGACACTGATGCATTGTGTAGATGTAACTCTAATTTAACAGCTTTCTTATTGCTGCATATTTAGTTTGTTAGTAATTTCTCACTCCATAAGTAATGCAGTGATTTGTATAGTTGTGATTATTCTATACAGCACTACTGAATATAGCTTTGTTGTGGTAGACAAATGCACTGAACATTTTAAAGGATTTTAATGAACCAGTGATATTTGTGGACATTTTTGGGTGTACATTTAAAATATTTCCCTTTTATTTTTCCAACTGGAAGGAATTATATCTTTTAACTGGTGATTATGAAGTAAGGTAACTTAAAATAATTTTCTTTTTTTTTCTTTAAATATTTTACATTTTCTGAACAATATGCATAATTTTGTAATAGACAAGAAGTGTTTTAATCCCAGGTAATATGATCTTCAAAATGGTACCATTTTAAAATGGTAAGTATGGACATTCATTCACCGCTACTTACTGTCTCTAGATCTAAGCATTGTTTATGGTTTGTTCCTTTTGTTTACTTCTGTGGTCTTCTGACAGTGCTGTGATACCACTGAAAAGGAATCATTCAGATGTCAGAAATGAGTGTGCGATGGTTTCATTTTTAACTGCTCTAATCTGTGACCCATTTGTGTTACTCTGGTTTTGTTATTACAACACAATATGCAAAACTGGGTAACAGAGAAAAGAGATTTCATTTAATTCACAGTTTGGGAAGTTGAAATTGAGGCCTGGGCTGCTCCATTGTTTTGGCCTCTGGTGAAGGCCTCATGGCGATGGAGTCATGGTAGGAGTGTGTGTGGGTCAAGAGATGACATTCCAAGATGGGCAGGCACAGAGCAAGTTAGGGGTCAGCTCTAGCTGCTGTACCAGCTCACTCCTGACACTCATTCCAGGAGACCAGCCTTCTCTTCTGAGGGCAGCATCCCAATGACTCGAGACCCTCCTGGGAGAACCATCCTCTTAAAGGTTTCTTCACCTTCCACACTGCCACATTGGACACCAGGTTCCCAAGACATGAACCCTGAGATGCGGGGAGACCCAAACCATCACTTGACTCAGCAATCATGTTGGGACCAGCATTGGAACTCTGGTTACTGGGGAATGTTTGTGGTTCTGTTTTTATCAATTTGTGGTAGCTTATAATTGGCAGTGTGTGAAATGGTTTGCCTTCGTTCCACCGTCTCTAGATCCTCCCCTCGAGCTGCCATCCTTCTACATGACTCCGTCTCACCGCCAGGTCGTGTTTGAAGGTGATAGTCTTCCCTTCCAGTGCATGGCTTCCTATATAGACCAAGACATGCAGGTGCTGTGGTATCAGGATGGGCGCATTGTTGAAACCGATGAGTCCCAAGGGATCTTTGTGGAGAAGAACATGATTCAGAACTGCTCCTTGATTGCCAGGTACATTGGCTCTGGGTTTCAGTCATCACTTTGGAGCTGTGGGTTGACATTTGGGTTCATAGTTTTTCTTCTTGTATTCAAAAATACACCGAGTAGAACATTTCTTTTAACTGGTAGTTACTCACTTTTAAAATTAATTAGCCATGTTTCCATCTAGTTTTGGAAGAAAAAACTGAATATAAAAGGGAAGCACTTAAAGTTGAAGTCTTTTTCTTTAGGTGTTAAGAGGAAAATGTAAACTTTTAGTGCCAAACCTAAATTGCTAACCATTTCTGCTACTAAACTTTTATTTTCTCTTTTAGGAATTATCACACTTTCCCTGTTTTGTCTTGTGATTAAAACTATATTTTAAGATACTTTCTCTCCCCACTTATGGCTAGTGTAAGAGAATAACATCTGAACTTTAACCCCATGATTGAGTTGAATGAACTATCAAGTATGAAAATGGGCTTAAATCTGTGTTCTCACTTTTGGGATACTTTATTTTGGTGCTGTGCCCTCCTTTCCCTCCTTCCTTTGTCACTGTCTACTTACCTACCTAGCCAGGACCTGTCACTGCCTACTTACCCACCTAGCCAGGACCTGTCACTGCCTACTTACCTACCTAGCCAGGACCTGTCACTGCCTACTTACCTACCTAGCCAGGACCTGTCACTGCCTACTTACCTACCTAGCCAGGACCTGTCACTGCCTACTTACCTACCTACTCAGGACCTGTCACTGCCTACTTACCTACCCAGGACCTGGCTGGAACTTTTGCTAGAGAAGAGCTGTAATTTCCCAGCTCTGCCAAGGCTGAGATGCCTTGGTAAACTTGCTAAAAAGTAAAGGTTCTTTGAGCTGAGGTTTAAGTTTGAGCACTTTAAGGGTTGAATTTTCAGTCTATAGTTTCTTTTCTGACTCCCCTTACCTCTTCCTGGAAGCATATTTTCATTTACATCTAATGTTTAGAAGAGATGCTTTGAGACACTTGCTTTTCACCTCCAGTATCTGAGTCATCTTGGGGTCATCATTACTGACTTTTCACTATGGTTTAAAATATTTAGTAATGTTGGGTTAAATTCCTGACATTACTATTGCATTATTATAGTGTACAGTGAAGCAAACATTGGCAAAGCGTACCAGTTATGGACTAACTCTGCCGGACTGAAAACGTACATTTTTAAATAGTTACAGTTCAAATGTTTATATAGGCATTTACGTAATGACCTTCATGTTTGTGTTGTTTCTTAGAAAAATCTAACATATTTACAGTGTGACCCTTGAAAATATTTTATGACTTGATTTTGCTGCGTTCTGTTGCATTCTTCATAGGAGAACTAAGTTTTGTTTGTCCAGGCAGTTACCTTGGCTGAACTCAGATTCCTAGCTCTGTTTCTCTGATAAGATGTAGCTGAAATCTGTGTGTGTATAGTTTGGGGGTCACTATAGAGTAAATCCACTCCTTCACACATGCTCTGCCACTGAGTGGATGTCTGTGTAAGAAATGTGGACTTTTTTTGCTCCTCTGGTCGTCTGTCACAGGCTGATAGGATTGTGAATTTCTCTTGTTTTAGTGGAGCCTAGGGTAAACACGATTTAAAAAGTACCCTGGTTATTCCCTGGTGCCGGTGTCTTCCTCCTGCCTCCTTCCTGTCTTCTTTAGAGTCTGCCTTCTTTTCATCCCTCTGCATGTACTTCAGTATCCAAATACTTTGTTCAGAGCCTGTGACTGCCAACTGCAGGAAGCATGGTATAATGTGAGTGGCTCGGTCTTAGCAGAAACAGAAATCCCTCATTAGGGGGTGACATTAACTGTTAAGAAATGATGTATTCATTGTTGCATTATTTTTACTGTGGTGATAATTGCATAGGCATATACATATGTCAAAACTCATCAAATTATACACTATTAAGGAGTTTATTGTATAAATAGACAATAATTGACATCATAAAACAAAACTTTAAAAGACACTCTAAATACAGAGTTTGATTAATTTAAAAGTATAAGTTGTATGGCTAAAGTAGATTTACTTTACAAATCTTATTTCTTCAATCATGCTAAAATTATTCTCAGTTCTTTATAGTATCACGAAAATTCAGTTCTAAGAAAAACAACTTAGTGTAACATTATTGCTGTACATGGGCCTGCATTGAAGCCACAGATGTACTATAGGGAATTTTAATAGTTTGAGGGAAGAGTGCTGATCTTGACATTGCTTGGACACTACATGGCTGCTAGTACCCATGATACAGTAGCTGCTGGTACTGTGCAGTGTCCTCAGGGAATCATGTCACATCCTTTTGGATGGCTTCATGCTTTGAAATGTGAGACTTTAGGCAGTTACGTGCTCCACATGAGCACTATGTGAAAATTACTGTGGAAGAAATATGTGTCATTTGTCTGAGTATTTTTGTAGAAGCCAGCAGGCACCCACATCCAAGTGAAAATCGTGTTTCTTTAAGAGAAAGTAAAATTTCCGTTATTTTTTTACTATCTTTTCATATGGTTGTTGTTATTGTTGGCTTTGAGCCTAAGTTGGACTCATGATCATCCTGCCTTAGCCACTTCCATGCTGGGATTATAGGCATGTACTGCCACATCTGGCTAGACACACGAAGTCTGGCTTTTAGCTTACTGATTGGTACTACAATGGGCCTTTTTGGGGGGAGGATTAGGCACATAGTCAGTTAAGGCTCTTGAGCTGAGTTTGAACTTCTGGATTAAGGCAGGATTTTCACACCACAATTTTCTGTGTATTTCTTCCCTTGTTCAATATAAGAATGAAAGTTGTTTATTTTAGGTCACCTATCATTAAAAATATTTTTTTATAGTTACTGATTTTTTTTTTTTAGCTTAGTAAAGATAATACTCATTTTCTTTGATTCAGAATGCAACAGTGCCTCCCAGTCTTTATTAGAACGCTAGCTCTTGGTGATTTAGGAGAGCCGACAAATGTGTGTTCACGTCTACGCATAATTTGATAAGTTAATTAAGATGATACATGCTTTCTGTCTAATTATTTCTTATCATTTGTGTCTACATAACAGGAAAGCATGGTGGATCATATGGGGATAGAGGTTAATTGAAGGTTTTGACTTTTGCTCTTTAATTAATAGGTTTTATATTAGAGAATTACCATTTCATTTTGAAAATGAGATTTACTGACAGTCATGTAGAAATATAGCTCTTTTATAAGAGACATGGCTTTACATAGAACCTTCCTTTAGGAAAGCATCAATTGGTCAGTTACTAAACTTTTTAGATATTTATCAGGTTGTTTTTACATTTATTTAGTGTGTGTGCACGTGTGCACATGTGTGTGCATGTAGCGGTTAGAGGCCAACTTTCAGGAGGCGATTCTCTCCTACTGTGTGGGTTCCAGTAATCAAACTTAGGTCATCAGGCTTGGTGGCAAGTACCTTTACCCACCGAGCCATCTCACTGGCCCCGGGTTGTTTTTAGTATAACTTTTTTTTCCATAAAATACTTTCCTTTAAATCTTTTTATTTACTTCATGATTGCCTTCTTTATGAGTATCTTCTCATAAGCTTTACAAAGGTAGATGTGACTTGTACACTTATCACAGTTTCTGCCCGTGGACTAGTTGCTTCTTTCCCCTTGGTGCTCAGAAAGCCCTGCCCTCCTCTCCTCTGTGCTGCTTCTTCAGAACCCCTCCTCTTGCTTTCTTTGAGCCACTAAAGGACTTAAAGGGACGAGTCATTTTTGTAGTTGCACCTTTTTACCTAGTAAGTGCTGGGCTCAAATGTGTATTCAAATCTAATTGCTAAATAAATAATTGAAATCTCTCCCTTTTTGCCTAATCATATTTTCTCTTTTTAAAATCTTTTTTTTCATGCAGTGCCCTAACCATTTCTAATATTCAGGCTGGATCCACTGGAAATTGGGGCTGTCATGTCCAGACCAAACGTGGGAACAATACAAGAACTGTGGATATTGTGGTGTTGGAAAGCTCTGCCCAGTACTGTCCACCAGAGAGGGTTGTGAACAACAAAGGTGACTTCAGGTCAGTGACACGGAAAGTACTAGAAAAATCTGATTTGTCCCAAAGCTTTGTATTCTCAAATGTACCTAATGAGACATTGATCCTCAGTACTGAAATTTGAGAAATACCTATGTATTCATGTATCTCTTTACATACACACATCCTTGTATGTCTAAGGACTATTCTTTGGAATGGTGATATCGGAGTCATTTATGGAAATGGGAATTAAAAGGTACTTGAACTCTGTAACCTGTTTTAAGAGTTTCTGGAAGTATATTCATTTTTTTTAAGTATAGTCATTTTTAAAAATCTTGTTCTTGGAAAATTTTCACATATGTATTCAATGTTTCTTGATCATCTCTGCCCCTCACTCTCCCCTGCCACCTCCCCTCACCACCCTCCCAGGAATCCCTGTCACTTTTTAAAGATGGTTTTGTTATAGAAATGAGAAGCTACTATTTTAGGGAGACAAATTCAGACAGGATGATGGCACTGCCTGATCTTTTGTTCAGTGACTTTTGGGTTGTTTTGTGACAGGGTCTTCTCTTGCTCCAACTGGCCTGGAATTTGCTATGTAGACAAGGCTTATCTTGATCTCACAGAGATCTCATAGAGATCTTGCAGAGATCCAGCCTCACAAGTGCTGTAATTAAAGGCACGTACCACCATGCCTGGCTGTTCAATGACTCTTATGATGAACTTTGAAAGGTTTTATATTATTTTTTTTAAAGTTGGGGGGAAGGCTGCTGGAGTGATATCTCAGAAGTTAAGATCATTGACTGCCCTTCCAGAGGATTTGGGTTTGGTTCCCAGCACCCACATAGTGACTAACAGCTGTCCATAACTCCAGTTCCAGGGGATCTGACACCCTCATCTAACCTCCACAGGCATTCCATGCATGGATGCACTTATATACATGCAGGCAAAACATTTGTACACATACATTAAAAATAAATTTAAAAAATTTAAAAAGTTTTTTGATTTATTTATTTTTATTTTATGTGCATGAGTGTTTTGCCTACGTGTATGTAAGGGCGCCTGTGTCATGTATTGCCCATGAAGACCAAAAGTGAGCATTAGATCCCCTCTAACTGGAGTTATGGACAGTTGTTAGTCTCCAGGTGGGTGCTGGGCACCAAACCCAGGTGTCCTGGAAAAGCAGTCAGTGTTCTTAAATGCTGAGCCATCTCTCCAGCCCCAGTTTTATAGTCTTAAGTCACTTAACTATAAACCTCATTAGGAGAGATGTCTAATTTTCTTTCCCTATTCAATAATTCAGGCAATTAAGTCAGAAGAAATTTGGGAAAGGAAAGCTGTTGAATAATCTGAAACTTGTGTAGCTCTTGGGACCCTGGTAGGTTTCTAAGACTCTTGTAAGATTAGCAGAATGACTTCAGATTTTTTTTTTTTTCTTTGTCTTTTTGAAATAGGGTCTCCCTGTAGCCCCACCTGGCCTGGAACTCACTGTAGACCAGGGGCTGGCCTTGAATTCACAGAGATCTGCCTGCCTCTGCCTCCAAAGTGCTGGGATTAAAGGC
>NW_008341810.1:897871-901855 GCF_000622305.1 Nannospalax galili | reverse complement strand
GACTTCTTTATGTCCATCCTTTGAACATGTATAATAGTAATTAATATTATAAACATCTCCTTTCACTCTCTGGGTTGCCTTTTAAGTAAGGATATATATATATATATTTTTTTTTTTTTTCCTTTTCCTTTGTCTTTTTGAAATAGGGTCTCCCTGTAGCCCCACCTGGCCTGGAACTCACTATGTAGACCAGGCTGGCCTTGAATTCACAGAGATCTGCCTGCCTCTGCCTCCAAAGTGCTGGGATTAAAGGCATTTGCCACCAAGCCCGTCAACTTCAGATTTTTCAAAGAAGGCTTAGAACTTATGAGAGGGACAGCTTCTCTCACAACCTTCCTTGCTTTCAAAGTTGCTTTAGCTCCTCATACGTTATTAATTTTATATCCTGTATGTTCAAAGATTTTTTAGTTAATATAAACAGAAGGAAATACACAGCTCTTTTAGGGTGTATAAAATTGTTTAATAGAGTTTGTGCTGTCTCTGGTGGGCTGCTTCTTTGCTGTTGCCCTGACCTTTTCAGAGTAAGAAAGACCCCTTGGTGTTTATCTTTCCAAACTGGGGAGAAGTTAACAATTGTGACATCTTTAGCTCACCTCTTCCTTCATTGCTGTTTTTGCTGTTCTTTAAACAACAAAACATATGTGGCAGTGAGCATTCATTATTGTTAGTGGATAAGTCTTTCATGTGCATTGAACGATGATCTATGCATATACTGTTGTACTTGAAAGTGAAATATTAATCTGAGACATTCAGTAACCTTTATTTTTCATGGTGGATTGTCTGCTTTATTCAGAGTGCTTCGCAGTTTTAAAAATAGAAGAAAAACTAATTATTTAAGCGATTAATGAAGCATTTATCATCCAGCACTTGGCGAGGTATTACAGCATTAAAGTCTTGCTGCATTGATAGCATTTGTTACAGTGTTGCTTGATTTGTTCATGCAGTTTTTGGCAATGCATTCTATTTTGATATGATTGATACATCTCAGCAATTCCTCTGTGATGCATAAGCTGTCACTTCTGTTAAATATGCACAACTTCATTCCCAATTTTAAAGAAATAGAGTTAAAATACCAGAGCTTTCTCTCAGCCTCGTGGGGCAGTGAACCATGTCAGCAGGTTTGTGTGGCCCTGGATATAGTGAGTAACATTTCCCTCAGGAATTCTGTTGAATGCTGTGCTGTAGTGGAGGTCTTTGGACCACATTGATGTTCAGGAATTTGTTAGAAAGCCTCATGCGTGGAAATGAAAATGGAATTGTACTAACAGCTGAAACGTGATCTCCGTGTGGCCATAGTTAAATTATAAAGGGGAAGACACAGGCAGGTTCTGGAAGAATTTTGGGTAAGCTTTCTTATGCTTGCTACAAGGTGACATAGAATCACTTCTCCAGCAGACCCAAAGGGCAGCAAGCAGCCCTTACGCAGTGATTCTGTCAGGATACCCCCACCAAAGGGACTCAGCACCCAAGGCTGTCATTGGGGGCTGGTCTTCGTAGGCTTTCTCTGCTTAGCAGGTTCAGAAGAATCCTGGACTGCTGGAGGAGGACAGATGTTCAGCACAAACTATTACTGATGATCAGTCTAGGCACAGCGAGTCATACTTAGCAATTAGAATTAATCCCTCCAGCTCCCAAGCAGCCACTGAAGGGGTTGGTTTTGAGAACAGGCATTTCTCAGGTCCTGTCACATCTTTCTAACTCTACTTCTGCAGAAGGCCAAACGCTATCCTGAGGAAGGCTCTTCTGCATGCTTACTTATTATATAAGCCAATGATGCAGTGCCATTTATTAAATAGAAACATAAGCCCATGTATAGCACTAATTTTCTATTTTCTTGGGTCTGAAAGAATTTCCTTGCCCATTCATAGCAACATTTGTATGTTTTTATAATATTAGTTTAAAAAGTGTTTTTATTATATTATGGTATCAAAATGTGCTCACTTAACTGGTAGACTGAATAAATTCATGCATGTTAACTTTAAAAATAATGTATTCTTTATTCCTCCAGGCGTTTTGTTTCTTCTTGATTTTCTGTGATCGTATACCCGATATGGGTAGTCGGTTCTTGCTTTTTCCTGTGCTGTGACTGTCCTTGATCATCATTGTGTTCTATGTTTTCTTAGACTATTTTGTCTCTCCCTGTGTAGATGGCCCAGAACACTGGCAGGCATCACTGCTTATCTGCAGTGCACCAGGAACATGCATGGCAGTGGGATCTATCCTGGGAACCAACAGGATGAGAGGAAGGCCTGGCGCAGGTGTGACAGAGGCGGCTTTTGGGCCGACGATGATTACTCTCGCTGTCAGTATGCAAATGACGTCACTAGAGTACTTTACATGTTTAATCAGGTAACTAGAAAACCTTCTGATTCACTCAGGTTGTAAATGAAGCATGATATTTTAACTTACCAGGTAAAGTGTAAGCATTGGCTGTAAATTTTCGAGTTTGATCTGTCTGTGGACCACGTGCTCTGGGACGCCTCTGTCCTTTCCAGTTACTGCCTGACCAGCCAGAGTCTCAGCTGCTTCTGAGACTCCTGTCATCTCTATCACCCCTTTGTCAGAAGTGATCCCTTAGAATACTTCTGTGACTCCCATTGTCAATGTGCATCATTGATCTTGACCTGCCCCAGAAGGTGGCCTCTGTTTTAGGTACTTTCTTTGCTCCTCAGTACTAGTTTACCCTTTCTACAGTGGTTGGTACTAAGTCAGTGTTTAAGTCAGTGAATAAGCAGATGTAAAACACAACTGGCAGTGAATGAAAATAAGTCCTAAGTGAATGGTCTGTACTCTTGTGTATGTAGTAGGAGTTCCAGGAGAGGTGTATTGATCGGGCCCAGCCAGAGTACTTGGGAAAAGCTTTCTTGAGCAACTGGGAAGGAGGTGTGTGTCGAATTTGGATGGAGCAGTGTGTTTTGGATATTGCTTTATTTCTAAGTTAAATTGTTTTTTTGAGCAACTGGGAAGGAGGTGTGTGTCGAATTTGGATGGAGCAGTGTGTTTACCCAGTGTGTTTTGGATATTGCTTTATTTCTAAGTTAAATTGTTTTGTTTCTCATGGCAGTTTCCATCAAAATCTAATTTTCTTGGGCTTGAAAAACCATTTGATGATGATTTTAGTTTTAATTCATTGCCATGTTTTGAAATGCAGTTAGAAAGTCAGCATTTTGTTACACATTTTCTAAAGTGTTCTGTTTCCTTTTGTCCGTAGATGCCCCTCAATCTCACAAATGCTGTGGCAACAGCTCGGCAGCTGCTGGCTTATACTGTGGAGGCAGCCAACTTTTCTGACAAAATGGATGTTATATTTGTGGCTGAAATGATAGAAAAGTTTGGAAGATTTACCAGAGAGGAAAAATCAAAAGAGGTAGGTTTCTGAGGTCAGACTTGAAGTATAACAGAGTCAGCAAACGGTAATGGGATAGAGTTGAATCTTATTTTTAAAGCCAGTTTATGTTTTCTGTATTTGAACTACATACACTTTTTAATTTTCACAATTGTTATTGAGCTCTGGCAGTTGTGGTGACTTGTGTGTCATTGGGAGATGGAGGTGGGCTGTCAGCTCCTGAACATAAAGGTGCCATGACAGAGGAGACAGTTATGTGGGAAAGCAGCCCCACCCTTTCCTGGGCCAGCCAGGGCTGCTGTCTCTGCCTTCAGGATTCCTCTTGTCTATGTAGCCCTGTGGCCCTTCTCACAGTTATATGGAGGAGACAGTTATGTGGGAAAGCAGCCCCACCCTTTCCTGGGCCAGCCAGGCTGCTGTCTCTGCCTTCAGGATTCCTCTTGTCTATGTAGCCCTGTGGTCCTTCTCACAGTTATATACAACCGGATGTTGTTATAAGCCATACGGTTGTTTTTGTGATGTCATAGAGCAGTGAGAGGCTGTTCAGGAATTTTAAAAAAATTTGAATTACATTTATTGGTGTACATTTGTATGTGTTTGTGTGCACATGCATGCCCCATGTGTATGGAGGTGAGAGG
>NW_008341810.1:889460-896115 GCF_000622305.1 Nannospalax galili | reverse complement strand
CCGATCTCTATCTAGAGGGCTTTGTTTTAGGAGGGTCAGCTGTTCCTCATCTAGCAGTAATCAGTTGTCAATATTCCTTTGGATAAGATTGGGGTCTGCTGTTCAATTTCCCAGTTCTGTGCTGGGTTACTATCTGGGAGGAATCATTTGCTCCATGCTTCCAAGCAATTTTTTTTTTTTTTAATAGTCTTGTCTTACATTTTGGTAATAAGTTTTGTAAGTATAGTCCTAGTAAATTTGCACTTAGGATATTTACAGTAATGAAAGAAAGGATAATAGGTGTGTATAATAAATGGAACTTGGATAGTGGGTAACTTCACTAGCGAGGGAGAGACTCTTTCCATGTTATGTGCACCGAGAGACACTGGCTTTCAAAGGAACTGTCGTCCTTTGCTTCCCTGGTGGAAGTTTAGTTAGCACCAGTGAAGCAGTATGAATTCTGGCTGGTGTTGTGAGTCACCATGGCTGCTTACGATCACAGGGTGGCTGCCCATGTGATTGTGATTGCTGGTTCTTTCCGACAGTGGAATGCTTCGAGTTTCCAGAATAATTATAATGACGTTTGGAATGTGAGCACTGAAATATTTTAATACATATTTCTTCCCATGCTGTAGTTGGATGTCAGTGAGGAACTGTCTTTCAGTTCTTGTAAAGAACAATGTGGGGGTAGACAGTGAGATGGTTCAACTGGTAGACGTGCTTGTAATGCCAGCCTTATGATCTGCGTTAGAGTCTCAGAACCCATTTAAGGGTGGAAGGAGAGAACTGATTTCCTGAAAACTGTCCTCTCACTGCTGCACATGTGCCGGGGCACACACTCACACACACGTCATATATACACAAACAGTAATAAAGAAAGCATTTCAAAAAATGAGAGCGTTCGTTGTAGCACACTGAGTCTCATGTTAACTGTTCTCTGGGTGTGTGTGAGGACCAGTCTCCTTGTGCTGGGCACAGGCATCTTGTTGAACTTGAAGTAGATCTGGTTTCTTTCAAGTTACTAGTATATGCTGGGCCTCCTCGTCTTTGAAATTTGGATGACATTAGCCCCATTTAACTCACACAATTTCTGTATACAAGTGAAGCAATTTAAGGGAAGCTGTTTTACAAAAATAGTTGCAAAGCTCAGGTTTCATCTTATGGGGTTATGAAATTACTTTTCTTATCACAGAAATGAGGTATTTATTTACTTTCTGTGGTTTGTACATGGTCTTTTGCATGTTGCTTCTCAGATAACATCCCAGTCTCTGGAGGCCCATTTAAAAACTCCAAAGAGTTCAGTTAATTCTCTAAAAATCAAGTTTGAAGGCAGTTGCTGTCTCTTGTCGGTCAAAGTGGTAAACTTAACATTTTTCTTCAGAAATCAGTGATGGCAGCTTATTATCAATAAGAAAATGTGATCTGTGGTTGAATAATGGGGTATAAATATAATATTCCCGGTGATGACTGACAGTTTAGTTCCTTGGAAACTTCAGGGCATCTCTTTCACTGTTTATTAATATAGTGAAAGGAAATCACAAGGTTTAAAGACTTTAAGTTAATTACCACAGCATTAAATTATGGTAAGATAACCTAAGTTGCATATAGCTTAGATAGATAAATAATTAGATCACTTTCTACCAGTAGGTCTTCTGTTAAGGATAATTTCATAGCTAGAATACTGTAAGGATTGCTCTTTAAACCATGATTGATTCCAACCAGTACGAACTAGACGTATCATCTCAGGACAGCTGCTGAACAATATCATTTTTTACAGATCTAAAAGAAGTATTTAGTGTTTTTTTTTTGTTGTTTTTTTTTTTTTTTAAAAACAGGGTCTCGCTAGTCTTGGTCTGTCTGGAACTCACTATGTAGACCAGGCTGGCCTTGATCTCACAGAGATCCACCTGCCTCTGCCTCCCAAGGGCTGAGATTAAAGGCATGCAGTACCATACCCAGCATTATTAGTGATCTTTTGAAGACAGTGGAAGGTTTTTGTCAGGCTGCCAGTGTCGGCTGCATATTTACTACAGTGATGTTTCTAATGAGGCCAGTATTTATCCATTTAGAAGATGAGAAGGTTTGTGAAGAACAGATTTGTGCTTTAGAACCCTTTTGGTGTGGTTCACAGTGTGAATGAGGCACTCACCTACAGTGAGTCCATTCAGTACATTTCTGCGTTCAGATTTTTACATTTATGCTTCTTTCATTTATTTTAAAGGAATCATTTCTGTTTTGACAGTTCTGATTCTTATTTCCAGTATTTCCAGTATGTCTTTTACTTATTCCTACATTACCAAACTTTACTGTATTAAGCTTTTTTGTGTGTGTGTTTGTTTTTTGACATAGGGTCTCCTTGTAGCCTCAGCTGGGTGGAACTCGTGTGTAGACCAGGTTGGTCTTGATCTGACAAAGATCCACCTGGCTCTGCCTTCTGAGTGCTGGGATTAAGGGCATGTGCCACCAATCTCAGCTCTGAAGGAAGCTTTAAAAAGACCCAGAGCCTGTTGTTGTGAGCCTCCTGGGCCAGAATGGTCCAGACAGGTTATTAACACAGATTGCTGTCTGTGCCCCAGTCCTGATTCTGTAATCCTGGGATGGGTTCTGTGAATTGCACTACTCCTCTGCTCCAAGTGGACCTGAATCTTCAGCACAAGCTTTGGAAACCACTGCTGTGTTTGCATTTCTGCCTTATGCTGTTCATTTCAGTTTCTTCATTGGGTTTGATTTCTGTGGACATTTTACTGGAAAATGTCTAAAATTTTGAGAATGTTCTCGTTAGCATTATTATCCTCACCTAAGTACAGAGTTCAGTGCTCACCAGTCTGTACCTCCTTTCCACTTTCTCTCTCTTTTTCGCCTCCTTACCTCCTTTCTCTTTAATCTCTCTCCCTGCCTGCTTTCCTTCCTCAACAATAGGCAGAGGCAGGCAGATCTCTGTGAGTTCAAGGCCAGCCTGATCTACATAGTGCGTTCCAGGACAGCTGGGGCTACAGGGAGACCCTGTCTCAAAAAGACCAAAAAAAAAAAAAAGTTTCAGATGTCATAATTCATCCATAATTTTTCTCAACTAAAAGGAACTTTAGAACTGATGAGATGGCTCAACAGGTAAAGGCACCTGTCCGCTCCTAAGGGTGACGCCCTGAGTTTGTTCTCAGGATCAGCATGGTGGAAGGAGAGAGTTAACTTCTGAAAGTTTTGTTCTGTGACCTCCACAGACGTGCTATGACTTACTCATGCATGCATGTATGCACACACGCTCAAATAAAATAATAATAACAAGGAACTTTAAGACCACAACTGGCCCAAGTGCAGAGAATAAGAGACCTCAGAGTGCATATTCCTGGATAGGACTTCTCTATTAAACCTCACCTAGGCAGGGATCAGGGACCATTGCGGGAAAGGGGGTGGAAAGATTATAAGAGCCAGGAGTGGTACACGACCACAAGGAAACAGAATTTTCCAGACTTCTGGGAACTTGTTTCTGTGAACCTACAGCAATGGTGTCAGCATGCACAAGACCCATGCAGACCCATTCAGACAAAACCTAGCATGAAACTGGAGAAGTGGGCAGGAGGACCAAACCTTAACCAAGAACTATTGGCATCTGATCACTGCTGGGTGAAGGAGAGTTGGATTTCTTTAAGGGAGTGATGCTAGATAGGCTGAAAATGTTCCAGTGGATGAACTCACAAGGGACATCTGGGTATACAAACTTGACTCGATAGGCCTTAACATATATGATCGATAACCTGGTGGGGGCAGGCTATAGTGGGGTGCAAAGAGAGGAGGTGGTCTAAATATGATTAAGTTGTATGAAATGCACCAAAATTCAATAAAAATATATATTGGAAAAATTGCTATCATAGGGGCTGGGGAGATAGCTTAACCTGTTAGAATGCTCATCATTGTAATCATGAAGGCTGGAATTCAGACCTCAGAGTCCATGTTAAAAAAAAGCCTGTAGGGTGCTTGTAATCTTAGCATTTCAGAAGCCGAGACAGCTGTGATCCCTGGGGCTTGCTGCTTAGCAGGCCAGCTTAACCTACACAGTGTGCTCCAGGCTAACAGCCTGTTTCAGAATAGCAAACAGCAGTAAATCCAAGAAACAGGTGGCTGGCTCTGGAGGAGCAGTGCCAGAGATGACTTCTGGCTTTCACATACATGCACCCATACATACACATGGCTTGAATTTACCATGATTTTTTTTTTGGTCTTTTTGAGACAGGGTCTCCCTGTAGCCCCAGCTGTCCTGGAACTCACTATGTAGTCCAGGCTGGCCTTGAACTCACAGAGATCTGCCTGCCTCTGCCTCCTGAGTGCTGGGATTAAAGGCGTGTGCAACCACGCCCAGCTACCATGAATTTTTATCATTAGAATTATCTCTGAGTCTTCACTATCATTGAACATGTAGTATGTGTTCCATCTTTGATAACGCACCATCACACATTTCAGGTTGGTTCTCACAGTTCAGTGTAACAGGTTGTGAACAGGTGCTTGATTCCTCCTGACCCTTTTGTGGGTGGAGCAGCCTGCAGGGATTGAGGTCAAGGAGAAATGCCGTGCTTCTTTTTTTTTAGTATTTTATTTATTATTTTTATTTTATGTGTAAGCCTGTATTGCCTGCATGTAGGTAAGTGCACCCATGTTGTGCAATGCCCGTGGAGGTCAGAAGAGGCTGTCGGATCCCCTGGAACTGGAATTACAGACAGTTGTTAGCTGCCATGTGGGTACTGGGATTTGAACTCGGGTCTTCTGCAAGAACATTCAGTGTTCTTAACTGCTGAGCCACCTCTCCAGCCCGAAATGCCATGCTTCTTAATGTCTGTTGCAGTTTATTTTTTTTATTTTTAAACTATTAGTTAAATTTCAGGAATACTTTTTAAGTCTATTATAGCTGTTCCCTTTTGTGTCCTTTTCCTGCCACAGTGACAGATTTTAGAACTCGTTCTGTGACCAAGCTGTAGAACCACATTTTATGACTATCTGTTCTAGGGAATATTTTGGTGACAAATCCTTTGCCTTAGTTCTTAGACATTTGGTATTAAATAATGAGAAAAATGGCTTGTTCTCAGCTAATGCCGTCACTCTGATAAGCTCTACACCTCATGGTGGGGAGTTCGTCCCTTTGCAGTGATTAGCACAGGCTTTGCTCCTTTGCTGGCTTTATCCGGTGAACACAGTGGGAGCTCTTTGTTCCTGTCCCAATAGCAGGTTTTTAGGAGGGCAATGTCTCTTGGACCTTATTTCACATCCTTACAAAGCACAGGTATTTAAGTCTGAAAATAATAGTAAGTGTTTCATTATGCTAGTCACATATTTTTAGTTGTAATGTGGAGTCCAGTCAGTATTTTTGTGTACTTTAGCTCTGAAGTTTTCATAGTCAGATTTCCATTTCTGATATTTGAATACTTCATCATCTTCTAATTCCATTTTTTTATATAAACCTGAAATAGCAAAACCCAGAATAACTTTCCAAAACCTAAGTTACTCCAGCTACCCCAAATTCACATGTAAAGGTAGGGTTTATTTATTTAATTTATGAATAAAAGTCTGACTGATAGTCTTAGAAAATGATTTATCAGGAGTCGGTAGCCATCTTCATAAATCCAGAAATCAGGGCATTCACTGTCGCCCCGCCGTACATGTTGTGAATAGGAAACTGTACTAAGATGTTGAGTCACATGTGATTTCTGTGACACACATGAAATGAAATGAATGCAAATGTACAAAACTTGCGCTTCAGCAGCTCTTCCTCCTCTTCCTCTTCTCCCTCCTCCCCTTCCTCTTTCTTCGTTTTCATTTTGACATGAAGTCTCACTCTGTTGCTCAGGCTAGTCTTCCCAACTCTTAGAGTCCTCCACTTCAGCCTCCCAAGTATTTGGCCTGTGATTGTGTTCCACATGCCTGCTGAGTTCTCCCTAATTTTGTGTTAGTTGAGCCTGTTAATGTCAGACTTGGAGAAATATTCCCTGACAACGTTTGAATCTGTTGAAATGGAATGTTTGGATTGTGTTTCGTTTTTCTCCATCATGTTTTTACTCCCTTCATTGCAGTGATGACAGTTGGGATCATGTTTTAAAATTAGAATTATGTGCTTGTTTTCTTTGCTGTGCTGGAAGCTTGCAAACAGAGCTTGTGTGATTGTTTGACTGCTATCTCCTCTGCTCAGGACAGTGGGTCACATTAAACCTGTTTTAGTCAGTGATATTGTAACGAAACAACATTAATGCTCACTGGTAACCATTGAGTGAATAACAACTGTGGCCGTTCTACCAAGTCATGCACTAGTGAGTAGTGTGTGAGTAGTGGCACAATACATTTTGATTTTTAATTTTTATATGGCCGTTCTACCAAGTCATGCACTAGTGAGTAGTGTGTGAGTAGTGGCACACTTACATTTTGATTTTTAATTTTTATATGTATGAGTGTATTGCCTGCATGTAGGTAAGTGCAGCTGTGTTGTGCAGTGCCTGCGGAGGACAGAAGAGGCTGTCGGATCCCCTGGAACTGGAGTTAAGACAGTTGTTTGCTGCCATTTGTGTGCTGGGATTCGAACCCAGGTCTTCTGCAAGAACAACCAGTGTTCTTAACCACTGAGCCATCTCTCCAGCCCCAACACACTTTTTAGTTAAATCAGGAAGCTGTGATGATGTACTATGCTAAGGGCAACACA
>NW_008341810.1:871319-888384 GCF_000622305.1 Nannospalax galili | reverse complement strand
TACCTGCCTGTAGGTGAGTGCACCCGTGTCTTGCAATGCCCATGGAGGACAGAAGAGGCTGTCAGATCCCCTGGAACTGGAGTTATAGACAGTTGATAGCTGCCATGTGGGTGCTGGGGTTTGAACCCAGGTCTTCTGCAAGAACAACCAGTGTTCTTAACCTCTGAGCCACCTCTCCAGCCCCTGTAATGGTTTTATAGATGAAGAGTTGAGGTCTGACATTCCCTTTCTCCTTCATTAATCTAATTGCCGTTCTTTTCCTCTGAGATATGCACAGCAGTCTTGTCACTGGTGATGTAGTGGCTACTTAAGTACACTGTTTGGAGCTAAATATTACCAAATGACCATTATTGAATGTGCTTTTCAGATCTGAAGATGTTTTAATGAGAAACAAGTAGAGTTTTCACGTGACCGAAGTGGTTTTAGACCCAAGGCAATCTCATCATCTTTTTAGGATTTTGAGTCTATCCAAAAGTTAATCTTAGCTTTCAAGAGCTTAATCTTTTCTCCCATTTGACCGACAGCTTGGTGATGTGATGGTGGACATAGCGAGCAACATCATGCTGGCTGACGAGCGCGTCCTCTGGCTGGCGCAGAGGGAAGCGAAGGCCTGCAGTCGGATTGTCCAGTGTTTGCAGCGCATTGCCACGCACAGGCTGGCCAGCGGCGCTCACGTGTACTCCACGGTAAGTGCCACCTTCTCGTGGGCCCCAAGACAGTGTTCCTTTGTGGCCGCTCTAACCCACAAGGGCCTGGTCTCTTTCCCATAGTGGAGCGGCTGTCTCCTGTTACTGTGATTGGCACAGAATGCCCTTTTCAGAAACATTGGAAAAGTTAATTTTGCTTCTGAGCCACGTTTTCTCAGTAACTAGAAAATGCTTTTTTTAAAAAAAGTTCTGTAATTTGAATTGCTGTCACCATCTAATTCATCGAAACTATTTCTGCAACAAAAATAAGGACGTGATTGTTTGGCCTGCTGGCACTTCACCCACTGTCCGTCCAAGCTAATATTCTGTTCAGAGCCTGAAGGATGTTTTGGGAGAATGCCGGATATTTGCCCAGGTTCAGTCTTAAAAGGACTAGGCTGCCCTCCAACACTTGCAAAACTATTGGCATGATGTAATAATCTGTCAAACAGTATTAAATTATGTTCATGCCAAATCGAACTCCTGATTTGTGTGTTGCTTACTTTTTGTTCTAAAAACATGTGATACGTACAGTAAATAATTTGTCATTCTGTTAGCAGGCATTCTCTAATGAGAGTCACAGCTTTTAGTTCTAAATATTGCAGTGAGATCTTGTAGTGGTGAGGGTTGTACACTTTCACCTACGAGTCTAGGCCATTCAAGATGGCCGTTTTCCATTGACTTCTGAGGCCTTTTTGATGATACTGTGCTTTAGGTTACCTTTTGTTCAATTAAGATTGGAATTGCTGTTGGGTCTTGTGGTCCACACCTCAAATTCCAGCACTGGAGGAGGTAGAGGCAGGGGGATCTTGAGAGTTTGAAGTTAGGCTGGTCTATGAAGCAAGCTCTGGCCAATCAGGGCTACATACTGAGACTCTGTCTTAAAAAAAAAAGTAGAGCCAGTAGCTACTGTCTGCAGAGCATACATAGTTTAAGGTAATTTCGCTCTTAGATACATGGACTGCCTGGAGACTAGCCAGTCATTTTATGGGCAACAGTTTCCACCCAGTTGAAGGAAATTCCTTCCATCTCTGAACCTCACTGGTCTTCCTGCCAGTGAGGAGTGTAGTAAAGGTTGTAATGAATATGTAAAGGTCATTTCAGCTTGCAACACAGGTTCCAAGAATTATGCATCTCCTTACACAGCTGTCTCCCTCATCCCTGAGGAAGATCCCATGGGTGCTTGAAGCCATGGGTAGTCTCAAGCTCTGTTTCCTGTTTTCTCTGATCTGTGCATACTGGTCAAGGTCGGCTTGTAAATCAGGCACAATAAGAAATTAACGGCCACATCTAATGATGAAGTAGAACAACTATAATGATATACTATTTATACTAATGATACTATTTACAGTTTATGAGTTATTTCTGGAAATTTCCGCTTAATGTTTTAAGACTGTTGGTTCACCATGGGTAGCTGAAATTGGGGAAAATGGACCAGAGATGAGGGTGTCATGCTAGTAAATAGAGATTCCCAGAGTAAGAAAAAATCTTCGGGAAGGACACTTTCTTCTTTCCATTTGAAGCTTCCTGTGTTGGTTTTGATTCATAACACTTATCAGAAGCTCTGCAGAGTTTACATGTCATGGACTAGCAGAGATCTGGAATGTACATTGTTAGTTTACATATGTAATTAATGCAAGTTTCACAGTCTGAAGCAAAAGTTAATGCAGACATAGTCATCCCTAACTGAAAGAGGAGACACCACATTGTCCTTAGGGTTACAGTGAACTGTGCTTGGGAGTTTGAAGGTGCAGCTTGCCCCGTCTCACTTCTTTTTTTCAAATATTTTATTGATTATTTTTATTTTATGTGTATGAGTGTATTGCCTGCACGTATGTGAGTGCACCCATGTCGTGCAATGCTGCAGAAGTCAGAAGAGGGCGTCGGATTCCCCTGGAACTGGAGTTAAGGATAATTCGTAGCGCCATGTGGGTGCTGGGAATTGAACCTGGGTCCTCTGCAAGAGCAGTCAGTGCTCTTAACCGCTGAGCCATCTCTCCAGCACCTTTCTCACCTCTTGTACCCTTCCTGGCATGGCTGATGTGTGGGAGGCAGGCTGGAGCTCCTCCTGCATCTTGGATCTGTATCTTGCTAGATCCCCTAAGTTCAGGTCTCTTTAATTTGTTAGCACAAAAACTTAGGGCAGGCAGGTACCATCTCTTCCAGGCACTTTTTCTGACCAAATTTGCTTCTTAAATCTGTTTGTTTCCTATGATTTGAATCCACCTCTGCCTTTTTTCTGAGGAAACAGCTTTGGTGTGAGCCGACAGTTTTTTTGTTTTTTTTTTTTGTGAATCTAGTACAGAATGTTGACTTTTCTCCCCGTGAAAGGAGACAGTGTGAATGGCGTGAGTGTGACGGTTCCCTATCCTCAGTGGTTCCCTCCATTTCTTCTGCAGAGTAGGCGTTGAAGGGGCCTCTGATTGTGACAGCTCTTTGTCTAAGTCAGAAGCTTCTGTTAGTTTGCAGCTCTTTGTGAGGTACTCCTCAAATTGTTTTTATTTATTTTTTCCGTGATATTGGGGTTCAGATAAATACTGCCTCTTACAGTGCCAGCCCTCAGATTATTAGTTATTAAACTTATTGTTGTTCAGTCTTTGAGAACGTCATGCATTGTGTTTTGATCATGTTCAGACCCCTCCCCCACTAGCCCCCACTTACCACTCCCTTTCTTGTCCGCTATTATTGTCTTCTTCATTTTTTTTTATATTTTATTTATTATTTTTATGAGTGTATTGCCTGCATGTAGGTAAGCGTACCCGTGTCATGCAATGCCCTCGGAAGACAGAAGAGGCCATCGGATTCCCTGGAACTGGAGTTACGGACAGTTGTTAGCTGCCATGTGGGTGCTGGGATTCGAACCCGGGTCTTCTGCAAGAACAACCGGTGTTCCTAACTGCTGAGCTATCTCTCCAGCCCCATGTCTTATTTTTAAGGCCTACTGAGTCCAATCTATGTTTCCCAGATGCTCTTTGGTATGAATCTATCCCTTGAACTCTGGCCAATTTCCAGGCTTCATACCAGTAAAGAAAACTGACTCTTGACCTCCCAGCATCTATTAATTGTCCACAGATCCGAAGCTAGGGCTGGTGCTTCTCGCCCACCTCCTCCCATCCATGCTAGTTTTTGTCTGGGATTGTGAGGTCTTGTGTGATTTGTACCCAGCTTCCCACTGTTTGTGCCTCTTTCTTTTTTTCTTCATTGTTCTTCTTTCCATCTTTAGGGCATTTAAAATTTTTTCCATTTCAAGATCTTTTTTGAGTGATCTTTAGTAAATATGTCTTATTAAACCTGAAGTTTTTGTTTGTCTTCTATGTATGGGGTGTGTGTGTTTGTGTGTGTGTGTGTTTTGGAAAATTGTTTTCCCCTTATATTCTAAATCTTTCATAAACTTCTGTTTGGTTGACTTTTGAAGTATTCGCCCAATATTGCTCTGGAAGCTTACGTCATCAAGGCTGCTGGCTTCACAGGAATGACCTGCACCGTCTTCCAGAAAGTGGCAGCTGCCGATCGCTCAGGACTTTCTGACTATGGGAGGCGAGACCCTGATGGAAACCTTGACAAACAACTGAGCTTCAAGTGCAATGTTTCAAACACGTTCTCAAGCCTGGCACTGAAAGTAAGCTGCACTCTCTGGTTATTAAAACTATTTGTGGTTAGATTTGAATATGCAAATCTTTGATTTTCCAGAGGCTTTACTAATATGTCTTTTTTTGCTGGGGGTGGGGGTTGGCAATAACTGATATTGAAGTATTATGCTGTTGTTTTTTAAGAAACTCAGACTATGGGGCTCGAGAGCCATCTCTCCAGCCCCCTAGTCTGAGTTTAGTTTCTAGCACCCACCTGGACTGAATTTAGTTTCCAGCACCCACTTGGCAGTTAACAGCTACCTATAACTACAGATCCAAGGGATTCCATAGCCTCTTCTGGCCCTTGCAAGCATCACGCACTCGTATTCTGCATGTTTGTGCGTAGAGGCAGAGCACTCATAGGAATAAAATAAAATAAATAATCAAGAAAGATACAGACAGGAAAGGGTACTAGAATGATGTCATGAGTTCTATGTATTTTTACTTTAAAATTCACTTTCTCCACCCAACAATTAAAAAATACACTTTAAAATCAATTGCCATAGTATAAAGCAAATGTCTTAATATTATATATTAAACTGCTGACTTTCATCTAAACTTTTTTTCTTCCTGATTTGAAGACATTAAAGCTTTTTCATGGAGCCCTACAATTATTGTGGGCTCTTGGCACTGTGCCTGTACTGTCTGTCGGTGAAGTGAGCTCTGAGACTGGGCATTTAATCAGGCAAGATGTGTATTAAGATTTTTAGGAGACAGCCTGAGGGGGTGGGTTTGGACCTCTCCATAGGGGTAGTGCTCGGGGCTCAGCAGACCACCAGAGAGTGCCCGGTTCTGGCCTGACTCTACCAGAGGGCCTGAGAACCCAGGGGACAGTCTGACTGCCCCCAGATCCTGCCTCCACGGGGTGATGAGCTTCCTCTAATTGCGACATACCATCCTCCTATGTGGGATTTTGTGAGGCCCCTCCCAAGGCTCCAGGGCAGATCTGGCTTTGGTAAGCTAAGGCTGGGATCTCAGCAGACTTCCAGAGAGTGGCCTGCTTCTGGCATAGGGTTGACAGTGCACAGGACTGCCTGAGAGAGCCTGGATCCTGCCTCCATGTGGTGAAGGAAGCCTGAGTGTACCTGACTGGAACCTGAGTTGGGCTTCTGTGGGTACCCCTGAATAGCTGATCAGAAGCTATCAGTTCCCTCTAAAATAAACCTGAAAGAACCTGAACCCTGTACCATCCAGCTTTACATAACCAATAAAGAAAGGATCTAGACAGAAGCATACTTCAACTTAATTCTCTTATCAGAATCATAAACAACAAAAGATTCACATGCCAATCCCACAATGAAAGAATAATAAAATGGAAAGCCAAAACAGTATATCCCCACCAAACCCACCAATCCTGTAGAAGAGTTCTACAAGGAGAACCCCCTAGAAATAACCCAGGACACTGAATTTAAAAGAACAATCATAAACATGATCAAGTAATTCAACGAATTTAAAGAACACACAAACAAATCAAAGAGCTAAAAGAAGACAGGTATAAACTTCTGAATGAATTTACAGATAGAAACATTGAAGAAAACTCAGGCAAAACTCAGTAAGTCAACTTGAAAGAAAAGGGGAAAGCCTCACCTCTAGAATGAATGAAATGGAAAACAGAACATCAACACTGGAGGATAAAGTTGAAGAATTGGACCACTCAAGCAAAGAGTATGGAAAATTAAAAAAAAAAAACACAGGAATGGAATATGCAAGAGAAGTGGGACACCATGAAAAGACCAAATCTATGGATCATAGGAATAGAGGAAGGAGAAGAATTTCATGTTAATAGTGTTGACCAAATCTTAAACAGGATTGTAGAAGAGAATTTCACAAAATTAAGGAAAGACATCCCCTTACAAATACAGGAAGCACATAGAGAAATAGACAGGACCAGAAAAGAAGCTCACCAAGGCACATCAGAGTAAAAACATTAAATGTACAGAACAAAGAGAGAACACTGAAAGCAGCAAAAGAAAAACAAGTCACATACAAAGGAAAGCCCATCAGAGTTACAGCCGACTTATCAATGCAAACTATGAAAGCCAGAAGAGCCTGGACCAAGGTATTTCCAGTTCTACATGACAACAGACGCCAGCCCAGAATACTTTACCCAGTAGAAATGTCTATTATAGTTGAAGGAGGAAAAAAAAATCTTCCATGACATGAATAGCCTGAAAGAATACATGTCCGCAAAACCAGCCCTCCAAAGAATACTTGAAGCAACACAGAGCAGAGAGAGAAACAACTATACCCTAGGGGCAACAAAAGAAAATAAAAAAAAGATATAATCTATGAAACAAAATTACACAGAGAACACAAACAGCAATCAAAATGATGGCAACCAATACACACCTTTCAATAATAACCTTAAATATCAATGGACTGAACTCCCCAGTCAAACGACACAGGATAAGTGCATGGATTAAGAAATAAAATCCATCTCTTTGCTGTCTGCAAGAAACCCATCTCACCTTCAAGGACAGGCACTACCTTAAGTTAAAGGATGGAAAAGAATATTCTAAGCAAATGGCACTAAGAAACAAGCAAGGGTTACAATTCTAATATCTGACAAAATAGACTTCAAAGTAAGATAAGGAGGGTCACTTCATTCTGATCAAAGGAACAGTTAACCAAGAAGATATTACAATCCTTAACATATATGGAGTGACTCAAGATGTTATGGAGAGAAAACGAAGGTATAACTACAGAAACACAAAATAGGACCAAATACACCAGTTAAAATGACAGTAACCAATACACATCTTTCAATAATAACCTTAAATATCAATGGACTGAACTCCCCAGTCAAAAGACAAAGGAAAAGTAAATGGATTAAGAAACAAAATCCATCTCTTTGCTGTTGCAAGAAACCCATCTCACCTTCAACGACAGGCACTACCTTAAGGTAAAAGGATGGAAAAGAATATTCCAAGTAAATGGCACTAAGAAACAAGCAGGGGTTGCAATACTGACAAAATACAAAATAGACTTCAAAGTAAAACTAATCAGAAGAGATAAGGAGGGACACTTCATTCTGATCAAAGGAACAGTCGACCAAGAAGATATTACAATTCTTACCATATATGCACCAAATTCTGGTGCATGCAAATTCATCAAAACAACACTACAGGATTTTAAGACACAGATTAACCCCAACTCAGTAATAGTAGGGAACTTCAATACCCCACTGTCTTCATTAGACAGGTCAACTGGACAAAGAATAACAGAGAGATGTCTGAATTATATGATCCCTTACATCAAATGGACCTAACAGACATCTTTTGATTATTCCACCCAAACACCAAGGAATACACTTTCTACTCAGCACCTCATGGAATTTTTTTCAAAAATTGACTACATACTGGGCCACAAAACATACCTCAACAAATACAAAAATATTGAAATAATTCCATGCATTCTATCGGACCACAAAGCAGTAAAGCCCCAAATCAACACTGGATGATGCCCTAGTCACCACACAAGCTCGTATCCATTGAACAACACACTCCTAAACAATGAGTGGGTCAGAGGAGAAATTAAGAAAGAAATAAAAGAACTCTTGGAATTCAATGAAAAGAACAATACAACACAACACAACCTGTGGGACACATTAAAAGTAGTCCTAAGAGGGAAGTTTATAGCTCTAAGTGCCTACATTAAAAAATTGGAAACAGCCCAAATAAATGACCTAACACTGCAACTCAAGTCATTGGAAAGACAAGAACAAATGAAACCCAAACCCAGCAGAAGAGAAGAAATAACAAAAATCAGAGCAGAAATTAATGAAATAGAAACAAAGAAAACAATACAAAGAATCTAACAGCTGGTTCTTTGAACAGCTAAACAAGATAGCCAGACCCTTAGCCCAGTTAAGCAAAAGAAAGAAAGAGCAAATCCACATCAATAAAATCAGATACGAAAGCAGAAACATCATAACAGACATCCAAAAGATCCAGACCATTATAAGGGAATATTTTAAAAACCTATATGCTACTAAATCTGAAAATCTACAAGAAATGGATGGATATCTGAAATCATGGGAACCACCAAAGTTAAACCAAGAAGAGATCAACACTTTAAACAAACCCATAACATATAAGGAAATTAGTAATACAAACCCTCCTGATTTAAAAAAGCCCAGGGCCAGATCAATTTACAGCAGCATTCTATCAGACATTTAAAGATCTATATCCAGTACTATGTAATTTATTTAAAAAGATAGAAACAGAGGGAGAACTTCCAAATTCCTTCTGTGAAGCCAGCTTCACTCTAATACCCAAACCAAGTAAAGACACAACCAAAAAAGAAAACTGTAGACCCATATCCTTAATGAACATAGATGCAAAAATCCTCAACAGAGTACTTGCAAGCCACATACAGACACACATCAAAAAGCATTCACCATGATCAAGTAGGCTTTATCCCAGATATGCAGGGATGGTTTAATATATGCAAGTCAGTAAACATCAATAATCATCAATAAATGGACTCAAAGGCATAAACCACATTGTCATCTCAGTAGATGCAGAAAAGGCTTTTGACAAAATTCAGCGTGTATTTATGTTCAAGGTACTGGAGGGAACATACCTCAACATAATCCTTAACATAATTAAAGCTATATACAACAAACCCACAGCCGACATCATTCTAAATGGAGAAAGACTGGAAGCATTCCCATTAAAATCAAGAACCAGACAAGGATGTCCACTATCTCCACTCTTTTTCAACACAGTGCTTGAAATTCTTGCTAAAGCAATAAGACAGGAAAAGAAATTTAAAGGAGTACTAATTGGAAAAGAAGAGATCAAACTTTCAATTTTTGCAGATGATATGATACTATACCTAAGAGATCCCAAAAGGTCCACCAGAAAATTCCCAGAACCGATCAACACTTTCATTATAGTGGCAGGTTATAAAATCAATCTACAAAAGTCAGTAACCTTTCTATATACCAATAATAAGCAATTGGATAAAGAATACAGGGAAATGTTCCCATTCACAGTTGCTGCAAAAAAATTAAAATATCTTGGAATAAATCTGACCAAAGACACCAAAGATCTCTACAATGAAAATTTTAAATTATTAAAGAAGGAGATTTGAAGAAGACACCAGGAGATGGAAGTACGTCCCATGTTCAGGGATTTGAATAATTAATATTGTGAAAATGACCATCCTACCAGCAGCAATATATAGATTCAATGCAATCCCAATCAAAATCCCCGTGACACTTCATAGAATTAGAAAAACGCTTCTTTAACTTCATATGGAGGCACAAAAGACTCTGGATAGCCAAAGCAACCCTGAGCACAAAGAGCAATGCTGGGGGGATTACTATACCAGATGTCAAAGTATCCTTCAGAGCCATAGTCATAAAAACAGCATGGTACTGTCACAAAAATAGACACATAGATAAATGGAATATCATTGACAATCCAAACCCGAGTACAGGCAATTGCAGCCACCTGTTATTTGACAAAGGTGCCAAGACACACAGTGGGGAAAGACAGCATCTTTACCAAATGGTACTGGCAAAACTGGATCTCCACCTGTAGAAGAATGAAACTAGATCCTTATCTTTCGCCTTGCACAAAAGTCAACTCCAAATGGATCAAAGACCTCAATGTGAAACTGGAAACCCTGAAACTATTAGGAGAAAATATTGGCAGTAACTTACAGCGTATAGGTGTAGGAAAGGATTTTCTAAATCAGACAGAAGTTGCTCCGGAATTAAGGTCAGCAATCAATAAGTGGGACCTCATTAAACTAAAAAGCTTCTGTCCAGGAAAAGAAACAAAACAGTGAAGAGAAAACCCACAGAATGGGAACAAATCTTCACCAGTGACACATCTGACAGAGGTTTAACATCCAGAATATATAAAGAACTCAAAAAGCAGTTGAGAAACCAAATGACTCAATTAAAAGATGGGCATTTAAACAGAGAGTTCTCAAAGGAAGAAATAAAGATGGCTAAGAAACATCTCAAAAAGTGTTCAACATTTAGCAATTAAGGAAATGCAAATTAAAACCATCCTAAGGCATCACCTTACCCCAATCAGACTGGCTAGGATCAAGAGAACAAATGATACCAAATGCTGACGAGGATGTGGAGAAAGGGGAACACTCATTCACTGCTGGTGGGATTGTGCAGCCTCTATGGAAAACAGTGTGGAGAACTCTTACAAAACTAAAAATGAACCTACTATATGACCCGGTTATACCACTCCTTGGCATATACCCAAAGGACTCATCCTGTTGTAGAGATACTTGGACAACCATTTGTTGCTGCTCTTTTCACAGTAGCTAAGAGATGGATGCAACCTAAATGTCCCTCAACTGAAGAGTGGTTAACAAAAATGTGGTATATTTACACAGTGGAGTTCTATTCAGTAAAGAAAGATGAAATAATGAAATTTGCAGGTAAATGGACGGGTCTAGAAAATGTTATACTAAGTGATGTAACACAGACTCAGAAAAACAAACGTTTGCTCTTTTCACAGTAGCTAAGAGATGGATGCAACCTAAATGTCCCTCAACTGAAGAGTGGTTAACAAAAATGTGGTATATTTACACAGTGGAGTTCTATTCAGTAAAGAAAGATGAAATAATGAAATTTGCAGGTAAATGGACGGGTCTAGAAAATGTTATACTAAGTGAAGTAACACAGACTCAGAAAAACAAATGTTATATTTTCTCCCTCATGTGGCTCCTAGCACCAAATCCTTTTGAATTCCAGGTCCTTTTAATAAGATGATGCTATATAGCAGTCCCTTCTGCATGAAATGACTACCATCATCACAAATTCGGCAGAGCCTGATTGCTAACCATAGTCACAATAGGGCTTGTTGACAGTTGTGCTCATTCATTAAAGGAGTGCCATGCAGGGTCACTGGACCCTCACCTAAGCATCCAGCTACTCTTCCTAGCCAACTAGTTCAACTTTGGAAGACAAAAGAAAAATGAGGAGGAACCCAACAGAGGGATGCTTTTGGAAGCCCTTGTGAAGAAATGCCAACTTTTTTCTAGTTCCCTGTCTAGAACTTGTAATGCTAATTACTCTTGCCTTTATTTCTCCCTCACATCTCCTATTCATGATTCAAGGACTTTCTTCTCCCCTTAGAGACAAGACTTATGCAATTTGGGAGTCTTTTAGATAGACCCACTGAAGGGGTACTCCAATTGCCTCACCCTGTGTCCCTGTTCAGCATGGAAGAAGCTGGAACAGTCTGCATCACTATTCCCTATTGGCAATTTGGGTAACCCCTTCAGAGGATGGCTGCATTAAGAATAGGAGGTAGGAACTGGCTAGGCAGTCTGGGTAAAACGACCCCAAAGAAACGTAGCTAGTTTCTTGGCTAAAAGTCAAAATGTCCTTGGGCCTGTTAGCAACATACCATGTTCCAAGGCTAAAAATGTCAAAAGTATTTGAGAGCTTGTAGCTAATCTTTAAAAGATTTTAGGGTTACCTCTTCAGAGGGGGCAATGTTGGAGGGGAGGGAGTGGACATGGATTTGATCAAAACACCTTATATACATCTATGAAAGTCTCAAAAGTTTTTGTAAATATTAAAAAAATAAAAAGATTTTTGTCAAGGAAGTATAATATATGATATGTTCTGAAAATCCAAATATGTGGTATGTATTTTTTAAAGTGTGTTTTGTTGGATCAAGTGAAAGAAAAGGACTTTTACTGTCTTTCAGGGTTGGTATATGTGTTTGCCTCCACCACGTTGAAACAACTGATTAGAGAAGAATTCCAGCTCCCTAATGAACCCACATGTTTTCCACTCAAATACGCCATCTTCTGTAGCTTTCAGTTAATTCTGCCTTTGTTTGTGTTTGTCTCAAAAGGACATGACAAACAGTCATTTTAAAGCCTGAAAAATAATTGATCAAATAGGTATTTGGCGCTCTGGGACACTGAAGGTGCCCCATAACTGTCCAGTGGATGAAGCGGTGATTAATGTATTTCCTCATACCTTACCTCGGTGCCCTCTGTACAGAGAGCTCAACGTTCCTAATTTTAAAATACCTTAGCCGTCCAAGATACCTGAAGTGGTCGGAACATGTGATGATGCTGTATATTTACTGTGTACTCTGTATTGTATACTCAGAGGCAGATGGCAAGATTTCTTTGTTATTCTTGGTCCTGTGCAAGTTCGTGACACCCACAGCCTGGCACCTGTATACCAGCTCAGCTTTCTTTACTGCACCATGTAAAAATACACTGCAAAAGATGTAGAGACAGCAGAACGCAGAGCCCATGAGAGAACAGGCACATCTTTCTGAGGAAGACTTAAAACTGATGAACATTTCTGGCTTGCGTGGTCACAGTTCGTAGAGAGGGAACGGAAATGATGCGACCCTGTGTTGGATAAATTTCATGTCCCACCCCTCTGTGGCAGGAGATTTTCCCGAGCTAAAGTTGAAGGCTTTGAGTGAATACACAGAGATTTACCAATTTTATTCCATTCTGTGTTTTTAAGACCACCTTGTGGTCAGAACAAGGGCAACTGTGTCATTATTCTTGCTCCAGATATGGTGACGCTCGGTGGGAAAGGAACGTACCCTCACGACAGAATTAAACAGTTTAATGTCAATACTGTAGCACGTACTTAAGCTTTGGTATTTTAACAGAGGACTTTCTTCTCCTTTTAAAATTTATGCCACACCATTTTTGTTCTTTCTATACATACTTTAAAAAATCCTTTAAAACATGCTAACTGGGCAGCTTGAACATGGTTCATTGATTGCATCCCCCTTCGGTGCAGCATATGCTAACATGTGAAGCTGAACCCATGAAGAGAATCCCTGCACCTCAGTAGAAGGTGTGCTGCTTGCTTGTTTCCTGCCTGTTCTCTGTTTGTATGCTTCCCTGCCTGGCACCACCGTAGTTAGGTTTGGACTCTGTCCCATGCAGATGCTGCTTGGCATACACTGGGGTTATGTCTTGATAAAACCATTTTAGATTGAAAACATCCTATTGAAAATGAAATGAATGGGGCTGGAGAGATGGCCCAGTGGTTAAGGGCACTGGCTGCTTTTGCCGAGGACCCAAGTTCAATTCCCAGCACCCACATGGCAGCTAATAACTGTCCGTAACTCCAGTTCTAGGGGAATTCAACTCTCTCTTCTTACCTACATGGGCATCGTGCGACACACGTGCACTCACACACATGCAGGCAGTCCATCATACCCATAAACTAAATAATAAATAAAATATATTAAAAAAAAGAAAATGTAATGAATGTGCCTGAGCCCCTGGACAGTCTAGCTGAGCAACACAGTGTTGCTGACTCTTGATGTCCAATCCCGTGATCTCAAGACTGAAAGAACCGTGCTCTTGACATCACAAGACAGTGTGGCGTTACATGTCACCAGCCCAGGGATACACCAAAGATTAAAGAACACTTGCTACTGAATGTGTTTCTTTTTGCTGAAAATTTCTAAGTGAAACCATCCTGTTACGAGCCACCCATCTTAGCCACATCACTGTAAATGCTTGTTTAACCTCTATGTCTCTAGGTCCTTCCTTAAAGTCCTTCTATCACCCTCCAGTTGACGTAGTATTGAACTGATTTCTTACGTAGCAGATAGCTGCTGTCCCAGGTCCCCATGTGCCTCCTGGTCCTACAGGTCATTCCATTCTGTGGGGAGCACTAGCCAGACCTTCCTAGCTGTCTGGTGTTTCTGCCTGTGCTGTCTGAGGTGTTAAGATGGTGAATGTTATCCTCAGATCTACCCCAGTAGACCTTGGTAAAGATGGCAAGTCCTTGGAGGGGTGTGTCTGTGACTTGTGCTTTTGCCTTGGCTCTCTTGCCCCACATCCCTCCTTAATACCTCACCTTTCTGCTGAGTGACAGCAAACTTCCCTTGGTTCCTCTCCCAGCCTCGTGACCACTTTGAGCCAGGCTCATACTAATTCTTTACTAGACTGCCCTCTCCCCCCACCACTTCCATATTTCCTTGACTGTACGTTAAGACCCAGACTGGGTGTCACCTCCAAGAAGTCTCACCTAACTGCGTCTGGCCAGCCTTGTCATATCCCACCCCTGGGCCCTGGGTTTCTCCTCATCATCATGTGGTCACAATACCCACCCACCTCGATACCCACTCACCTCATCCTTATGATTATGTGTGTGAGCAGCAGGGGTCTGATCACGTGGCAGATCAGCTGCCTGAGGCCTCCTTGAACCCAGAACCTGTCCCCAATGGGCTCCAGGTGGAATCCAGGTGCCTGTTTTTCACTCCTGAGAGTACTGCAGGCTGTTCTAATCTCCTCCTCCCCCAAAAAGAATGATTCTTTATGCTGTTGTTATAATCTAGATATGCACATGTAATAGGGTAGGGACTATACCCATGAAACTATTAAGTGATGTTAGAAGTCAGCTAGTGTTTTGAGGTCAGCTGTAGTCTAGCCAAAAAAGAATTGATTCTTTATAATTAACTTGAAGACGGTTTTCCTTGCACATCCCACATTTCTCTCTTCCCAGACACCTAGGGCTTTAGCCCAGCCGAAGTCCTCTCCATTTCCCACCCCATTCATTATATTCTCACACTTCTACCTTGATTCCTGCCTTTTGCCAAGGTCTCAGTCCTTGCCTGCTTAGAAGACACTCTACCGCCAAGGCTCTGTGCTCCTCCTCTTCTCCCACAGGGCTAGTCATCTGCTGTAAATCCCCGGGTGCTTTGTTTATTCTCTGGAATGGTTACAGGTCTTACAGTGGTGAGTTGGTTCGTAGATCATGTGATGTGACTCAGAATGTGGTCTCTGCAGCTAGGTGGCGTGGGTTCATGTCTTTCCCTCCTAACCAGCTGTACAGTGCAGGCAAGTATCTTCACTTCTGTGAATGTCAGTGCCTTGCAGTGAATAGGGGCTTGTGAAATGATGGTACCTTACCCAAAGGGTCATTGAAAAGATGAAAAGGGCAGATGTGTTGACACAGCAGTACTCAGTCTGGATCAGCTTTATTATTACCATTTCTTGGTAGTGGGGTTCCTGTTTCCCTTGTTAATTTATGAGTATTCGATAGCAAGGACCTCAGTGTCTTTCCTTCGGTGTCTATAGGGTCTGTCTGCACAGGGCCAAATACAGAGTAACCAAATGTCTAACAATTCTTGAACAAAATGAACATTTAACAGATAGTTAGAAATGAATTCTGAAAGCACGTATCATCCCCGTTGTCTATAGGGACATAATCAAAAGGTAGTTTCCAGCTAATAACTAGTTACAGACAAGAAATTTTTCAGGGCATACCATACCTGTTTACAATTGAGTGACTAGACAGGGAAATGTGAATAAATTGGTATTTTGTTGTTTTGAATCCAGTGGTTTTGACTCATCTTGATTTTAGTGATAGAATTCTATAAATGTTAAAATACTGCTATTTTTTAAACCATTTTAATGTATTATATTATGGAGGAAGTCCATATCCCTTCCCCAGACTTTAAAATCAGATCAAAGTACTTTCATGTTAAAATCCATCATGCCATTTATCTTTTTAGTGTAACGCCATTGTTAACACTGGAAGGCTTATGAATTTAGTAAATAGCCCCACGATAACATTCCTTTCTTGTGTGTTCATACTTTTTACCGATTTTGGTATGGAAATTAATACTGAAACAGTTACAACATCAGAACATGAGGTTCTGGCTTACTGTTGGTTAGTTGCCACTTTCCTCTTCCTGTCCTCTAACCACCATCTTCCCCGTGCCAAAGGAATGATGACCTCCCGTCGCTCTGTGGGCCTGGCTGCCCCTCACAGCCCTGTGTCTATCCTTCTTTTGTTACAGGGGTCATTAGGTGTGTTTAAGAAGGTTTAACTTGGGTTAAAGGAAACTGAGCAGTGTTACCCAGTTTCCAAATGCTGAGGCTGCCATCCGAAGCCTGATCTCCTGCTGTTCTTGGCCCCGCCATCTTCCAAGATTATGTGTTTCTCAAGGGTTCTCAAGAGAGACTTCTAATTTACTAACTATAATTTATGTGTGTATAGCTCTTCCTCGCTGCTGTAATCCGTGCATTTTTAAAATCCACATATGATTAATTGAAATTATAAACTGTAGTTCCTGTCTTCAGGCCAGCAGACAAAAGGTATAATTATAAGAAATGTAACGAATTAAATAAGTGTTCTGTGATGTCCAAAATTAGATTTACAACTTTCCCATTAATAGTGATCATAATTTCTTTTAAAGAAATGAAACATACATGTTTTATACTCTTACTGTAAAAATCTAAACATTATTGATATAGCTTGAGTTCATCTCTCCAGCACCCCAGGGCTCCCTCTCTCCATCACAGTGAACCTGTAATTATTATTTAGTAATATTCTTTATTGTGCTTGGGAGAGAGTTCAAAGCCATGAGTACGTAAGGGCTGTAGTAGATCTGTAGTTTCTGTCTTTCAGCGATCTGGAGTTTTTGTTTATTGGTTTTGGTTTGCTTTTTACACGTTTAAGCCTAGACTTTCTTCGACTTCAGAGTATACATGTTTCCTTTTTCAGCTCTGTTTTAAAAAATACTAGTTCTGGTTTTTAAAAAGTCATTTTGACTTATCATTATTAAAGCTTTCCAACAGAGCTGTGTTTTATTTTCATGTAATTTTGTGTTCATAGTAAGATTATTTTCTGAATTTTATAGTACTTGTTTGAATAAATGTCTATCAGCTAACACTTCATTGGGATTAATTGATTGATGTTTTTGATTTTTATCTTGGTTTATATCTTGTTATATACCTAAGAGAAATTTCTGTGTTTTATAG
>NW_008341810.1:867934-871301 GCF_000622305.1 Nannospalax galili | reverse complement strand
TAACAAATATACATTTATAATAAACTTTATTTTTATATTAGGATATAATTATAAGAATAGCAGAAACTTTTTCATATTTTTCCTTATACAAAATATTTCAACCAAATATTTTTATGGACTCTTTAATGTAAAAGTAATATTTAAACTTCTCAAATACATCCAACCAATTATTTTCAAATATCTGTTGTGCCCAATATTATTGTAAGCAGAACACTTAGATGATTCTCGAGTTAGTCATTTGCCTCAGTAGAACCTTTCGTAAAGTCTTCAGTAAGCATGCTACTTGACTTGGTCAAATTTATTCGTTGTAAGCTATTTTTAGCAAATATAAGTGCCAGGAAATAGTACATAGGAGCCCCCCGCCCCGCTACCAAAAAACAGTTACCGCCAGCCAAAAATCTTTCCTGTGTAGTTAATGAGTAGAGTGTGAGTATTGAGGCTGCAGGCCGTGGTTGTGGCAGGAGTTCGCTCATTGTTTTGAGTCCCGAAGAAGTGACAGCCAGCAAGGAAAGCAGGCTTCTGCAGGACTCATGGACCTGGGAGCTGGGTGTTCAGGCCTTCTGTAGAGCCTCCTGACTGCTGGCCTCTTGTTCCAGTCTATGTCTTTCATTGTCAGCAAATTATGTTAAAAGTCAAGTGAAATGGATAGATTGAAGAGTGACTGTCAGACAGCAGAATAGCAGGGCATTTCTGTCAGGGCCCCCATCTGCCCAGCATGTGGGGTAGGAGGTAGGTAGGGCAGGGGACTCCAACTGTGGAGCTCATGTCGCCACTGATGTGTGAGACATGAATTTAAGCAGGAGACTTTAGTTAAATTACAAGGTAGTTTAGGATTGGGGCAGTATTCTCTAGACATCACAGAACCAAGGTGTTATTTAAATTGAAGTAATAGTCACCTTTGTCTCTGGAGAGGAAATTCTTTTGGTGCCATGAAGATTGGCTTGGAGGAAGAGTGGTTGGTGGCCAAGTGAAGGACTTGCTGACAAATCCTTCAAATGGTGACTGTTTTTAAGTTAGGTAGTTGTTGGCCTTTTTGCAGTTTGTTTTTTAAATTGCCTGGTATATAATTTGAAATCCTCAGTAAAGATACTAGAAAGCATCACTGCTCAGCTTTTTGGCTAAGATCACGTGTGAAGAAGTCAGAGAGCACTCGGTGATCAGCCAGCCTTTGCAGTTACTCCACTTAGTTTTTGTTTGTTTTGTTTTGTTTTCCCAACCGTGTGTTTCTTAGTCTCAAGGAAACTGAGACCGAATGCCGAAATCAGGGTGTGTTGACTTCAAACTTATGTTTGTGAAATTCCATTCCTTTATTGTTTGTTTGAACCCAGCATCAGTCGCTTTAGTGCTCCGTATCCTAAACTAACACGTCTTTGATAGGCTACGTTTCGCCTTCACGACATTTTGTCTTTGTAAAACTGATGACTGACCACTGAAATCCTTGATCCGTTTAATGTTCTCTACTTCAACACTATGTGCTTCCCTAGAAAAATGAACAGTTCCTTTCTTCTTTAACTCTTGGACAAATAGTTTATATTTCTCTGTATTTCATCCTTTTGACCTATACTGTCCTATGTAATTCAGATCTGCCACTGAACTTAGCAGTTGTTTACATGTTAAATTTTTTATGTACACTTGTACGAAACATGTTTAGCACATGACTAGAAAGTTCTCATGATTTTCTGATATTGTTCTGGTTCCAAATACTAATAGGGTAAACTTTGTAACATATATATGTATAATTTTTTTTTTTCAGAACACTATCATGGAGGCTTCTATTCAGCTTCCATCATCTCTTTTCCTACCAAAGCAAAAGAGAGAAGTCAGAGCAACTGATGACGCCCTCTATAAGCAAACGAGAGAAGTCAGAGCAACTGATGACGCCCTCTATAAGCTTCAGCTCATCGCGTTCCGCAATGGAAAGCTTTTTCCAGCCACAGGAAATTCCACCAACTTGGCTGATGATGGCAAGCGGCGTACAGTAGTGACTCCTGTGATCCTCACAAAAATAGGTTTGTGTGTGGCAGCTGTTACCTGCACTAGCCGGACAGTGGCTTAGCAGTTCTGTCTTCTTAAAAATGCTTATTTTTGTTTCTTCTTGTTTTAATGAGTCACTAGCGTAAAAAGATCTTACAGAGTACCCATCAGTGTATAAGCTGACATTTAATTGTTTATGAAGTTTGTTTGAGAAATACTGTTCTTTCCCATTTTCTCCAGATGGTGTGACCATAGATACCCACCACATCCCTGTTAATGTGACGCTGCGTCGAATTGCACATGGAGCAGATGCCGTTGCAGCACAGTGGGACTTTGATTTGCTGAACGGACAAGGAGGCTGGAAGTCAGATGGGTGCCGTATACTCTACTCGGATGAGAACATCACCACAATTCAGTGCTATTCCCTGAGCAACTATGCCGTGCTAATGGTATGGCAGTTGTTAGCTTTATGCATAAATACTAAATATTCTAATGGTTTCCTATGCATAATTAAGCTCAAATGAAGAATTTACTTTTTAACTTAACATAAATGGCTCTTTTTAATTATGTGAGGGGAGGTTCTGGATTTCAAGGGAAATTGAGTTACGACCAAGGAAAATGTACAAGATTGTGTTTTGTAGAAGAATGCTTAGTGAACCTCAGAAGGGAATCACATCAGCTACACTTTGACCTCCTTAAAACTTGGAGAAAACTTGAGTTTATGCAGTCCAGCTCTGTCAACTTAGAGCCGTTTGCTTGTCCAAGGGTACGTAGTGCATATGGGAAGGTTTACCTGCTTTGCCATTTCCTGCCTGTCTGGATGCTTTCCAGTACGGTTGCCTTTAAATGGAGAACTAATACCGATAACTTTCAGTTGTGTGACTGTAAGTGACGATATTGAAACAGTTCGTGTCTTTTCACTTCCACTGACAGTGTGCTGTTGCTTGCTGTTATTGTTGTTGTCTATAAATCTTTTTTGGTCAAGTAACATGTTATTGTGTGGGAACAGTTATTTAAAAACAGGTATTTACATGAATCTGATTTCTTAGCAGGGGGTTATGAGATGAACCAGCGTAGATGCTACTATATACCACAGCTATTACGCAGTTAATTCTGCTGCAGTTGTTACGGGATGCTAGCTAGCATCCTGGGGTGTCGACTGAGTACAGTAGGCGAAATCACGGAAATGTCTAAAAGACTTTTCTCGGAAATGGTTTGAGACTAGCCTGGAGGCCGGAGCTTCCATATTTTTGTCTAATTCCAACTGTGCATCTGGTTCCTAGACATTTTTACAGGAGTACTAAACAGTCTTGAAACATGCAGTATTTTACATTTGGTCAATCTTTCCTTTTTTAAAAAAAATGGCATCACTAGAAATGATTTGAAGCAAGCC
>NW_008341810.1:817656-867807 GCF_000622305.1 Nannospalax galili | reverse complement strand
TCCCCCCCCCCCCCCGGTTGCTTTATTTTCTTTGCTTTTCAGTTTTCTATACCTTTCCAGGTCCCTTGGCTGATGAGGCAGCAAAGTTGGTAGGTGATTTCGCAGGTATTAGGATTATCTTTTCTGTGACATCATGAAGCATTGTATACAAGTCTAGGCAGTGTGCTTGAACTGCCCATGAAGTTGTCTACTCGAACATGCGTATTATTGATACCTGATGGTGGTGGGTGGAGTCTGTCACACAGACTCGGCTTCGTTTTTTTAAGATTATTTACCCCTTTGTACTTAAAGTTGCTGTTGATTATTATGGTTCTCTTCACAAGGAGTCCAGTTTCTTCAATTCACATTTCACCATTTTGTAACATTAAAGCATAAAGATTAATGGGCCAGCGAGATGGCACGGTGGGTAAAGGTGCCTGCCACCAAACCTGAAGATATGAGTTCTAACCCTGTGACCACATGGTGGAAGAGGGAAACATTGCCTCAGGTTGTCCTCTTCTGCCTGTGCACTGTGGTCCCTGCACCCTGTCCCCCAAGCAGGCAAGATAAACAAATAAAATGTAATGATTTTTTTTTAAGTTAAAGTGTAAAACATTAATTAGCGCGAGGCAATTTCTCTTTTGGCTTAAAGGCGTTTTCTCATTCTAGTTCTGAGGATAAAATAAACTGAAAACTACGTGTGTAGCATTTGAAGGAGAAACAGTAAGAGATACAATGATGTCTGAAATGTATATACTATTAACCAGTAAAAGTTGAGCAAAATAAATGAAACACAAAAAACCCAGCATTTTCTAAGCTTTACTGTGATGCTTTAATTTTTATTTAATCTAATGCTAGTTTAAAGCATCTATTTTTGAACTTCATAGCTGTTCTTCTAAACTATTTAAATTAGTGTAATCCTTTCCTAGAAGGAATAAGCTATTCTTTTATCTTTAAGACTTTTAATCTTTTAAAAAACTCAAAACACAATTTTTCAAAACTAAAACATAGGGCTACGATTTTTTTTTTCTTCATTTGGTTTCAGAGTATTCTAATCCATTTCTTAGCTATAGCTGCCACCTAGAGGCAGAAGCGTGGAACACACAGTTGACAGTTGGAGTGTTGTTATATTAAGGTATATGGGGAATTCAGAGTTGCTTCTTTAACAGAAAGGCAGTTAATACAACCAAAGTCACTTAAGACTGTGGTGTAGCTCAGTAGCATGTGTGAGGCCTTGGGCTCAATCCTCAGAACTACTACTAAAACCCATTCTTTAGTAATTAAACTTAGGTGAAGATAGTAATAGGTAATGGGGGCCCAGTGAGGTGGTTCAGCTGGTAAAGGCACCTGTTGCCAAGCCTGATGACCTGGGTTTGATTCCTGGAACACACCTGATCAAAGACGAGAACTGAATCCTGCAAGTTGTCTTCTGATCTTCACACACATGCTGTGGCACACATGCGTGCGCGACACACAAAATAAAATGTAAAAAAAAATTTCAAAGGACATAGGCAATGTCTTTTTAAAATTGGAAACCAGTGCTTTTTTTCTTTTAAACGTTTATTAATAAAGACTTGTTTTGCTTTTAAAAAAAAATATTTTATTATTTTTATTTTATGTGTATGAGTGTATTGCCTGCATGTATGTGAGTGCACCCGTGTTGTGCAGTGCCGCAGAGGTCAGAAGAGGGCGTCGAATTCCCCTGGAATGGGA
Organism: Nannospalax galili; assembly: GCF_000622305.1. Taxonomy (NCBI): domain Eukaryota; kingdom Metazoa; phylum Chordata; class Mammalia; order Rodentia; family Spalacidae; genus Nannospalax; species Nannospalax galili. Next base: position 866,115 of record NW_008341810.1, on the reverse strand, counting down.
GTTAAGAGCGGTTCGTAGCTGCCATGTGGGTGCTGGGAATCAAACCCAGGTCCTCTGCAAGAGCAGTCAGTGCTCTTAACTGCTGAGTCATCTCTCCAGTCCCCAGAGTTGTTTGTCTTCAGTGTAGATGTCTGAATGTCCCTATCTCTTGGGAGCTAGTCCATGTTCTTCCTTTTTTTGACCCAATTTTAGAGAGTATTGTGGTTTTTAAAAAATAAAATACAAAAACTGCCTTTGCTCTTAAGTCCAGTGTAGACACTGGTTGGTTCTGATTATCCTACTGTACTCAGTTACATCTGAGCTCTGAGGGTGCCTGAGAAAAAAGTTCAACAGAAGCTGGATTTGCTTAATTGATACCAGAAATAGCCAGCAGGGATAGGAAGAGTCACAGGAGCTCTTGGCAGTAGGGGAGGAACTTGAATAGAAATCAGTAATGATTAGGGCCAGACTGTGTCCAGCTGGATACTTCAGTCAGCCATGGCTGTGAAGATAAAGTGCTGTCTCTGCTCCATCACCTTTGTCTCCACCTTTGCCTGGACGGAGGGCTAGTGGCCGCTTCCTTGCTTTCTTCTGTGTGATGATGCATGCAGATTTGTTTATATGAAGCTTGCTGAGTGAAATAAACTACAGTTCCACTTAGTTTAGTTCATAGTTGACCATAAATGCCAGTCATTTTCTTTGGCTTAAATATTGTTAATTCATCTGCAACAAATGTTTTAATTATTTCTGCACATTAGTAAATAGTGAAAATCTGACCTCTCCTCAGCTCTCATTTATGGAAACTCTAATTAATAGCTTCTTGCATATTGAAGTGGTTTTTCTGTGTTGAAACAGTATGAATATGCAGTCCTCTTTTCTCTCATTTTGACACAAAGCTTGCTTGCTGAATATGCCGTTCTAAACCATGCTTCCTGCCTGGGGAGAGGGCTCACTGGTAAAGTGCTTGCTGTGAAAGCATGAAGACTTGAGTTCCGGTACAGTGCTGGCCACCTGTAATCTCAGCCCCAGTGGGGCAGAGACAGAAGGATCCCTGGTAATCCCTGTTGAGCTAGTTGAATTGGCAAGTTCTAAGTTCAGGGAATGAATCTGTCTCAAAATAAAACATGGAGAGTAGTTTAATAGTCCTGATGGTGACCTCTGGTGTCCAAGTACATATATGCTCACATGTGCTGAAACAAACCATAAGTAAGCTGTGCTTCTTTCTGTGGACCAGTGTCTTCACTACAGCGCTCGTGACGCATGCCAGGAAAGTTGAGGCAGAGTGGTATACGGTCTTCAGTAGGCACTTACATGTCGGCACCTGCAGTGTCTTGTGGCATAGTATAGTCACTGACTTCTGTCCTCAGGTCTGGAACGGAGGAGGTAGGTTTGTTTTGGAACTAAGATTTGAATTTAGACAGTCTGGTTCCAGAGTCACTGTTCTGACCACTCTGCTGCACCTCGAGTCTCACTGTGAGGATCTATGGAGAGAAAAGAAGAGCTTTGACATTCTTTTTTTGGCTTAAATTTCTGAGGCATATTCTGTGGCCCTGCTATCATTTCTTAGATTTTTCTCTGTTGTCTGTTTTTGTGTTTCTCTTGTATAGTGTCACTTTGTGTATTTAATGATGTATCTTTTTTGTATTTTATTTATTTTTTATAAAGGTATTGCCTGCATGTGTGTAAGTGCACCCTTATGGTTCAGTGCCTGCTGAGGTCAGAAGAAGGTGTTAGATCCTGTGGAACTGGAGTTAAAGACAGTTGTTAGCCACCATGTGGGTGCTGGGAATCAAATCTGGGTCCTCTGCAAGAGCAGCCAGTGCTCTTAGCCACTGAGCCATCTCTCCAGCCCCTTAATGATTTATCTAAAGGATAAATTTCCCCAAAATGAAATTGGTCCTTGTGGACCAGCTGTTATTTCTACTTTCTCATTAAATTTTACTATTGGTCAAACCTCATTCTGCATCAATGCTGTTCTATGTGTGACTTGTCCGTTAGCCACCAACGATTGTCCCAGCACGAAAAGTGTTTTTTTTCCCCCTCTTCTACTCTTCTGACATCTTGTACTGTAGATAAGTTTTCTTTGTTCTTACATTCCTCCTGTGTGGAGTGTACAGTGTGTGCACAGTCTGTGTGTCTGGACTTGCTCATCCTTACTCTGGTGAGATTTGTCTTTGTCTTTGCACATAGCAACAGTTTATACTTTTTCACAGTCCATGGAGTGCGTATACTAAAATCTGTCCATTTGATTGCTAATGGACATTTGGTTATTAAGAGGAAGCTGCTCATCTGTTGATGCACGTGCTTTTCATTGGATGTGCGTACTCAGGAGTGGACTTGTTGGGTGGTAGACTGTTTACATGCTCGGCTTCGGTGTTAATGCCCCACGGTTCACCAAGTGGCCATCGTCAGTTTTGTCTCAGCAGTAGTGGTTTCTCAGCTGTTATTCATCTTTGCTAATCCTTTGTCTTATTTTCTTGTTGCTGTTATTGTTTATTGTAATACACAGTTGTGATTCTCATTGGACACTCTGGTGACTGAAGATACTGAGCCAGTATGTATTTTCTTTTTAATTTTTAAAAACTCTGTGTGTATAAGTGCTCTGCCTATATATAGGTAAGTGTATCACTTGTGTGCATGGTGCCCATGGTGGCCAGAAGAGGGCATTGGATCCCCCTGGAACTGGAGTACAGACAGTTGTTAGCTGCCAAGTGGGTGCTGGAAATTAAACCCAGGTCCTCTGCAAGAGCAGCCAGTGCTCTTAAGTGCTGAGCCATCTCTCCAGCCCCATGTATATTTTTCTTTTTGACAGTTTAGTGAAACCCTTACAAAATCCTGGCCTGATTTTAATTGAGCTGTTTTAAAGGGATTTTTGATAGAAATTGTGAATACGAGCTCTTCACTGGGTCTCTGTTGTTAGGTAATTTTCTCATTCACCCCTTTCCCGTAATGTTTTTGTGTTGCGGTCTATTTTATTTATTTATTTTTTTGTAGTTAGTGTCTGTTTAAGAAATCTTAGCCTAATCCCAAGTTCATGAGGCTCTTCATCTTCATTTTCTTCAAGGTCTTCTAGTGTGATTTCCCTTCCACATAGAGATCCATAATTCAGCCAACACTAATTTTGAGTGTTGTGTGAAGAAAGAGGAGGTTTAAAGAAATCACCCTTTGTTTCTTAAGAAAAATGGAAAAGGTGTCATAGAAATGATGGTCTGCTCTTTATGCCCCGCTCTTTTCTTTACATTTCTAATTTCAGATCTTTTAAAATTAGTTTCACTGGCCCGCTTTTAGTGTAACTATATTCTGACATACAAAGGATGCCCTGAGATACCATCCTCCAAGTGCATCCCTTGTTCAGATCCTGGAGAACTTGAGTAGCCATGGGTTTTAGTTATTCTTACTGGTATAATGGTAGTGAATAATTAAAAATTCCCATTGATCTCATATATAGCACTGTTAGGCTTGAAGTACCTCTTGTTGCTCTCATAAATGATCTGTTTCGTTAGGAACCTGAATGGTGACTATTTCTGTAACTTTTCTCCCATGTGTAGGAATTCCAGTTTATTTGTGGGGAAAACTTTATTTTTTCATTTACTGCTTGGATTCTGTTCACTTCTCTGCCAGGAAGAAGCATGAAGGTCACCGTTAGCCTTGGACTGGGGTGGTGTGGGGTGGGACCTTTTTCTATCTTTCTAATTATCTTTTTATTAAAGGGAATAATAGGTTTACTTTGTCTTCTCTGCGTATCATTTTTGCAAAATGTGTTTTTAATGTCAGAGTCTGCTTTCACTGCTGTAATTCATCATTGATTCATTTCTTTTCTTGTGTGTCGCTCTTTAACTTCTTTGCTGTTTTACTAACCTACTTTTGTTTGCCTCTGTGACTCTTACGTTCTCTTGCTCTGCTCAATCTAGCAAGCTGCGCTTCTTTTTATTTCTGAAAAGCTAAGTATGATTAAAAAAAAAGTTTTTTTTTTTTTGGCTACGAGAGGACCAGGGTGATGGACCTGCCATAAATCCAAACCCATCATTGACCTTTAAATTTTCGATGATTCTATCTTGATTAATCTGTACCTGCATAAAAGCTTCAGTTCTCTTTTTGCCCTACAGATCCTTGTCTATTTACAGTGTGGCTTTTCCCAAGTTCTTCTCGGTCTGTTACCAAAAGGCCTCTCTTTGCATTTAGCTAGGTCACTGCTCCTGTGGGAGAAGAGTCTGTTGTGATTGGGTGGAGTTCTGGCCTGTGCTGTTCTTCAGTTTTTCCTTGGAATCATTTGGGAGCTAAATTGGGTTATTTCGAGGATCTTAGCTCAGCCTAGGACTATGGGAGGCACTTGTGTACCCTCCTGTCTATCCCCACACCCTTTGAGATGCTGATGCCACTCCATCTTCCAGGATGTTCACCCTAATTCATGCAGCTGCTCAGTGGCGGTGTGCTGTTTCCTCCAGGAATCCAAAACAGGTAGTGAGTGGGCTGGAGGCTCTATCCAAGATACTGAAAGTTTATCCCTAGCCCTTAATTCTGTACTGATATGGCCACTTTTCAGAGAAATCAAGGAGTATTGTCCTTTTTTTTTTTTTTTCTTTTCCATGTCTAGCTGATGTTCATTGCCTCAACATTTAAAAACATTCTTAATATTCTGGACTTAGTGAATGTGTGTATGCTTTAAGGCCATGTGCTGGGGACCATTATCGTGGGCCCCTTACGAGGGCAGACTGCAGAAGCTTTGTGAGGCTTTTTTCCTTTTCCTTCTGTGTGCTGAGTTCTTGTGTCTCCCTGAGTCCTCTGAGGGCCGAGGATCTGCCCTGCCTGTGGTTGCACATGCACATTTGCTGCTCAGCACCGTGCCTGGCCATGGTGGGCACCCAATTAATGGCTGTCAAGTAAATGGATGAATCGCAAGTTGGAGCTTGTCATGGTGCAGTGGAGCAGTCAAGTTGGAATTCAATTTCCTGTGCTCAGTCTCTAGCTTCCCATTAACTGATTTTTGTCGTTAACTATTCATCTTTTGTTCAGGTGTTGGGTTTGTTAAAGGTGGTGAGATACCATCCTTTTCAAGCTATGGTTTTATATTCTTGGCTTCCAGTTCCTTCCTGGAATTTTCCCACTCCCTAAGGATGTCTTCTCCTTCCTTGCCCAGTTTTCAGTGGTTACCCTCCCTTTTCACCTATCTTTGCTTCCTTCAGACATTGACGTGGATACATCACTGTGAATTCCCTCCTACACCCAACCACCCCTTTGTACCATTAGGAGTCGGTGGGGAAAGAATGTAGTGAAAAGACCAAGGAGGTCTACAGGTTTGACCCTTGTGTAAACCTGGTGACAGTACAGGTGCCTTTATGACTTACCAATAAAATCTGAGGCCTAAGGACTCCCCCACCCCAAACCACACAAAGAACACACAGCTAAAAGCAGCTTTTGCTTTTGCAAAAGGATGCTTCGAGTTGTCGTTCAGATTCAGCAAGTACACCTGAGCTGGATGTTTGATAGGTTTTTATTCCTAATGTAAGAATACTGTTTTTTTTTCCCCCTGGCTGGGGTCTGACCTTACAGTCTAGCTAGTTTGAAAGAATTAGCACAAAGTAAGGGGAAAGAGGGTTGGTCAAAGAGTGTGGAAGAGATCTGCCGTCTCAGGTCCTCAGGTTCTAAGAATGCATCAGGGTCTTTTCTTAAACAAGTCTTACAGGGTAAGTATATCTATCTATCTATATAGCTATATAGGGGTGTGTGTGTGTGTGTGTGTGTGTGTGTGTGTGTGTGTGTGTATGTGTGACTAAAATGTTAGAATTTCTTGTCGTAGACCAAAAGTTCTACAGCTTTGAAAGCAAAGACTAATCTTTTAATGTTTCTTATACCAGTGAAGGCAGGTCTAAGATGCTTGCTTTCTTTGACTGAGATAGTGTTCATATTGAATTTACAAATACACACTTGGCAGCCAAGCTCCTTTGGGTCATCCAGTCCCCACAGTGTTTAACTTATGGGTCTCAGTTTTTTGAGCTGCAAAATGGGGCTAATCATATACCAGCCTCAGGGCTGCCCTGGATACAGTACTAAGCAGTCAGTGCCTGGGTTGTGGTAAGTGCTAGGTGGTTTGCTGTCACTGGGTTTCAGCTCTTCCAGGGCTCTCTTTGCTCCCATGAGTGCAAGCATTGTTGGGATCTGTTGTATGTCTTTCGCCCCTATGGCTATGATATGCAAGAGCGGGAACCACATCTTGTACAGTGTTTGCTCTGTTCATATTTGTGGAACTTGGACTGGACTTCTGATGGCTGTGTTGCCCTGGAGACGATGTCTCTGCCATGCTGTCTCGGCTGGTGACTATGAGAGTGCTAAGTGGGTGAAAGGCCATTAGAGTGGTGTATGTGGTTGTCCCTTAGGGCTTCCCACATGTTCTGTCCTCTCATGGTCAAGCAGTATTTAGGCTTCAGTCCAGGACTGAATAGGAATGTTAGACTCCGTGGGTTATTTAAAAAAATAAGAAAACATGAATTTGGAAAAGATGTGTGTTGGGGGATCTGGGGTCAGTTGGAGGGAGGGCCGCATGGATAAGATCAGGATATAATGTATACATGTATAAAAGTTCCAAAGAATAAATTTTAAAAAGAAAGTTTGCCATAAGTAGTTGACACAGTGCCAGGCAGGAAGGCATCCAGTAAGGAACATTAGTGCTGGACTAGAACACGGAGCTGCCAGGGCCAGAGAAAGTCCCAGTGGTTAAATGTCTCTAACAGTGCTCCTGGCCGGACCTTCTTTTCTCCCCTCAGGATCTGACAGGATCAGAGCTGTACATGCCGGCTGCCAGTCTCCTGCATCCTGTGATTTATACCACTGCCATCATTCTCCTCCTTTGTCTCCTGGCCGTCATCATCAGTTACATGTACCATCACAGGTGAGAGCACGCCTGGCCATTACAGATCTGTGTAGTTGCTGTGGAGGACTGCATTGCACACTTAAATATGATGCTGTTACTTTTGTTACTTTTACTATTGTGAAACACTGTAGGAAGAGCCCACAATGGTAGAGGAGAGGCGGCATCAGGGGACCACAGGAAACTGAGCAGTCACATCTTCAGCCACAAACACAAAGCACAAAGAGTGAACAGGAAGTGTGAGAGGCTGTGGACTATCAAAGCCTGCCCCCAGTGACACTAAATTTCCCCAAACAGCACCACCAGCCCGGGAATAAGTGTTCAAATACCTGAGCCTATAGGGGACATTTCTTATTCAAATCACCACAGATAAGGTGTCCTTACAAAGGATGTTTACCATGAAATGTACACAGCCTTCATTCCATGCCATCTGAGAGATAAGTAGCCAATACCAAACAGTAAGGGCTTCCTTTGTCCCCAGAGAATTGGCTCATTCTCTCCCTGTTCTCTTGAGGGTGTCTTCCTCTTCCCAGGTTCATGGGCTTGTGTTTGGAAGAGAGGTAGGTATTAGGACCAGGAGTAGGCACAGGAGCAAGAGGGCCTGCAGGAGGGTAGAACTTTACCGCCTCCAGGGGTCCCTACTGAGATACCTCCAGACACTAGACTGTTGGTGTTTGTATCATATGTTTTTTTCTTCTGTTGTGGTATACATTTTTCTAAAAATGACATTTTTAAGAAAATTGGTGGCATTTAAGGATGGGATTTGGCTTCTGTTAATTGGAGGCAAAGCTACGGAAACTTTTATATTTTGGTTAGAAATAAGGACCTAAAAGGATTTGCTAAGCAAAAAATCCAGTTTATAAAAGGCTGTGCTAAAACAGTTTCCTATTTAAGTTGGACATGTATGGCATTTCTTGACATTTAGTTAGGAAACAAAAGGTGATTTTGATATTAAAAAAATAAATAAATAAAAGAGAGACTTCAACATTTCATTACAAAAGGCCAGGGAGAAATGCATTGAGTGTTTCAACCACATCATTGTGCTTGGTCAGGACAAAGCCCGTTGGCACGCTGCAGCAAGCCAGGCAGGCCATCCAGCCATTGCAGACATTAGTGGCAGTCACCCATAATCAGAATGGTTGTGGACAATTTGTTTAGCTTTTAGTGGGTTCCTTGGTTCTATACATAGCTTGTCTTTTAATACATAAGGTTTAGTAAGAAATGATAGTTCACATGATTTCAGAACGTGTGCATGCATGTGTATGTGTGCACTGATGATATATGTTTGATTACTAAAGGGTTCATATATAAAGCATTTAAAACGGACCTTTAATGCAGCTGGAATTAACCTGTAGAGGCAAGTCAGAGTCCTGCTACCCTGCTCTGAACTGATTGCTCGTGTCCCCCCGTCCCCAACAGCTTGATTCGGATCAGTGTCAAGAGCTGGCACATGCTTGTGAACTTGTGCTTTCACGTTTTCCTGACCTGCGTGGTCTTCGTGGGAGGAATAACCCAGACTAGAAACACCAGCGTCTGTCAGGCAGTAAGTCAAAATGAAAAATCTGACGGTGGGAAAAAATTCTGATGCTAGAAAATAATTGTGTTTCATTACTTTTGAAAGGCCAAGATGTTTCTTTAAATCCCTTTCTTTACGAGTTAAACCGAATGCCTGCCCATTAAACAGTCTGGCAGCACTCTTGGAGTTTTGAATTGTCATTCCCCAGCCAAATGCCTAACTTTGAAAGCTTGTCTGTGTCCTCTGCAATTGTGTGTTAGCTGTCATGTCATTACAGTGCCTGACGTTCATTTAGATGTTTCTAAAATCCTGACTTTGACTGAAAAGGAAGTGGCATTTTCTGACAGGATTTTAAAAAATGACTTAATCCTTTGATGAAAGCAGTAGAAATTATGTAAAAATGAGAAATCTATCAGATTTGGTAAATGTAAAGAATTAAATAGTTAAGTCTTGTCTTCAAATACACGATTCCTTTGTAGCTCAGTGTTGACATTGGTGCCCTGTCCTCGTCAGTATAAAAATAGGAAATAATGTTTAGTTTTCTGTCCTTATTTGGGTGTTGCGTGCACTTGAAAAAAAATTGTAATATAATAATGAAGTGTTGCCGGGCGTGGTGGCACATGCCTTCAATCCCAGCACTCGGGAGGCAGAAGTGGATCTCTCTGAGTTCAAGGCCAGCCTGGTCTATGTAGCGAGTTCCAGGCTAGCTGGGGCTACAGGGAGACCCCATGTCAATAAGACAAAAAAGAACCCCAAAACAAAAACAATGAAGTGTCACAATGCCCAGATTTGGATCTCAGTTCTACCACTTACTGTGTGTGTTTTTTGTGGGGCAATTTGTTTAACTGTTTTCAAATTGTGGCATAAAACATACCAAGCACTGGGGCTGGAGAGATGTTCAATGGTTAAGAACACTGGCCACTCTTGCAGAGGACCAGAGTTTGGTTCCCAGCACCCACATGGTGGCATCTTCTCATGTTCTCCCCTTGATGGCTGGTAACTTATCATCTTGCTGCTGTGACTTTGACATCTATAAATAACTCATTCTATAGATAAGTAGGACAATGCAGCATTTACCCTATGTATGTATAATATCCTTTATGTTTAACTGTATTGTTGAATATGGCATCGTTTCCTTCTTTTTATGATTGACTAATACTCCAGAAATTGTTTCCATCCCTTGCACTGTAGTACTATGGTGATCATGGAATACAGGTACCAATTTGAAATCCTGATTTCAGTAGGTAGTGTGTTTATATCTCAGTTTTCTGATCTACAGATTGAGGTGATAATTAAATTATTGAATGATATAATTGTTTATATCAAAACCCAGAAATAATTCACACCTATATTACTAGAAATGACATGAAAGTTTAGCAAAGATTGAATGTAACTTTGATATATGAAAGTCTCCTGTGCTAGTGTGTAGACATGACTGCAAGGAAACATAGCATGCAAGAAATACCATTTTCATAATGTAAAAACTACAAAGACGTATTTTAGATTTATAGGTGAGTTTATAATCAGGGAAGACCTATACCACAGAAAGATGACATCAGAAGGGTCTGCTGAATTACCTCTCTGTAGAGAAGCTTTTGAGAAAGTGGATGATGTTTAAATTTGTATCAAAGTAAAGTGACAAAGAAAGCCAAGACCCTTTAGAAACAGACTTGGATGATCGTCTTTTGTCATCAGGTCTTATGCGGTTTATGGCCTTTAAGAAGTAAATGAGGCAACACATAAGAGAGCGCACAGACTCACAGCCCTGCAGGACCTGGGGCATGGCAGAGGAGGATTGCGTTATCCTCTAGGCTAGAGAAACCACCGTGAACACAGAGGCAGGAAAATCTGTTCCAGGGCGATCTAAACTCTTGCCATGTTTAAAAAGTCAACTCGGAGCACACTGAAACCTTAGTGTCCGGATAGAAATATTAAAATTAATAATAGAAAGAGTTTCAGAGACAAGAAATGATCTCTTAAATAACATATTAAAGGTATTCATTAGAAAACAGATGCAGTTGATTAAAAATAAGTACTTTTGTTTATTCAGCACTCTTAGACAAAGTGAAGACAGGTTATGGGTTGGAAGAAGCCGTTACAGTATGGACAACTGGAAGAGCATTAGAGTAAAAACATGCTCATCATTGTAATCAGGTGGAACTCTCCACTTCCCAGTAGAAGTGGCAGGAGCTGGCCCGGCATTTCCTTGAAGAGTGGGCACACAGGGCAGGTATGAGACACAGGTCCTCAGCAGCACTGGTGGTCATGAAAGTGTCAGTGAAGACAGTAAATTACCATCGATGCCTTTCTGATGACAAAAATGAAGCCTGACAGTGTGAGTTCTGATGAACACATGGACCCCAGGACCATTGCTGGTGGGCATGTGAGTAGATGGACCCCAGGACCATTGCTGGTGGGCATGTGAGTAGATGGACCCCAACAAACTTTACCTTCTCAAGTAAGATGTTTGTAAACTGTACAGTGTAGTTTTACTCCTGGGGTCCGAGAGTGACTTTGCCTTTTTGGGTATGATTATGCACATAAATAAGAATATTCATGAAGTTTTGTATATAAAAGCAGAAATCTGGAAGCAAACGAATGCCCATCACAGACAGTGAGCACTTCAGCATTGGCGTTCTGTGTGAGTTATACATGCAGTGAGCAGGGAAGACCACCGTGAGCCTTGGGTGAAAAATGGCTCAGAAATCACAATCACATCGGCAGTTCATTTTATAGAGAGTTGTAATACAAACTGAAGAGTAAGAACATGGGATGATAATTACCTCGAATTGGGGGATTATATGGCTAGCTATAGGTGGTTGTCAAAGTCCTAATTTTGTCTTGCTGGTGGGTTCTTGGATACTTACGTAATTAACAATAACTAATTAGAAAATAGGCACAGGCTGGGCTTGGCCCAGTCAGTTTATTGTGGTCTAAGGTTTGTGATTAACTCAGTATTGTATACCTGAGAGCCAATTTAAAGTCTCTGTGTGTGTTTAAGTCCAGAGGATTAAATGACTTAGGAGTTTCAATAGCAGCAGCTTATAGTAACCGCTCAGTAAATGTTACTCATACTATTGCTTGTATTACTGATGCAGTTGGGTATGCCTTGTATTTCTTTATCAGCCATTCCTATGTATTTGAAAGCATGCTTTCCTTTAGAGCAAGGTCTTGGGTCAACTTAATCCATAGAAGAGGAGCCTTTGTTGTTGGTCCCTCCTACAGTCATGCTGCTTCCCACCTCCACTGAAGGTCCCAGTTTACTATTAGTAATAGTTGCAGAGCTACCATCCTCATCTCCCTTGTGTGCAGTGCTTGCTAAAACTCCACAGAGCCTATGAAACTTTGTGTCTCTGGACTCTAGGTGGTCCTTGGACTCTTCAATTCTCTCTGGGAGAGAATTGTATTAATTTGGTTCATGCACATTTATCCAGGGGCCTACACAGGACCTGATCCATAGTAGGTGCTCAGCAGTTTTACTGATAAGCAAAGAGAATCCTGTGTTTGCAGAGAGTAGAAGTCAAGCGCCAAGCCACAACATGCATAGGCCCTCCTGTTAGGGGAACCCTCAGCACATACTTTTAAGACTGGCCTGTTTTATCCAGTAGTCCTTGGTTTCCTGAAGCAGACGTGGTCATTTATTCATTAAGGAACTAAGCCGGACTGAGTGCTATTTCATGCTCTCTCCGAAATTTAAAGGAGAGGCACTGCGTGGACTTCTTTAGGACTCCTGGAACAAACGCCCTTTAGTTAAAGGCGTCATAGTTCCTCTTCTGTTTGTATAGTGTCCTGTGAAGGACGTAGTATGCCTCTTGTGTTCCTGCCTCGGTGTTCCTGGATTTGCTTTCACATTAAAGTAGTTGTATTCACGTTGTATTTGTTGTATTGGGTCGTTAGGGCTGGGTGGAGGGTGGTGGAGTGCGGAAAGCTAGCTAGGATCCCAGGGCCTGCTAGATAGGTGATAACACTCCATGTGCCTCAACAACTTATTTTACAAGTCACTCAACCTAACAGGGGCTTTATTATTTCTTCTGTAAAATGCCAAGTTGGGTTGTCTAAATTAAATGATACTCAAGTTCTTCCATCTCCAAAACAGCCCTGCCAGGCATGCCTTTAATCCCAGCACTCTGGAGGGAGAGGCAGGTGGATCTCTGAGTTTGAGGCCAGCTTGGTCTACATAGAAAGTTCCAGGCCAGCCAAGGCTATACAGTGAGATCTGTCTTAAAAAAAATAATAAAAAAATAAAAAAATAAAACAAAGCCTAAGCCCTGCTGTGTACACTTTGATGTGCCATTTTGTAACTGCACTTAATTTGTGTAGCTCTCTTCCATAGCTCTCTTTCTTCCCTCACGTATTTCACCAGCAGGATGGTGGTTCTCAGACAGTGCCTTCCACAGTGACTGATTGAGAGTTTACTGCAGAGCCCGGTAATTCTAGTGCAGTTTCTAAATCAGTTCCAGATTTCTTCTACTTTTTTTGTAGAAGGAACTAGAGGAGAACCAAGAGGCAGAGTTGGAGAGTAGACGGGGCCGTCAACCCATTTTGGAACATCGTATCACCGAGTAATTGCTGGATCATTCATTTTCTGCCCTTGGTTTTCTTAGTTGTAGTGTGCCAGGGGCCCTGCTGAGGTGTCCTTTTCTGTTACCTAGAGACTTGCTCTGCTGGGCTGGGGGAGCCAGTGGGAAGATTTAATTGGTAAACAGGAAGAGTTTTCTACCTGCCAACTATTCTGTACCTTTCATAGTAACCCTTAGAGCTGCTGTTACCTATTTTATAAATGCATAAACTGAGACATGGAGAATTAAAATAATGTGGGTTGGACTACTTCTCTTCAGAGGACCAGAGTTCAAATTCCCAGCACCCATGTTGGGCAGCTCACAGCCACCTTTTAACTCCAGCTCTTAGGGGAATACAACTCCTTTGGCTTTCAAGGGCACATGCACTCAGGTGCACATACCCACACACAGACATACATATATACCTGTAACTGAAAAGAAAAATAAATCTTAAAAAATTAAAATAACATGTCCCAAATCACTACAGGTATTACATGGCAGAGACATGATCAAAATGCTAGTCTGCTTGACTCTGTTCTGCTCACCTCCGTCACTGTGTCTCCCTAAAGACAGAGGCCTGGTGGACCCTTATATTTGAGTGTAAAGAGCCTGCTGCTGGTCATGGAGCTGCTGTGCCTGCAGCTCAAGGTTAAATAATGCAGACTTCATGGTGGTGATGGGGGTTTAAATCAGACCACTTATATGTCTATGGTAACTCATTCACTAGTGGAAGTTGCTGTTATTTTCATTTTTGTCTACTCACATATGACTATTCACCATAAAGGTTATTTAAAAATATTTATTTTTTATTTTTATTTTATGTATATGAGCGTATTGTCTGCATGTAATTGCACCCATATCATGCAATACCTGTGGAGGTCAGAAGAGGGTGTCGGTTCCCCTGGAACTGAAGTTACAGATGGTTGTTAGCTGCCATGTGGGTGGTGGGGATTGAACCTGGGTCCTCTGCAAGAACAGCCAGTGCTGTTCTTTGTTGAGGCAGGATCTCTCACTGAAGCTGGAGCCCAGTGACACAGCTTGTCTAGCTAGCCAGTGTGCTCCAGGGACTCCTTGCTTCCACCTCCTGAATGCTGGATTACAGGTGGCTGCCACAGCTACCCAGCTTTTAGTTGGGTTCTGAGGATCCAAGCTCTGGTCCTCACATCTGCACTGCCCACTGAGCCATCTCTCCAGCCCAAGGCAGCTTTAAGTAACAACGTATGACATGCAATCAATCTTTTACATGCTCTGTGGATTACTTACTTCTAACATATTTGGGAAATTTCCTGGATTTTGGTTAATTTGGAAGAAAGTCTGACCATGAGATTGTATGTACAGCCCAAGTGTTGAATGGAAAACTCCATGCTCCCATAGAAACTTCTCTACTGGATCTTGGCTCCTTTTTTCTGGTTCTTGTGGATTAATGATTTGTCCATGTGACTGTTAGCAGATGTCATCAAACTCTTAAAAAGTCTCCATTTTAAAAATCAGTTAAGTGGAATGTATTAGTATTTTTTTCTTTCTCTTTTCTTTTTTTTTTTTTTTTCTAAGATGATTTTTTTGTCGTCTCATTTCTATTGGATAGTAGCAGTAATCTATTCTATGTCTTTTAAATACAGATTGGCCAAGCCTTGACTGAATTAAATTTTAATTTAAATAGCCTTTTTAGAAAGTTACTCCTGAATTTAGTTTTCTTTTCTGTCTTCTGTCTTTTTGAGACAGGGTCTCCCTGTAGCCCCAGCTGTCCTAGAACTCACCATGTAGACCAGGCTGGCCTTGAACTCACAAAGATCTGCCTGCCTCTGCCTCCCAAGTGCTGGGAGTATTAGTATTAAGTATGAACACTTTCTGGAAATTTAGAAATGCCATAGAAAACACTTCAGAGCTTAGAAATCAAGTTCTTCCCCTTAGAAAACTATCTGCCTTGTAACTCTGCCTTGGAAGTATTCTTAACTTACTGTATTTCAAATTCTGTCTCTCCAGCAATAGTAGAATCCATCATTTTGAGTAAAAAAAAAAAAAAAAAAAATCAACGATTCCTTTCAAATTTACTGGCTTCTATGCAACAAATTTGCCTCTGCTGATTTCCGCCGTCAGTGCCCCACATGGCTGTTTGTGGCTCACGGGCTGTTCTGAACTCTTGTGCCACTTTGGTCTGTAACTTTTCTTTCCTAGCAAGCCAGCAAAATTGATGGGAACTGTGGAGCCACTTCTGTTCTTGGGAAGATAATGACTCCTGGTTCTACCAAGCTGGATCTACCCTCCTGGCACTTCCAGAGTCTGCAGGCTTTACTCTAGGCAGTGACTATCCTGGTTTTTGTCCCCTTGCAAATTAAGACCTGTTTGAGCTTCTGTGCTCACAGGCTTCAGCTGCAGATTGGTTCTTGTGAAACTCTGGACGAGGATGCCAGCAGTTGTTACTGACCTGGATCTGGTAGTGTCAGCTTGCTTTTCTTCAGATTGGGGAGCTACCCTTTTAGAATGAGAAATTTTTTCCTGACAATTTCATTGCTAGAATTTTTACTTATAATAATTGTCTCAGAAAAAGTATTGATTAGGGGTTCGACACCCCCCCCACCACCACCACATCAAACTGGGTAGGGTGGTACATACCTGTAATCCCAGCACTCAGGAGATAGAGTAGGGTGGATCAGAAGTTCAAGGCCATCTTGTACTACATAGTGAAATTGGGGGTAAACAGCAACAAAGGTAGCAGGTTATTAGTTAGGAAAGCTGGGCCTGTTAGGGTATGTCTCTAATTCTAGCACTTTGGAGGCCTAGGCACGAGAATTGCTATAAATGCAGGTCCAGCCTGGGTTGCACAGTGAGCTGCAGGTCTTCCTGGCTACAGAGCGAGTCTTTGTCTCACCCTCACCTCTATAAAAGAAAACTAGATTCTAGATTATGTCTTTGATGCTGTAACGAGACATGGCACTTATTTTCCTTTAAAAAAAATGAAGAATGCTCTAAGTCTTTCATGTCCTCTTTACCCTCATCTAGAATTTCATCTTCAATTAGAGCTGCTTTAAGCACAGGTCATGTGATCAGCATTCTTCCTGATATCACTGGGAAATAGGTTGAGTCCCTGTCATGTACACACACTGCAAATGGCATTGTTAAGTACCTAGTGTTCCCATTCAGTCCCACAACACCTCTGACAGTGTCTGCTGGCAAAGTCCTCACTGTTATATTGAAGAAACTTAAACGTAGAGTGGTCACATTATTCCTCAATAGGACACTCCTAATATCTTGTTACAGATAGTTTTAGTAACTGCTCGTTACAGCTATCTGTTTGGTGTAGACAGTCTGTTTAGCCCCATACTGCATAGCCTCCGAAGGTTCCCATGTGGAAACTGCTGCTTGTGACTGTATTTGAATCATCAATTGGGCAGGAGGTGGATGGAGTTTTAAACCCAGGCAAAGTTTCTTTCTCCACTTGACCATCACTGCGCCACGTCACTGTCTTACAGTATAAGGCAGCACTGTATCACCGGATCGGAGCCTGGTGGACACTGAAGACCTTACCTTCTGCTGTTGAGTTTATTGCTAGTCTTGCCTTCTGTATGCCTGCTTAAAACGGGCATTGGGAGCTGAGCTCTAATTGACAACATTGCACCTGTGACTCTTTGACTTTGTGTTGCTCTGGACCCAGTTGTGTGGTGTGCTGGGTGTCATCTTAAGCACACATGGCGGCCTGTGGGCCTCCTATCCAGCTAGCAGTCTATGAATCAGAGGAACCCTGATCTTCGGTTAAGACTGCTTGATTTCATTAGCAGGCAAAGGAGGTGATCACTGCTGGCCTTCACAATGCCTCCTAACCCCGTGGAAATGTTACTTCTTTTACTTTTCATGTCATCTTCCTTGTAGGTTGGGATCATTCTTCATTATTCTACTCTTGCCACAGTACTGTGGGTTGGAGTTACTGCTAGAAATATTTATAAACAAGTCACTAAAAAGGCTAAGAGATGCCAGGATCCGGATGAGCCACCCCCTCCGCCAAGGCCGATGCTCAGGTATCTCACACCTTTGTTGGATTACAAGTGTTCATTCAGTGTTTTGTTTGCTTTAGTGGAAGAACGGTCATAAGGTGTAATAAAAAGAATTGATATGGGGGGCTGGAGAGATGGCTCAGCAGTCAAGAACATTGGTTGTTCTTGCAGAAGACCGGGTTCGAATCCCAGCACCCACATGGCAGCTAACAGCTATCTGTAACTCCAGTCCCAGGGGCTCCGACAGCCTCTTCTGTCCTCCATGGGCATTGCACAACATGGGTGCAGTTACCTATATGCAGGCAATACAGGCATACACGTAAAATAAAAATAATAAATAAAATTTTAAAAAATTGATATGGATTTTGGGAAGTAAAAGAATGGACTTGTTTGTAAGTGGGATTGCCTGGTTCTAAATTCAGTTTTCATGCCCTCCCAGCTCCCAGTCATCAGTCTCTGTGTCTGTGCTGTGTTCCTGGAGCTCAGGCCAAAGTGGGCTGGTGTGCTGGAGGCAGGAGCAGGTTACATGCAGAACAGTGACGGATGCCTAGCTCTCTTGTAGGCTCTGTGAAATGTTAGCTTTTATTTTTTGAGGTCATGTGTTGTAGGTTACAATCTCAAGAGTTTATTCTCTTGCAAAAAATAAAATGTGCTTCAAGTTATGTCCTTCCTACCCATTATAATAAAAAGAATTGTAAAGGGATTGATGGTGCTAGATGAGTAAATCATTGATGATTAAGTTCATGGAAGGCCTTTTTGTGCTCTGGAAGCTCTTCGGTCTTGATACCCTCCCTACTCTTAGTTCACAGTGGAGGTCCCACAGGGTGCAGGCCTAGCTGAGCATGAAGCAGTCACTAATACATCACTGCATCGTGTGGGTATGTGAACCTTGGCACAGCAAGCTCTTTCTTACAAGCTCTTCTGTGATAGGCTTGACTTTCTGGTTCAGCAGCTGAATCTAAAGGAAGTGCCTCTGAAAGCCCTCAGCGCAAGCCCTGCCTGCCTCCGCCTGTTCTCACTGTGTCCACACGGTGGCAGCAGCTGACCAGCGTTCTTCAGCCCAGAGACTTCTGGGCCCAACATTTGAAAAAGAAATCCAAAGACCAGTGCAGAACAAAAGCTGCATGGTTCTACTTAAAAAAGCAGTCGCTGAAACTTAAGGCCCAGTGTATTAGTGCAATGAGAGTAATAATTAGTATTCAGAGAATGACTTCTAAGGCACTGAGACATTGTGAGAAGTACTCTTACAAAGGGGTAACAGGCCTTATCTCTCCTAGGTTCTACCTGATTGGCGGTGGGATTCCCATCATCGTGTGTGGCATAACTGCGGCTGCAAACATCAAGAACTACGGCAGTCGGCCGAGTGCGCCCTAGTGAGTATTGTGTCTTCTCGGAGCCCCTCATCCGCTGCTTCTCTTTCAAGCCTTTTGTAGGCACCACAGTGTATTGCAGTGTCTTAAATGGTTTGCTGAAACACTGGCACCTAAGCTGGTTTCTGCTGCTTTCTCCTAGTTGCTGGATGGCCTGGGAACCATCCCTGGGAGCCTTCTACGGACCTGCCAGCTTCATCACTTTCGTAAACTGTATGTACTTCCTAAGCATATTTATTCAGTTGAAAAGACACCCTGAGCGCAAGTATGAGCTCAAGGAGCCCACAGAGGAGCAGCAGCGGCTGGCGGCCACTGAGAACGGGGAAGTGAGCCACCAGGATTCCATGTCCCTGTCGCTGATCTCCACTTCCACCCTGGAGAACGAGCACACTTTCCGTTCCCAGCTCCTGGGCGCAAGCCTCACTCTGCTCTTGTTCGTTGCCTTGTGGATGTTTGGGGCCATGGCCGTTTCTCTGTACTACCCTCTGGATTTGGTTTTTAGCTTCTTTTTTGGAGCCACTTGTTTAAGCTTCAGTGCGTTCCTCATGGTGCACCATTGCGTCAATAGGGAGGATGTGAGACTTGCGTGGATCATGACGTGCTGCCCAGGACGCAGCTCGTATTCAGTGCAGGTCAACGTCCAGCCCCCCAATTCGAGCGGGACGAACGGAGAGGCGCCCAAGTGCACGAACAGCAGCGCAGAGTCTTCGTGCACAAACAAAAGTGCGTCGAGCTTCAAGAATTCTTCCCAGGGCTGCAAGCTCACAAACCTGCAGGCTGCCGCAGCGCAGTGCCAGGCCGGGGCCCTGCCTGTCGGCCCCGCACCTCAGCCGGATAACAGCCTCACCGAACATTCAGTGGACAATGATATTAAGATGCACGTGGCTCCTTTAGACGTGCAGTTTCGCACAAACGTGCACCCGAGCCGCCCCCATAAAAATCGAAGTAAAGGACACCGGGCCAGCAGGCTCACTGTCCTGAGAGAATACGCCTACGACGTCCCGACCAGCGTGGAAGGAAGCGTGCAGAACGGCTTACCTAAAAGCCGGCCCGGCAATAATGAAGGACATTCGAGGAGTCGGAGAGCTTATTTGGCCTACAGAGAGAGACAGTACAACCCTCCCCAGCAAGACAGCAGTGATGCGTGCAGCACACTTCCCAAAAGCAGTCGCAATTTTGAAAAACCTGTTTCCACTAGCAGTAAAAAAGATGTAGTCAGGAAGCCACCTGCAGGAGAACTTGAAAGTCAGCAGAAATCTTATGGCCTGAACTTGGCCATTCAGAATGGATCAGTTAAAAGCAGTGGACAGGAAGGACCCTTGATAGCTACTGATATCACTGGTAACTTTAGGACTGGATTATGGAAACACGAAACTACTGTGTAGTGTTGCTGGACTTCCTAGACAGAGTTGTTACAAACTGTGATACTCACATTCCTTTAAGCTACAACATTTAGAAATAAACTGTTTACAGCTGCTTTAGGGATTTGAAACAATTCTGAATACACTTTGTAATTTACTTACTTTGTATTCTCAAATTGGTTTTTTTTTCCCCAAAAAATAAAAAAAAAAAATTTTAGAGCATTATTTTATTTGTCAAAGCACCAATAAGACATTTTTGAAGTTGGAAAATATAGTTTCTTAGAATCTATACTATCTACTTAACATTTCAGGCCTGTATTTAATAAAATAAATAGGAGTTTGTCGTGTCAGTCTTTTGTTTTTACTTTGTAAAATACATTTTAGGACCTGATGAGATTGCTCAGCAGATAGAGGGATTTGCCTCCAAGCCTGATGACCTGGATTCTTCCCTTGCACCCACACAATGGAAGAAGAGAACTGAGTCTCACCAGTTGTCCTCTGACTCCCACGTGTGTCCCTATACACACACATACATACACGTAAATAAAGTAATCAGAGCATTTAGCTGTATTTTAGTAAAGTTTATGAAGTGGCATTTTAAAAGGAGAATTAGGTATAAATTGTCATCTGCCCTGTTTGATTTCTTTTACTGTTATGACATTTAGGCTAAAGTGATTTTCGAATTGATGTAATTTAAAATGCTTATAGGCGTTAAAAAAAAAAACAAAAAACCCTCAGATTTTTAAAATGGAAATGCCTCAAAACATTTTTACTAAGTTGTATAGTTTTGCCACTTTATCCCATTAATGCTATTTTCCACATTTTAATCACCTTTCAATTATTTATATTTGAATTAAACTCTTTATCCCTTGATCGATTCCCCTCTCTCTCCCTTCCTCCTTCCCTCCCCCCTCCCTCCCCTCTGTCCTTCCTCAGGATCTTATATCCCAAATTTGTCTTCAACTTGCTATGTAGCTGAGGATGAACTCGAACTCACGTGCCTCCACCTGCCAGGTGCTTCAAATACAGGCACCGTGTCCAGTTTACATGGTGCTGAGGATCAAGCCCAGGGCTTCCTGCACGCTAGGCAAGACTTCTACCCTGAGACACAGCCTCTCCTTTAACTTTCTTAGTGCTTTTTTTTTCCTGTGCCTGAGGATCCTGCCCAGGTGCTATTCTTGAATGGACACGAAGAGCTCCCATTTAAATTTTGCATTTACTCCTCCTGGATTTTCTGAGATTGGCTTTTCTTTGTGCTGTAACTGAGCGCGTTCCCTTGACTTCATGTTAAGTACTGACCTTTATATTCCATTCCAGTGGCAACCGGCTCTAATCCACAAGTCATCATTAGTTGTCAGAGCTCTGTGGTCCTTAATTCAGGTCCTCCATCTCACTGGATTTCCCAGTTCCCTCCAATGCAAGGTAGTGCTACAGAAATCGCACAGCTTAGATCCATTTCCAGCAGAAGTCTAAAGGTTTGAATCAAACTGGACTCAAAAAGCACAAGTTCAAGAAGTACAAAAAGAGGCAAGCAGCTTACCTTGGTAAACCTCAGGTTCTGATAGAATGAACTGGTTGCTTGCTGTGAGCACTTCTTGACCACGCTGTAGGACCGACCACCAGTACCAGGTCATTCTTCCTGTTCACTGGGGTGCTGCTGGAGAAACAAGTGAGGTTGCTTTGCAATAAGAAAACGGATTCTTTTATTTAAGCCTCCTTGTGTGATGTGAACTTCAGAGACTTTGTTTATGGTAGGGAAACAAAGCAAACAGCCAATAGATTGGCTGTACATTTACTCTGCTTCCTGGCTGATTGTCTTGGGATGAGTTGATATCACATGAAAACAGTGCTTTGGAAATGACCAAAGTCAGTTCATAAGCAGAGTGAGGAATTTCCTTCTAGCTGGTCTTGCCAAGGATAGGGCAGGACTAGAAAAGAAGTCAAACAGTTGTAGAAAATGAAGATTCTGCTTTCATTGTTGTGAACTGGTTTTTTTTTTCCCTTGAGGCAGGTTTTCATGTAGCCCAGGCTGGCCTTGACCTCTCTATATAGCTGAGGATGACCCTGAGTGTCTGATTTTCCTGCCTCTACTTCCCAGTGCTTTTAGTTTTTGTCACATTTTGGGCCCTCTGTACTCAGTGCCCAGACTACACAAGTCTAAGGGAAGGTTCTGTTTCTGCAGAAAAAGTGATGAGTGGTGGTTTTCTGCATTCTTTGTATTTGATTGAATTAAAAATTGATGTTCGTATATAGGGTGTGAATAATGTACTGCATTTCCTCCATCCTCCTCATTCATGATTTATGGCTTGTTGCTGGCTGAGATTTTTTTTTTTTTCATAGAATTGTAACCTGTGAACATATTTCAGTTTCCTTAGACCATCAGGACTTCATTTTTCTCATTAAAAAGATTTGACAACTGAGACGAACAGATTCTGACTTTTTGGGTGTTCTTTGAGGTTATACTATATCCAGGATGAGGACGCTTTCCTCCTGATGAGAAGCCACTGTGCTTGAACCAGCTTTGGTTTCATTGTTTCCACAGAGCTTGCTGTCCATCTGTAATTTCATCAGAATATTCACCTCAGTTGCTTTGAGTCTTGCTTTCCTAATTGTATTCTACTCAGGAGAACACACAGGTTACTATTTTATTGCATGAAATTAATCCTTTAGTCATGGCATATAATGAGTATGATACATACTTGTTTCGTGTGCATGTGTGTATGCATGTGGCAGTCAGAAAGTTGGGGGAGTTGCTTCTGTCCTAACACTGCTTTGGTCCAAGGGCTGAACTAAGGTGGTGGGGCTTACCAGCAAGTGCCTTCACCTCCTGAGACATCTCACTGGCCCATATTTTATACACTTTATTTATATAATTCAGTGTTATGCTGACCTACCATTTTAGTTAAGAATTAGAAATTTGGTCTGTGTATGAGTACTTTTGTGACTAGAATTATATATTAAAATTAATATGTATTAATATTTCAGATCATTAGTAGGTTATAGATGATTTCTGAATTTTAGGATGATTTGCACATACATAATACAGATGAATCATGCTCAGTATATTTATATATATGGTAGTAGTAAATGACAGCTTATGTCCAGATGCTGATTGGACTCATACTGGAGGAATGATGTTAAATTTGACTTGTATGTTTCAGGAATTGAGTTCACAATGTCTCAAATGAAGTTGGTTTGGAACATAAAAATGAAGAAGGAAACTAACTGAGAGCCTAGGACATAAAATAGAAATCCAAAATTTAAAACAAGGTGCTAATTCTGATCTTTTCAGATACTTTTCTTATTGTTTTGAGACACAGTCTTACTACATAGCCCAGACTGGCCAAGAACTTAAGGTTCTTGTGCCTCAGCCTCTGGAATACAGGGATTGTAAGTTGTGCATCCCTATACCTTGTTTCACTTAACTTTGATTCAGTCAGCCATTTTTACTTAGGGGATTATCATCCATGAATTTAACCAATTCTGGATCAAAAATGTGTTTTCAGAGGCGTTTGTACTGAGCAGTGTAGATTGTCTCTCATCATTCCCTAAACAATACAGCATAATGGCTGCATGTGTAGCATTTCCATTTCATCAGGTGTAAGTAATCTAGAGATGGCCCAAGTACGGGAGCTGGCCCTATGGAGGTTATATGCAAACACTATGCTATTTTATACATGTGACTGAGCACCTGGGGACCTCTGTGGGAGGAGTCCTTGAACAACCGCCACGTAAACAGTAATGACATATTCTAGTTTTTTTGCCTGAGATGAGTTACTTGTTGCTACTTATTTTAATGTTTCCTAAACTCAGATTGTTCCATCACTTTTGTTTATTTTTCAAGATGCTCTTAGCATTTATATTGATAGTCATGTTCATCGATCAGATCACTTTTCACTGAAATATTAGTAATAAACACAACGGATTAATTTGCATAGCCAAGGCATACATCTCAAGAAAAATTTGTAATTTTTTTTATAATGTCAGTATTAAAATTTGACTGCGATTGTTGTTCCGGGTTCATCTTGGATGATGATGAAGTTGCAATTAGAAGATTTTGGTTTTTTAGCTTTTGCTATTTACTCTTGAGTCTTTCTAACCTTGGCCCCAGTCTATAGCTATGTCTTTTATTGACTATTGGTTACCTAGCTAACAGGACACTGAATATAGGGGCATCCAGTGAAGCACATGTACTTATGTAGTGCGTGCTAGTCTGCTGCTTCATGGTCCTTTGTGTGCTCAGATCATACATACCTGTGAATTGAAGCACCAGGCAGCCTCCTTTCTCTGCAGTTACCAGAGACTCAGAGGTAGACCCTGACTGAACTTACAGGACTGCAGTATTAACGTATACAATCTGGGGAAGGCTAGGAAGAGAAGGCATGACCCATGCTGAGTAAACGCTTTCCAGTGTGCATACCTTCAGGTCATACATACACCTTAGCAACCCCTCAGTTATCTCGGTAAGTAAGCTCAGAAAATTCTTTGGATCCCCAATAAAACTTTAATCAAACATGGGCTTGACACTAGAACCCTAAAAGGGAATAAGCATTGCTTAGCATCCAAAAGATGTTAAAAGGATATGGGAATGGAGATATTTTCCAAATACAAAAAAACGAGAAAGCCAAAGCAAGTGATGAAGGTCTGTGTAGGTTTATTATGATATATAAAGGACGAGACAAAAATAATGTACACATAATCTTAAAATTTCTAAGGTCATCGTTTAGTCAACTAGTTTAAGGAACAAAATATATATCTGATTAAGGTTTACCTGAGAACATTTGGTTTTTTTACCCAGGCTTTATGTACATAGCACATGGTAATTAAAAGTACCAGACTGGTGGAACTAACCTTATTGGATGTTTAACAGCCATAGTTTGAGGCCTATACTAATGTGGTCAGAGGGATTTAAAGGACAGTTTTTGCCCCTTGCCCTCTGAGGTCGACTAAGTTTCAGGGGACTGTAGAACATGTCTCAAAATATCCTGTAACTGTGGTGAGTCACCTGTCCTCTTGTTCAGGGAGGCCATGGAGACCACATGAGATAGACTTGAACCAGTGTCCAGTCTACAAAGAGGAGGGTCAGCTCAGAGGAAACATCTCATTCCTGCTTCCAGGTGAAGCCAGCCATGGTTGAGCAGGACCTTTGACTTATCTTTACATAGATGGAACTGGTACAAGAAAGGAGCCAGGAGCTCCTCCCAAGGCCATGCAACCCCTGAGGGACCGATCATCCTCAAACCACTTTAAGTGTAAAAATAAATTGATTTATTTGGGCCAACTGTATTGTCTTAAACACCCAAAAGGAAAGTATAACCAAAGAATAAAGTCATCAGTATATTTCTTTAAGAGTTTAAGGGATTACACTTCCCAGACATTAGGTTTAAGTCCTTATAAAAAGTTATTTAGACAATTATTTCTCATTGATGATTTTGTTCCTAACCAGAAAGTGCTGCCCAGATGTAACACTTCAAATCTTGGTCTGCAATACTGTAGTACCCACCTATACCTAAGGGAGACAAAACCTGCTATTGTTCTAAAATGATAGATAAATTTGTTTTCTTTCCCTATCTTAGAAGCCTTTAGCAGGGAACTGACACTGATTCTAAACACTCCAACAGTTATCAAAATGGCTGAAAGCAAATCCTGAATCCATCACTCTTGAGTCCAGTCTTGCAAACTAAAGAAAAATGAGGAGGAACCCAAGAGAGGGATGCTTTTGGAAGCCCTTGTCAAGAAATTTCAATGGACTCTTACATGAACATTTGAAAACTGCCCTGTTCTGACTTTTTTCTAGTTCCCTGTCTAGAACTTGTAATGCTAATTACTCTTGCCTTTACTTCTCCTTCACATATGACTAATCAAGGACTTTGTTTTCCCTCTACAGATAAGATTTATGCAATTTGGGAGTCTTTTAGATAGACCCACTGAAGGGGCACCCCAATTGCCTCACCCTGTGTCCCTGTTCATCATGGAAGAAGCCAGAGCTGTCTGTGTCCTGATTCCATATCAGTAATTTGGGTAACCTCTTCAGAATATGGTGTGATAAGAATAGGAGGTAGGAATTGGCTAGGCAGTTAGGTTAAAAAGACCCCAAAGAAAAGTAGCCAGTTTCTTCGCTAAAACTCACAATGTCCTTGTGCCTCTTAGCAACATACTCTGTTCCAAAGGCCAAAAATATCTAAAGTATTTGGGAGCTTTTAGCTAATCCTTGAAAGATTTTAGAGTTACCTCTTCAGAGGGGGGAATGTTAGAGTAGCAAAAAGCCCAGTTTAAAAAAAAAAAAAAAAAAGAGTACATGAAGTTATCAGAAAAAAGTGATGGAGAGATATGGGAGGAGTTGGAGGGGAGGGAGTGGGCATGGATTTGATCAAAACACCTTATATGCATGTACGAAATTCTCAATTATTTTTTAAAAAAAGAGGCTCCCATTTCTGCAGTCTCTGGCCAGGCACTCCTCAGAGAGTCAAGTGTTGAGGATTAATTCCACCTTTGTTTCAGTAAACCTTTGCATCATGCTGATTGAGACACAAATTAACCTACTTGTATCCTGTTTATAAAGTGATCGAAAATGTGGATGTGTGTATTTTGTCCATTATCTTTGGCTGCTGCCATCTGGGTTAATCCATTATCTGCTGCTGCCATCTGGTTTGGGAAGATGCTGAAGACCTTTATCAGCGTGTTTCAGGTAGCTTCAAAAAATACAGAATATTTTTAGAATAGTCTTCCGATTCTGAGGAAGGCTGTTTCAACAGTGTCAAGAATCCAACTAATCAAATCTTCAATTTTGCCATCGTTGTGTTTGCTGTGTCCTGGCATATGATACTAGATGAAGGTCTGCTTTTACAGATGAATTCCGATTGTTCAAATAAGAAAATGTATTTGCAAGATTTAATAGCTTGCAAAACTTGGTAGTCATGAGTACCAGCCCAGGCTGAAGACGAACAGAACCTGTTACATAAGAAAGCACTCAACTCTAGCATTGAACTGTATATTGTTATCAATGTCCTTTTCTTTGTAAACTGACAAAGTGTTAATTTAGTGAGTGATCATGACCAGCCCCTTAACTGTTTTTTTGTTTGTTTTGTTTTGCTGCTGTTGTTTTTACCTTTCCCCTTCAGCCTGAGTAAACTGCTGTTTGATAAATGCAGCATTTCTGGGCCTGACCTTAATAACTGTCAGTGAACTGATAGTTTGGCATGATGTTATCAATCATGGGTAAGCTCACCTCACCCACTTTGTGGCTGTGTCTCCCATTAGGACCTTCTTCAGAGAAGGATGGTAGCACCCTGGGAGGGCTTTATGTGTCATACCTGGAGATGACTTATCATTTGTACCTACTGCCCCTTTACTAGAATACATTATGGCCACCCTAAACTGTAAGGAGGTTAAGAATTTTGCTTTCTGTTGCTGTGACTAAACAGTGACCAAAAACAACTTGGAGGGGGAGGGTTTCTTTCATCTTCCACTTCCTGGTGAGGAAGGGCAGGGCAGGAGCTCATGGCAGGAGTAGAGGCAGGAACTGAAACAGTGACCACAGAGAGATCCTGCTTCCTGGTGTGCTTTCCTTGGCTCGCTCAGCTATCTTTCTTATAGAGCTCAGGGCCTACCTGCCAGAGATGGCACTAACCACAGTGGGCTGTACGCTCCTACATTACTGGCAATCAAGAAAATGCCACACGGCCAGGTCCAGAGACCAGTCTCAGTTGAGGTTCCCTCTTCCCAGGTGACCTACTCTGTGTCAAGCTGGCAGAAACTAACCAGTGCAGGAATGGGCTCTGCTGAATGTGCTGAAGTTTCAATTGTCACCTTGACTCAAGCCCTGGCTAAGAGGGAGCCTTAATTGGATAATTTCCTTCATCAGATTGGCCTGTGGCCCTGTCTGAGGGATTTTCTTGATTGTTGAGTGATGTGGGAGGGCCCAGCCCACTGTGGGCTGTGCAATCCCCGGACATGTGGTCCTGTGTAGTATAAGAAAGCAGACTGCGCACAGCCAGAGAGCAAGCCAGTAAGCAGCATTCCTCCATAGTGTTTGCTTCAGTGCCTACCTCCAAGTTCCTACTTCGGACCCCCTTGATGGAACTGTAAACCAAATAAACCCTTTCCTCCCAAACTTGCTTTTGGTCAGTCTGACCACAGGAAGAGAATCCAAACTAGGACTGAATTAATGAAGAGATTGGCACAGGGATTGATTCCTGGCACTACATTATTCTTTCACTATGCCAAAAAATCTGAAGTACTGATCCATTATGGATCCCAAACAGAAATGGTAGTTTTTATGTCAGTTTAAGAGTCAACATCATAGTCACATTAGATTGCTATGACAACTGTGGAATGTAACAGTTCTGGAGGCTCAGTCTTTTAAGATGAGGGTGAGCATGTTTGGGTTCTGCAGTGGGTCCTCCCTGGCCTGTACAGCTTTCCATCTTGCCCTGTTCTTGATGGTAGAGATTGTCTTTCACATATCCTTATAATAGCACTAATATGATTTATTAGGATCAAGTCTTGTGACCTAATTATTCCCCATATGCCACACTTTCAAACCACCACCCTAGAGCCCATGGTTTCCACATAGGGATTTTGCAGGACAACTCAAACAGTCCATATCATTCTTCCCCAGTTGATGTCCTTCACAGATGTAAAATGTGTTCATTTCCTTCCCAAAGCCTCAGAAGTTCGGAAGATCATGTCAGAATATCATTCAAATTAGACATGAGGATTTGAATGGTAAAAGGTGAAATTTTCAGTGAGAAACTGAAAGCAAAGCAATCGTGCACTTCTGACATACAGTGCTGAAATACACAGAACAAAACTATTCCAAAAGGGAGAAATAGGAATGGTGGAAAGGTGAATGCCTCTAGTAAGTTTAAAATCTAATGGGGCAAATCACATTAGACTTTAAAATTGAAAACAGCCTTTAGCTTGAGGCTATGCCCTCCAAACGAGAGTGGCCCCGCTCACTATTAACCCTCATGACCCACTAATTGTTGCTTCCTGTTCCTGTCATCTTGTATTTAGCTGGCCCAGAGGTTTTCTTTCTACAGGGATGAATTTTTGCAATACAACAGAATTACTGTTCTTACCTGGTAATTTTGAACTCCTCATGTCTTTGAATTGATAAGCAGAAAAGGGAGTTGCTGTGTTCATTGGGATGATTGATCTGATTGCCATGAGGAAATCAGATTATTATCCTGCTGTAGACCCAAAGAGTGTCTGGAATCCTGTTACTCTGCCCTGTGACTGTGATCACTAGCAAACTAGCAGGCAAGCTTACCAATGGCCGATACTCTTCAGAAATGAAGGGAGTTAGAAATAGCAACATCCATGTGACCAGTTACAGAAATGAGAACTGGAATTATGGTGGGTATTTCTTCATTCGTTATAAATATGTTTGTATGTGCATACATAATGTTTCCTTTCCCTCTTGTTTCTATAATGAGATACTGATATCACATTATTGTATTACTTTTCTCTTGCTATGATAAAACACCATGAACTTATAGAAGGAAGAGTTCATTTGTCTTATGGTTCCAGAGAGTTCCATCATGGCAGGGAGGCATGGGGGCAGAAGCAGCTGGAGCAGAAAGCTCATTAAGTGTTCAAATGCTTCAGCCTATGGGGGACACCTCTCATCCAAACCATCACTAAGCATTTATTTTGCATTGTAGATTTTAATTTATGGTATATCACGAAGATTGAATTAGTTACTACATGCATATAAGGTGGTTTGATCAAATCCATGCCCACTCCCTCCCTTCCAACACCTCCCATGTCTCCCCATCACTTTTTCCTGACGACTTCGTGTACTCTTTATTTTCTTTTTCTTTCTTTCTTTCTTTCTTTCTTTCTTTCTTTCTTTCTTTCTTCTTCCTTCCTTCCTTCCTTCCTTTCTCTCTTTAACTCTCTTTCTTCCTCCTTCCCTCCCTCCCCTCTTTCTCTTTTGCTCTTTCTCCTTCCTTCCTTCCTTCCTTCCTTCCTTTCTTTCTTTCTTCCTTCCTTCCTTCCTTCCTTTCTTTCTCTCTTTAACTCTCTTTCTTCCTCCTTCCCTCCCTCCCTCCCCTCTTTCTCTTTCTCTTTTGCTCTTTCTCCTTCCTTCCTTCGTTCCTTCCTTCCTTCCTTCCTTCCTTCCTTCCTTTCTTTCTCTCTTTAACTCTCTTTCTTCCTCCTTCCCTCCCTCCCCTTTTTCTCTTTCTCTTTTGCTCTTTCTCCTTCCTTCCTTCCTTCCTTCCTGCCCTCACTTGTCTTTCTTTCTTTCTTTCTTTCTTTCTTTCTTTCTTTCTTTCTTTCTTTCTTTCTTTCTTTCTTTCTTTCTTTCTCTTTCTTTCCTGGCTTTTTGCTAGTCTACATCCCCCCTCTGAAGAGGTAACCCTAAAATCTTTCAGGGATTAGGTAAGAGCTCCCAAATACTTTTGACATTTTTGGCCTTTGGAACAGAGTATGTTGCTAAGAGGCCCAAGGACATTGTGACTTTTAGCCAAGAAAATAGCTACTTTTCTTTGGGGTCTTTTTACCCTAACTGCCTAGCCAATTCCTACCTCTTATTCTTATCACACCATCCTCTGAAGAATTGCCAACAGGGAATCAGGATGCAGACTGCTCTGGCTTCTTGTATACTTTATAGGTAGCTCATCCTCTTTGTATTTGGTTTTTGTTCAACACTGAGATTTATCCATGTTGCGTGCAATGGTATTCCATTCTCTTTCCATTGCTCTGTGGTAATTCCATCAAGTGACTATCAGAATTCCCATTTTCCCATATGGAACATTTTTGCCTTTGTCTATTAATAGATGTAAGAACTTATTCCTCTTGAATATATGCTGAGACTATGGGGCGTCTCCTTAATCAAATGGCTAAGCCACTGCCACCAGCAGTGCATCTCCATATCCCCAACCACGAGTAGCTGTTCTGGTTGAGGTGGATCAACCTTTTATTGGTTTTATTTGTATTTCCTTGATGTTTAATTTGTGGTGTGACTTTTTATATTTTAATTTTTGGGATTTTTCTATTTTTAATTTTTTGTGTATGAATGTTTTGCCTTCATATATGTAAGTGCACTGGTGTCATGCAGTGCCTCTGGAACTAGAATTATAGTCAGTTGTTAGCCATCATGTAGGGTTCTGTGAACTGAACCCAGGTCCTTTGCAAGAGCAACCATTGCTCTTAAATGCTGAGCTGTGTCTCCAGTCATGCACACATACACACACATATTAACTTTCCAGATTGATTTTTATCTCTAGAAGTTCATTTTGGTGTTCTATATTTTCTGTAGGGCACAGGTGAAGGCACACTGGGGTTGTAGAAGAGCAACAAAAAAATGATGGGAAACCTCTTGATGTCTGGGCCTGGGAGAGGTCCAACATCACTGGGGTACCCAGGGCTGTGTGTGGAGTCAAGACCATAGCTGCCCATCAAGGGAGGTGGAAGTCCATTCTTGAGAATGGAGGCAGGAAAATGGTAGGAACCAACAGCAACAACATATATATATATGAATGAGACCAGGCCTGGAACTGTGCTTGTCTTCAGTGGGCCTGAGGCTGTGATTACTTCCCATGAGTCTGGGGCTATGGTCCCCTCTGGTAGACCTGGAGCTCTGGTTGTCATTAAACTGGCGCTGGGGTCCCCTTCCATGAGCCTGGAACTGTGGCTGTCTCCCATGAGCCTGGAGCTGAGGTTGTCCCCTATGAGCTGTGGCCCCCTCCCTTGAGCCTGAAGCTGTCTGTGGCCCCCCTCCCATGAGCTCGAGCTATGATGTCCTTCTGTGAGCTGGAGCAGTGGTTGCCTCCATGAGCTGGAGCCATGGTCCCCTTCTTTGAGACTTTGGGACTGTGGTCCCCTCCTATGAACTAGAGCTATGATCCCCTTCCATGAGCCTGAAGAAGCCCCTGTGAATCTGGAGCTATGGTACCCTCCCATGAACTGTAGCTGTGGTTCCCTCCCCTGAGCCAGAGCTGTGGTCTCCACATTTGAACCTGGAGTTTTGGTCCCCTCATGTGAACCTAGAGCTGTGGTCCACTCCTGTGACCTGGAGCTGTGGTTTGCTACTATGACCTAGAGCTGTGAACCCTCCCATGAGCTAGAGCTGTGGTCCCCTCCTGTGAGCTGGATCTCTGAGCCCATCCTGTGAACCTAGAGCTTTGGTCCCCTTCTCCAACTCTGAGCCACAGTTCCACATTCTGGTGGTGGGCTGATCATGGAGCCGACTGGAAGATGGGGTCTTCCCGATATTGGGCTGAAGTTTCAGCCTTCTCTGAGTTTCTGCATTCTCCATACCTGCTTCCTCTGAAGTCCCAAGTTGAGGATAGTGGATAGTAGTGGCTTTGCCTTTATATTAGACTTGTTCAGGGGATAGGAGAGATGTCATTTGCATATTCTAGTCTTGGGAGGACTGATTGTCTAGAATGGGCTTCCTACTTCCCTTGATTGCCAGCTGTGGTCTTGAGTCCACACATGTTCCTGGTCATCCAGGCTTTGACGTTGGACCTTTCCCATTCTCGGGTACCAAAATGTTTCTCCATTATCTTTCTCTTACCTTTTTTCATGTGTAAGTGCACCTGTGTCGTGCAATGACTACAGAGGTCAGAAGAAGGCTTTGGATCTCCTTACCCACTGTTGTTAGCTGCCATGTAGGTGCTGGGAATCAAACTCGGGTCCTCTGCTCTGTAAGAGCAGTCAGTGCTCTTAACCCCTGATCCATCTCTCCAGCCTTCTGTTACTCTTCTATAGCCTCAATGGAACTTCACCTGTGCCCTACAGAAAATGGAAAACACCAAATTGAACTTTTGGATATAAAAATTACTGTCTGGGATGTTACATTTTTTAAGTACTTTAACAACTAAAGTGATATAACTTGTGAATGAAAGATATGTAATTGTTTTTTAGAATGTAAACTCACAAATCTATATGCCTATATGCCCACTATAATTTTTGAGTATTATTTACTGACAAAACTATACTACCAAGCTTCAACCATACTGTGAAATTTTTCACTGTTTGAGTTTGGCATTCATTCCCCTTCCAAATTCTCCAACCTATACAAAGGTTTTCAGTGTAATCATGTCATTTTTTTTTTAAAGAACAACTTAAGAATATTTTGGCTTCTGTGCAGCAAACAAAGGCAACAGCTACTTCCTGGCTTGAATTCTCACTAGAGGACCATCAGTACTGGAGAAAACCACTTTTTGCTTTTGCTCAAGGAAACAGATGGATTGAATGATTTTCATGGTCAAGGATCTCGTTGGCTTTTTTGATGTCCGTTGTTTTCATATCTTCCTTTGTAGCCAGGGGGAACAAGTGATCTGATCGGAGTCACGTTTTATGTCTGCCCACAGCCCATTGCACCTACACTTCCCTGAGATCCACAGCTCATGCCCCATTCTGCCCTCTTCTCTCCTAGAAAGAGCATTTTGGCTTCTGTGCAGCAAACAGGCAGCAGTTACTTGCTGGCTTGAATTTTTCATGTGTTGAGGGCTGTCACTGTCACCATTGTCCCAGTGCCTGCAGACTCTCCACCGCCATCTTGGCTCCCTAATTATTTTCTTTTTCACTTGGCAAGTCCTGAGTTCAGAATTTTGAGACCAATATAGAAGCCTAGTCATTACCCACAGGTCCTGTGAAACAGTGGGTAAAAGTATTTTTCCAAAGTTAGATTTCTTTGTCTGGATACAAGATCTCACCATGTAGTCCAAGCCAGCCTCAGATTCAGAATCCTGTTGCTTTAGCCTGCCAAATGCAAACACACACCACCACGCCTAACTTAATGCTATCTTCTGTTGGTTAACAGTTCTTAATTTAAATGAAGTACAGATTATAAATTTTTATTTTATAGTTAGTACTTTATGTCTCTTGCTCAAAAAGCCATTACCAGTCATATAGTTATGAATATGCGCTTCTAGAAGCTCAATCATAACACTCAAATTTAAATATCTAATCCACTTCAAATTAATTTTTATAGCTTCAGTGAGATAAGAAATAAGGTACCATGTCTTTGCTTTGGTTCCTGAATCTTTCTAGTAAGTTTTGAAATTAGGAAATATTAGATCTCCAACTTGAATCGTTTTATTAAGATTTATTTATATATGTATGAGTTTCTGTCTGTATATGTGCACATGTGTGTGCACCTGGTGTGCCTAGAAACCAGAAGAGTGCAAGATCGCTTGGAGCTGGAACTAGAGGCAGTTGAGCAATGCCTAGCTTGTTACATAGGTCCTAGGGTCCTTTCCAGCCCCCCTGATTGCATAGCAAGTGGTCTGTCCTCTCAGCCATCTCTCTAGCCCCTTATTTACTCTTTTTTTGTTTGTTTGAGACAGGGTCTTGCAATATAATCCTGAGCGGGCTAGAACTCACCATGTAGCCCGAATTGACCTCCTATCTGTGGGTAAGACTCCTGCCTCCGCACCCTGAGGGCTGGCACTATAGACACATGCTAACATACCCAGCTGCAACTTTGTTCATCTTAAGATTGCTATGTATTAGTGGGTGGTGGCTGCCATAGCAAAATACTATGGACTAGATGACTTAAGTAATAGACTTACTTCTTACAGTACTAGAGACCAAAAGTCCAAGATGAAGGTGTCAACAGGCTTGTTTTTTCTGAAAGTCTTTCTCTTAACCTTGCAGTGGTCACCTTGCCATGTCCTCTTGTGTGACATTTCCTCTATGTACTCACATCCCTAATGTCTCTCTGTATCTAGACCTTCTCTTTTACAAAGACATCAGTTAAATTGTAATAAACCCATCCTGAAGACATTGTCTTAAGTTCTCAAGACTTTATCAAGCTCTTTCAAATACACTACATTTATTTTCTGCCAAAATAAAAGCCACTGGGATTTTTATAGGTATTACATTCAGTCTACAGATAACTTTGTGAAATACTGACATTTTAAGAACATTTAACCTCTCATAGTCTATCAAGAAGGCATGTCTTTCCATTTGTTGTGTTTTAAATTTCTTTTATGGGGGTTGGAAAGATGGCTCAGTGGTTAAGAGCACTGGTTCCCAGAACCCACATGGGAGCTAACAACCATCTGTAACTCCAGTTCCAGAGGATCTGATACCCTCTTGTGACCTCTGTGGGCTGCGTGATTCAGGTGCACTTAGGTACATGCAGACAATAGACTCATACACATAAAATTAATAAATAAAATATTTTAAATTTACTTTATGGAGGTATTACAGGTTTTGGTCTACAAATTTTTCACTTCTTTGGTTTATTCTTTAAAATTTTTTTTTAATTGAATTTTTGTGTATTTCATGCAAAACATCTTTTATCTTTATACCTCCTTCTCCATTGGCCCTGTCCTATATCCCTCCCATGTGTAATTCATACATTCTGTCATTTGTGTTAAGGCCTATCATGTCAAGATAGTGTCCCCAGACTTCTCTCAGTACAAGTTCATTCACTAGACAGCCTGTCTAGAGTCCCTCCCTTTAAGAAGATCAGCTCTTCCTCATGCGGGAGTAATCAGCTGCCAATAATTCTTCAACTAAGATGGGACCTGGTGTCCATTTCCACAGTTCTGTGTTGGGTTTTTGTCTGTTTGAGTTTACATGGGTCTTGTGCATGCTGACACCATTGCTGCAGGCTCCTATGAGAAGAGTCCCAGGAGCCTGTGGGACTCTTATTTCCACATGTTCATGCACCTCTTCCCTGGTTCTTACAATCTTCTGTCTCCTCTTCCACAATGATCCCTGAGCCCTGGGAGGGTGGATTTTAATATAGGAGACCTGTCCAAGGATCTCTCTATACTCTGTAGACCCTTATTCTCCATGTTTTGGTCATTTGTGACCTTTTGTGTTCCTGGCCCTCTGTTGCATGAGGGAGCTTCATTGATAAGAATTGAAAGAAACAGTGTTCTCTTCATCCCTTGTTCTATGTTCTGTCAGCCTTAGGTATACATATATTGCATTTCAGATGCACCACTTAGGCTTGGGCAATTCACAGACAATCTCTGCGTGTGACCAGCCGTGGAACTCTGTAATAATCTCTGTCTGTTGAAAATGAAGCTTCTTTGATGGGTGGTGACTAGGATACTTGTATATAAGAATTTAAGAATTTGGTGCTAGCATCCACAAAAGAGGGATAACATAGGTCTTTTGTTTTTCTGAGTCTGTGTTATTTCACTTAGTATAACAGTTCCTAGTTCCATCCACTTACCTGCAAATTTCAATATTTCATCTTTCTTTACTGCTGAGTAAGAACTCCACTATGTAAATGTACTGCATTTTCGTTAACCATTGATCAGTTGAGTGACACTTAGGTTGCTTCCATCTCTTAGCTATTGTGAAAAGAGCAGTAACAAACATGGTTGTACAAGTATCTCCACAATAAGATGAGTCCTTTGGGAATATGCCAAGGAGTGGTATAACCAGGTCATACGATAGGATCATTTTTAGTTTTTTAAGCATTCTCCATGCTGCTTTCCATAGGGGTTGCACAAGCTTGCAATCCCAGCAGCAGTGAATGAGTGTTCCCCTTTCTCCACATCTTTGGTATCATTTGTTCTGTTGATCTTACTGGGATAAGATGAAATCTTAAAGTGGTTTTAATTTGCATTTCCATAATTACTAATGACATCAAACACTTTTTAAGAAGTTTCTTAGCCATCTTTATTCTTCTTTTGAGAACTTCCTGTTTAGATCTTTCACCCATCTTTTAATTGGGTCATTTGTTTTCTTGATTCTTAGTTTTTTGAGTTCTTTATATATTCTGCATGTTAAACCTGTGTCAGATGTGACACTGGCAAAGACTTTATCCCACTCTGTGGCTTTTCTCTTCACTTTGTTTGTTTCCTTTGCTGTACAGAAGCTTTTTAGTTTAATGAGCTTTCACTTGTTGATTGTTAATATTAATTCCTGAACAACTGATGTCCAATTTAGAAAGTTCTTTTCTGCACCTATATCTTATAGGTTACTGCCAATGTTTTCTTCTAACAGTTTCAGAGTTTTGAGTTTCATATTGAGGTCTTTGATCCATTTGGAGTTGACTTTTGTGAAAGTTTAAAGATATGTGAAGATCTGGTTTTGCCAGCACCATTTGTTGAAGATGCTGTCTTTCCTCCATTGTGTGTTCTTGGCACCTTTGTCAAAGATCAGGTAGCTAAAATTGCATGTACTCATGTTTGGGTCTTCAATTGTGTTTCATTGAACTATGTGTCTATTTTTTATGTCAGTACAAGATGTTTTTATGACTATATCTCTGTAATATAATTTGAGATCTGGTATAGTAATCCCCCCAACATTGCTCTTTATGCTCAGGGTTGCTTTGGCTCTATCAAGGGTCTTTTCTGCTTTCATATGAATTTTAGGATTTTTTTTCTAATTCTGTGAAGTTTGTCATTGGGATTTTGATTGGTATTGCATTGAATCTATATATTGCTTTTGGTAGGATGGTCATTTTCACAATATTAATTCTTCCAATTCATGAGCAAGGGAGGTCCTTCCATCTTCAGGTGTTTTCCTCAAACTCGTTCTTTGAGGATTTAAAATTTTCACTGTAGAGATCTTTAATGTCTTTAGTTGGTTTATTTTGAGTTTTTTTTGAGGTTATTGTGACTGATAGGGTTTCTCTGTACTCTCTCTCTGATTGCTTGTTATTGGTATATAGAAAGGTTACTGACTTTTGTAGATTAATTTTGTAACCTGCCACTTTACTGAAAATGTTAATCTTTTCTAGGAGTTTTCTGGTGGAATTTTTGGAATCTCTTAGGTGTAATGTGGTATCATCTGCAAAAAGGTATAATTTTATCTTTTCTTTTCCAATTAATACTCCTGAAATTTCCTTCCCTTGTCTGGAGTTTTCTGGTGGAATTTTTGGGATCTCTTAGGTATAATATCATATCATTGGCAAAAAGGGATAATTTGACCTTTTCTTTCCCAGTTAGCTCTCCTTTAATTTCCTTTTCTTGTCTTATTGCTGTAGCAGGAGTTTCAAGCACTATATTAGTCAGGAGTGGAGATAGTCGACAGTTTTTTCTTGTTCCTGATTTCAATGGGAATGCTTCCAGTTTTTCTCCATTTAGAATGATTTTGGCTGTGGGTTTGCTATATATAGCTTTAATTAGAATGTTCCCTCCAGTCCAATTCCTTCTGGGACTTTTATCATGAATGTATACTGAATTTCATCAAAGATCTTTTCTGCATCTATTGAGATGACTGTGTGATTTTTGTTTTTTAGTCCATTTATATGATTTATGATGTTTATTGACTTATGTGTATATTGAACCATCCCTGAATCTCTGGAATAAGCCTACTTGATCATGGTGGATGGTCTTTTTGATGTGTGTCTGTATGCGGTTTGCAAGTATTTTGTTGAGAATTTTTGCATCTATGTTCACTAAAGATATGGGTCTATAGTTTTTTTTGTTGTTGTTGTTGTTTCTTTCTTTTTTTTTTTTTTGCCTGTGTCTTTAGCTGGTTTTGGTATTAGAGTGATGCTGGCTACATAGAAGGAATTTGAGAGTTCTCCCTCTGTTTCTATCTTTTTAAGCAATATAAGTAGTAGTGGCTGTAGATATTCTTTTGGTGTCTGGTAGAATTCTGCTGTAAATTCATCTAGGCCTGGGCTTTTTTTAAGTGGGAGGTTTTGCATTATTGTTTCAATTTCCTTATGTATTATGGGTCTGTTTAAACTGTTGATCTCTTCTTGATTTAGCTTTGGTGATTCTCATGCTTTTAGATATCCATCCATTTCTTCTACATTTTCAAATATAGTAGAGGTTTTTAAAGTATTTCCTTATAATGTCCTGGATCTTTTTGGTATCTGTTGTGATATTTCCCCTTTCATCTCTGATTTCGTTCATTTGAATTTGCTGTTTCTTTTGGTTTACTGGGCTAAGGACCTCTCTATATTATCTTTTCAAAGAACCATCTCTTAGAGTCATTGATTCTTTGTTTGCTTTCTTTCTTTTTCATTAATTTCTGCTCTGATTTTGGTTATTTCTTCTCATCTGCTGTTTTTGGGTTTCATTTGTTCTTGCCTTTCCAGAATCTTGAGTTGCAATGTTGTCATTTATTTGTGCTCTTTCTGATTTTATTTTTAATTTAGGCACTTAGAGCTATAAACTTCCCTCTTAGGACTGCTTTTAAAGTGTCCCAGAGGTTTGTTTTGTTGTATTAACCTTTTCCTTTAGTTCCAAGAATACTTTTATGTCTTTCTTAATTTCTTCTTTGACACATTCATCATTCATGCTTGTGTTGTTTAATTTCTCTGAGTTTGTATAGTTACTAGGACTTCTTTCAGTGTTGGTTTTAAGCTTTATTCAGTTCAGGTCTGATAGACTACATGTAATCATTTCAGTTTCTTGTATTTGTTGAGATTTGCTTTGTGCCCCAGTATGTGGTCAGTTCTTGAGAATATTCCATGGGGTGCTGAATAGAAAGTGTATTCTTTGGTGCTTGGGTGGAATATTTGGTATATGTCTTTTAGGTCCATTTGATGTATGGTATTGTTTAATTCAGATGTCTGTTTTTCTTTGTCCAGTTAATCTGTCTAATGGAAAGAGTGGGATATTGAAGTACCCTACTGTTACTGATTTGGGGTTATTCTGTGTCTTAAAGTCTTGTAATACTGTTTTATTGAAATTGGGTGCGCCAGAGTTTGGTGCATATATGTTCATGATTGTAATATTTTCTTGGCCAATTGTTCCTTTAATCAGAATGAAGTGATCCACTTTATCTCTTTTGATTAATTTTAGTTTGATGTCTATTTTGTCAGATATTAGAATTGTAGCATTTGCTTGTTTCTTTGTGTCATTTGCTTCGAATATTCTTTTCCATTCTTGGACCTTTAGGTAGTGCCTGTCCATGAAGGTGAGATGGGTTTCTTGGAGACAACAAAAGGATGGATTTTGTTTCTTAATCCATTCAACTGGCCTTTTTCTTTTGACTGGGGGGGTCAATCCATTGCTATTTAAACTTATTATTGAAAGATGTATATTGATTGCCATCATTTTGATTTATGTTTGCATTCTTGGTCCAATTTTGTGTTTCCACAATTCTTCTTTAGTTTCTTTCTGTTGGCCCTTGGGTATAGCTGTTCTTTTCTTCAACTGTTTGTATTGCTTCAAGTATTCTCTGAAGGACTATTTTTGTGGGCATATATTCTTTTACCCTATTCATTTTGTGGAAGATTTTTCTTTCTCCTTCAACTATAATAGAAATTTTTCCTGGGTAAAGTATTCTGAGTTGACATCTATGGTTGTTTCACTAAATTTTCCCCTCCCTTTCCTTGGGAGACCCACGCCCATGCCCTCTGAAGCCCCAGGGCTGACATACCAACAGAATACCTTCTATTTGGATTTTTCTATAGTTTATATGACTTCTGGGAAAGAGGTGACTTACAAAGACATGGGTTCTCATAGGCTTATATTTGGAATGCCCACCACCAGCTCATTCCACCCCTTGGTTTCCATCAGCTTTTCGCACACAGCCAGCTTTTTTGCATGCAGCCACTTGCCCCAAGTTCATGTGAGGGGCCATCTCGCCCCACCCTGGGTCTGCAAGGCAGTGTCTCACACTGCTGGCCATTCCCCACTCAACATGGTGGTAACTCCATCCCTTTCTTCCCTTGCTCACACTCTACCTGGATCAACTCCAGCTTTTCAGAGGAACATCCATTTACAATGGTCATTTAGAACTGAGAATACTTTGGTGCAGGCTCTTCTGGCTTTCATAGTTTGTGTTGATAAGTCAGCTGTTATTGTGATGGGTTTTCCTTCATATGTGACTTGTTTTTCTTTTACAGCTTTCAGTATTATTGTACTGTACATTCAGTGTTTTGACTATGATATGGGGAGTTTCTTTTCTGGTCCTGTCTAATTGGTGTTCTATGGGCTTCTTGTATTTGTATAGGCATGTCTTTCTTTAATTTTGGGAAATTTTCTTCTATGATCCTATTGAAGATCTGGTGTATACCATTAATCTGAGATTCTTGTTCTTCCTCTATTCCTATGATGTGTAAATTTGGTCTTTTCATGGTGTCCCACATTTCCTGCATATTCCATTCCTGTGTTTTAAAACATTTTTTTTTTTCATAATCTTTGCTTGAGTGGTCCAATTCTTCAACTTTGTCATGCAGTCTTGATATTCTGTTTTCCATTTCATTCATTCTAATGGTGAGGCTTTCTCCTGTTGTTTCAAATTGGCTTATTGAGTTTTTGAATTCCTTCTTCATTTCAGCCCAAGTTTTCCTCAGTTTTTCTATCTTTTGTGAATTCATTCAGAAGTTTATCCCTTTCTTCTTTTAGTTCTTTGATTTGTTTGTGTGTTCTTTAAATTCATTGAATTCTTTGATCCTGTTTATGATTTTTCTTTTAAATTCTGTATTCTGGTTATCTCTAGGGGAGTTCTTCTTCTAGACCTCTTCTATAGGACTGGTGGTGCTTGGTGTGAACATACTGTTTTGGTTTTCCATATTATTATTTTTCCATTGTGATTTTGGCATGTGAATTTCCTTTTGTTGTTTGTGATTCTGTTATGAAACTCAAGCCTTCCTTTGTTGAGTTGAAGTCTGCTTCTTTTTGTATTGTTGGTGTGCCTTGGTTGTTTTCTTATTGGGTATGTAAAGCTGGTTGGTCTAGACTTCGGTTCACTCAGATTTTATATTGGAGGTAACAGATGGCTTCAGTCCAGCTACTTAGGAGCTCCCACTGAGGCCTAAGTCAGGATCCAGTCAGATACTCTCAGGCTTCCTCCTTAGGTCTGGACCCCACCTAGCAGGCAGTCACAGCACAATTTGGAAAGCTCCCTAAAGGGAAGCCCAGATTTAGGTGCTATTAGGCATTGTGCAAAGGTCTGGACCCCTACTAAAGGGCAGAGAAACCTCGACCTGGGGTGGTGGAATGGACTTCAGGTTGTCCCAAAGTAGGGGAATGGGCATGGTGTGATCTGGGGAATGTCACCACCACATGGAGGTCAGATCCAGGCACTTCTGGCAGTTTTCTAATGTCTGGGCCTCTACTGTAGGGCACAGAAGTCTAGCCCTGGTGCAGTGGGAGAGGCTACTTTATCCTTCATTCTTTCTCTTTCTGTTGTCCCCTCTGCATCTCATCTTTAGATGTTTTCAGTATGAGATCATATACTCTCATATACTCTACAGACATAATTTTACTTCTTTTGAATTTAGCTAACATATTTTTCTTCCTGAATTACTTTTGCTGTGAATCCAGTCCTATACTCTGATGATTGATCTTCATTTTCAACTTGACTGGATCTAGAATCAACTGACGACCAACCATTGGCCACACCTGGGAGGAATTTTCTTGACCTATTTAATTGAAGTGAAAAGACCCACCTTAAATGTGGGCAGCACCTTCCAGTGGCAGTCCTAATAAGAGGAGTCTAAGAAAGGAAAGCTTTTGCTTTTTCTGCTTGCCTTCATGTCATGCTGCAGGTTCCACTACCCTGTTGGCATCTTGCTTCTGCTGTCACTGCTGCTGCTGTTCATCACAGACATGAGAACCCAGCTTCTTTGGCCTTCCAATGTGGACTGAAGACCATTGGATCTACTGGAATTCTCCCGGCCTCCAGCACCAGACTGGGATTGCTTGCAGCATCCCACCTCATGGACCACAGAGCTGCAGTGTTCCCCACTCCTCCAGTGTGAAGGCAGTCATTGTTGGACTACCTAGCCTGTACTGTGTAAGCCAATCAAAAAAACAAACAAATAAAACCCTTTTGATTCTCTGAAGAACCCTGACTAATATTATGCTGTGTTAAGTACTGAAAACAGGCTTCTTTGTCTTGATTCTGATTTTTAAAGAGGAGGTTTTTTATCCATTGAATATGGTGTTAGCTGTGACTTTTTATATTCAGCCTTTGCTGTGTTGAGATTATTTCCTTTTGTTCTTCCTTTGTTGAGTTTCTTAGGTCATGAAATGGTGATGAAGTTTATGAAATGCTTTTTTCTGCATCAAATGAGACATTAATTTATGTATATTGAATCATTTTATCCAATTTAGTTACGATATATAATCT
Source organism: Nannospalax galili (assembly GCF_000622305.1). Lineage (NCBI taxonomy): Eukaryota > Metazoa > Chordata > Mammalia > Rodentia > Spalacidae > Nannospalax > Nannospalax galili. Next base: position 823,505 of record NW_008341810.1, on the reverse strand, counting down.
TTTTAATGTGCTAATGGATTTTTTATTTGTTTCTGCCTGCATTTTGTTAAAGATCTTTGCATCAGTAGTGATCCACTCTCCTTTTATTTTTGCTTTTGTTGTGTTGGGGATGGTACCCATGGGCCTGTGAGGAGGCAAGCACACTGCCAGGACCTACATCTTCAGCCTTTGTTCTCCTAGTATGTTCAATCCAGGTGGGCTATTGGGATAATTAGGAAACTTTTTTTATCCCTGATTTGCTGAGTTTTTAATAATAATGAGATTTGGATTTTATCACGCACCTTTTCTGCATTTATTGAAATATCTAAATGGGCACTATATTTTTTAAAACTAGAATATCCCTCAAAGACCCATGTGTTAAAGGCATGGTCCTCAGCTTGGAACTTTTTGGGGAGGTGATAGACACTTTAAGAACTGGGGTCTAGCAGGAGGTTTTATGTTCTTGGTGGCCTGCCTAGAAGAGAATTGTGGAACTCTGGTTGCTGCTTCTTTCTGCCCTTCATTCCTCTCCCTCAGATGAAGAGCTTCACCTGGTCATGCACTTTCTATCATTTTGGAACCTCAAAGAAAAAGAAACAGCTACTCTTTATAAGCTGATAGCTCAGGTGTTTGTTGCAGTGACAGAAACCTGATGAATGTCTGTCCCATATCCTGATACTATAGTAAAACACATCGAAATTTGAATGTATTCTAACTTTATATCCCCTCAAAATGTTAAGTGATGGAAATTCCTTGTTCCTAATTTTAGAGGAATTATGTGGTAATTGAAGTATTGTCTTTCCTATATATAACTGTATTCAATTTGCTTAAAAGTTTTATTTTCAAATTTCACTTCAAAGTTTGTGGGAGACAGAAATGAGTCTATAAGTTTTCCTTTCTGTTAATGTGTATTGGGTTTTATTTATTTTAAAATAATTTTGATATATTTATTTTTATTAATGTGTCTATTAGGTTTGAGATCAATAGTATACTGACCCCATGAAGTGAATTGGAATGCTTTAGCCATTCTCTGCTCTATGAAGGGACTTCTTTAGATTTCAATTAGAACATGGTATTTGGAAGTTTTCAAATAAAATCATTTTGAACCTTAAGATTTTGTTCATGAATAGTTTTCTCATAGATTTAATTTTATGGTAGATACTGCTTTTAAATATTTCCTGTATCTTCTTATTCAGTTGTGTTGTGTTGTATTTTCTTAAGAAATCTCTTTTTTTCCCCAAGTTGATAGATAAATTATAAAATTCTTTATATTCTCTCAACCTTAAGGATGTGTAATATGTGTTTCCCTTTTCCAAAGTTTTTGAATTTTCATTGTTTTTTCCAAGCTTCTTAGAGTATTTTTTAAAAATAGCTTTTCTTTTTAGAGACATATCCTTAGAGGTACATGTTTCCCTCTGAATATTGTTTTGAAACAATGATTATCATAAGATTTATCTCCACTTTTGAATAGCATCTAAATTTTGTGACGTGTACCTTTGCTGTGGTTTGAATGTGATATAAGAGTGTCAACATGGGAACCCTCATTGAGGTTCACCCCCATTGTGGGGTAAAGTATTAAGTGGGTAGGAATTTAATTTGATCATGGTATTGGGAGGTGGGAACCCTGGGGAAGTGATGAGGATTAGGTGGGCCAGTGGAGGAGACAAGCGCTTCTTAAACCTTTTCCATCCATGTCCCCTTTTCATCTGAGCAATTTTTATGGGACCCCAGGAATATAGGTCTATAAAATAGGTAGAGAAATAAAATATTTACTGATGATAAAACTTTTTTTCTGAGCCTGTTAAGATTTATTAGAATTTCAGTGAAGACATTTATCTCAGTCATTTGCCTCTCCTCAATCTTGACCTTAGATTAATATTTCATGTGGGTCAAGTAATGATTATGTAGGAGATACATGTTATTTAACAAACAGTAAAATGGACAGTTTGCCTGTGTAAAAGTTAACGTTATGTATCTTGACATAATTAAATCATCTAGGAACTAGTAGTGCTATATACATTTCATTGTTTTACTTGGGAAGTGTTAGGAATGTCCAAAGACTGCTTCTCAGAAGTCATTATATTAAAAAGCTCCATCAGTAATTACCACCAATAAAATTCTTTGAAGCTGCCTTCAAATTTAACATCATAATTTTCAAGGAAATTATATTATTTCTTTTGTCTATAACCATTTAAGGTTATGTTTAACTCTCACATTAAAAATGTCTGTATATAATACAAAAATACAAAAAAACCCCACCCAATAATACACAAATCAAATAGAGTGTAGTAAGTTCATAATGAAAGTGTGCTTGAAGATGTATTTTCTTTCCTTCTATTTCAGTAATTAAAATGTGCTTTTGAAACCACTGCTCAGTACATACGTACTTAAAATAAGCTGTGGAATTGTACAAATAAGCCATCTTGTAGTTCAAATTAAATCTTACAAGTTAGTAACTTAAATGCTTTGAAAAATCACAGAAAGTATATCATGTATTTTTCTTCATACAATGAATGTTATGCTTTTTAAATTTTTGGTAAACCTCTTAAAAAAATAAAAACTTGCCAAAGACTTAAAGCAGTATGTACATTTAGATTTTTGGTGGTTGTTTGTACTTTAAAAGAAACAGAGAAACAATAACAGTATTATGTTTTAGTACATGCCTATTCCCTTGTGATATTTATTGATGTTTGTAAACTAGCTTTGCTGGTCATATGCTCTTATATCAACTGAAGGATTTCATTCTCATTTTTATTCATTTGATAACGTATAGACTCAGTTTATTTGTTTACTCTATTGAACTTCTTAATCTTTTTATAGTATTTAACTTCTGCTTTTTATATACTTTGCCTTAAAAAAAGCTATAGTAAACAGAAGCAAGAATTTAAAAAAGAAAAGGAAAAGAAACAGCTTCCTTATGCTGTGCCTCAAGTTCAGGTGGAAATGCCTACAGGAACCAGGAACAAAATCCCAGAGAAGCACATTTAAATTACTGATTTACTTTGGTAGCATTAGTAAATGGTATTAAAATACCATTAGTAAATGGTATTCTTTGAAGGCTATTGAAGGGTGGACAAACTCCATTAAAGTGAAATGGGCTATTTCAAATAATACTTAGCATAAAAATTTTTGAAAAATATTTTTTTAAAGAGCTAAATGTCTGCATCTACTGACAGCAATGTAATATCTAATGTATGATGCCCTGAAAAAAAGAAGATGCCTACGGGGGAAAAAGATTTAATTTAATCTAATCCCTGTCTCTGTAAGGCTGGTCCTAAGAGCCACGCAGCTTAGGTAATGAGGAAAGACGTCAGGAGAGTAACTGCTCATAGTTTTAAATACTCATAAGCTTTGGCTTCCCTCAATGTGCTAATAGTTGTGTGTAAAAAACAAACACGCAGTTATTAGAATGGTACCATTTTTTATTTCTTCACATGAAACTACAAAATTAGCAAATATCTTGAAATCTATATAAGATACAAATTACCTCTAATTTCATTAATTTTATTAGTGTACCACTCAATCTTAAAGGAAAAAAAAAAGCAGCTCCAAAAATAGTCTTACACCATTCTCTAAAGGAGATGGTTTCCTTTCACTTTACACCCACCACATCCCAGTCTCAAACACATCACTTCATTGTCTTGGTCTTTTACATTTCCATCCCACAGCCTCCGGTTATCATCAAACCCACGTTTTCCTTTACGGAAGGAGTTCGGTCCAGCTGGTGTTGGTGTAGCCCTTCCAGTCCTCATCTTTGCTTCTGGAGCCCTTCGGATGCACTGTCTTTGTGTTCATTAAAAGCTGCTGCTGTTGAAAGTATTTTTGGAGCAAGAGTTGGAACAATTAGCTCAGGCTTACTTGATCCGAGTTGGATGGCTATGCTGGTGCTTTGTCACCTGACAGCTTATGATGACTCCAAGCTGGGAGGTCTTTGTAGGCTTTATTGGGAGGGCTCAGCTTGCTGAGACTTCTCGGGTTTCTCCGCTCTCACCCCCCACCATCTTCCCTGGGTGTTCACTAAAGACAAAGTTTGTATATGAATGAAATGATTCTGCTTATCTACTTTTGTAGAGATATTAAATCTTGGCTGAATATTTGATACTCTAGAAGTAGGGCATCCACACTACTTTTCCTAGGTGACTAATATTTTAATTTCATAGTGAGGTACTGAGAACACAGCTTCACATAGATACATAGTACAAAATGGTCGAAGCAAGTTTATGGTCATTTTGGAAGTTATTGAGAATTCTCTCCTAATAGGAAGTCAAAATCCATTTAATGATCTTTTTAATGAAAATCAGTTCATCTGCTCAAACAACAATTTTAAAAATCAAATATTGTTAAGCCATACAATCCCGAGTCATACTGATTTGATACATGCTGCTGAATGATCTTAGGACAATATTAAAACTCTTTTTTTCTCATAATTTAAACCATCGTGATTCTGCAAGAGCAGAAAACTATATGCAAACAAAAATCCTGCAATTTACAGCACACACTAGTCTCAGATCTGAGCAGAGGTGTTTCGGGCAGTGCTGGTTGGCGTTGTATGGTGTGTTGGTGTGCATAGTGAAAAGTGCACATGTTGTCTGTCCAGACCGCAGGCTGAAATCACGTGATGCAGCATGGATGGCGGCTGCAAGAAACACCTAGGACTCACTGCATATTTAATTGTGAATTATGTTTTGGTCTTTGTGTACTCAGAAACCTGTTGCCAATGCTTTGATGATGCACACCTTTCTATGGGGTCATAAGCCACAGCATAAGAAGCCCGAGGGTACCGTGCCGTGACTGAACCCTAATGGCTTTGTAGAGGACGGAGAGGAACGGAAAGAATCATGCATGCACCCTGCCACTTGACACGAGAGGCCTGTGCTGCCTTAGGACTGCCCGTTCAAAGTGCATTGCCAGCTGCAGACCCTGCCTGGGATCGCCAGAACTGTGACTGACAGAGGGCTCTTTCCTTTAGACTGTCTTAGCGACAGAAAATACTGAAACAGCCTTCACTGTTTTCCTTAAAGACAGCACCAGGTTGCTACTGTTTTCCCTCAAGTACAATGGGAAGTTATTTTTAAGGTGTTTTTATTCGTCTACTAAAAATTCCTAAATGGCTTAATAATTCCCAATTTAGATATTTCTCCAGATATGTGATTGAGAGTATCTTTTCATACAGAAAAGTTCTGAAAATAGTTTAAGTTTATGAAAGGCTGAGTTCCTCATAAATTTAGAATTTTAGTAATGAGCAGTAGGAAAGCATAAAAGAAGAAATTATTTGGTTGAAATAAATTTTACCTTTGCACTTTAAATTCCTGACACTAAACCTGACTTCTGTTGCTAAATGGTGTTATATGGACTTTCCATATATTTTACTGACTTTCTCTCTCTCTCTCTCTCTCTCTCTCTCTCTCTCTGCCGTAGAGGCTAGAGGAGGACATCAGATCTGTAGCTGAGTTACAGGCAGTAGTGACCCACCTGACATGGGTACTGGGAACAGAGCTTGGGTCCTCTGTAAGAGCAGCTAGTGAGTGCTCTTAACCACTTAGCCATTTCTCCAGGCCTGATTTCAACTTTAAAATCTGCTAACAGACACGATGGAATGCCTGGAATGTGCTGCTGGAGTTTTGTTGTTATTTGGTTTGGGATTTAGATTTTTTAAACTAAAAACCTAATTATTATTATTAATTAGATTTGTTCTTTGACAATTTCATACATATGTAATGCATTCTGATTATTCTCAGCCCTACCTCATCTTCTTCCCTTGTCAACTCCTCTCCTCCTTATAGTTCTTATAGTTCCCTTCCCATGTTTAGGTGTGGGGAGAGAGAGAGAGAGTGAGAGAGAGAGAGAGAGAGAGAGAGAGAGAGAGAGAG
>NW_008341810.1:801524-817607 GCF_000622305.1 Nannospalax galili | reverse complement strand
GAGAGAGAGAGAGAGAGACAGAGAGAGACAGAGAGAGACAGAGACAGAGAGAGAGACAGAGAGAGAGAGAGAGACAGAGAGAGAGACTCAGAGACTCCCTGAGTTTAACTGGGCATGCTCTGGAGCTTGGTGGGCTCACTATTGGATACACATCTGACAACAGTAATCAGTAATCCAACTTCCCTCAAAATCTTTCATTTACCAGTAGTTCAGGAAGGAGGAGTTAAGCCCCATGAGCCCTTTCTCCATCCATGATTGGTTGTTGATAGGTCCAGTCTTGTAAGACACAGAACAGACACCTAGAGGTGCTGTGAGTTCATGATTGTAAGAGTTCATGATTGTAGTGGCTATGTCATGCCCAGAGATTGGCATTTTACCACCCTTCTTCCTGTCTTCTAGCTCTTATGTCCTTTCCACCCTTTCTGTGGTGTTCCCTAAGCCTCATAGGGTATGGTATAAATGCCCTGTAATGGTTGAGTGCTCAGCTGTCCCTCTTCTTCCATACCTCAGTCAACAGCCTGCATTCCCTGCCAGTCATTGTAAAGAGAAAACTGATTAAGGCTGCAGGCAGTATTTGTCTATAGGTATGAACATAAATGTTTAGAGGAAGTTTGAAGCCATGCAAGTTTATCTAAACAGCAGTTTTCCCTAGGGCTTATGACTTTCAAGCCATGAATTTTTGACTCAACTTATAGTACCAAGTTTGAAATGCCTCGTTCAGAACATGCCTCAGATCTAGACAGTGGTTGGTTGCCCCTATAACTGTCCTGCCACTATTGCACCACTGGGTACATCGTGCTGGCAGGTTGATATCATAGCTCATAGGGTTCAGAATTGGGTTAATAGACCACTGATGCTGTTTCTTCCCCAGAAGCTTGCATAGCACATGCTGGAATTATGAAAGCTGGCCATTAGGAAGGAGGCATCCAGCTCAGTTCCAGCTTTGTCTCTCTGTATCTTGCAACAAGATGTGTGGTTTCTTCAGCAATTGAAGGCCCTGTTTCTTAACATCTCCATCAGAATAGGACAGACACAGGTCTTATCATGAGATGCAGGGATTTGCAGCCAAGCTGACCAACTAAAGCTGAGGCCATCTAGAGACTACCCATAGGAAAAAATCCATTCATATAAAGGAGAGGGGGCAGTGAAGTTTATGGTTCCTGGTCTGGTTTTTGCTTTGCCACCTCTGCCAGTTTTTGACTACACAGGTTTCATGTTTAACTTTTTATTGCCTATCTTCATCTGTAGTTATCACCAACCAGAAATGCAGCATAAAAAGTGTCCTTGCTAGTGCCACTTTGAAGATAAAATGAAGCAAATGGAGTAAATCCAGAAAATACTTTCAAGGACTTGTGGGATTTAAGCACCCAGATGTGAACAGCCTCTTTGGATTTCAGCAGGACTGAGACCAAACACTTTTGGAATGACCTGCTATAATGGTCTTTTGTATACCTTCATCTTACCCCTTATCTGTGTGGATGCAGCAAGGGCAGTCAAGGTGAAGTATGCTCACCTAGCCATGGTTAATTACTGTGGGAGGAGTGCAGGACCCAAGCCAGGGCAGGCACTCTCTTCCTTAGGTGTCTGAACTTAGAAGTCATTTTTAGTGACTTCATTGATAATTCAAAAGCTCAGGATCATTTGGTTGTGTCATATTCTGCCATGTCACATTGAAGCCAGATAGAATAATATGGAAAGCTATGAGGGAACAGATTAAAAAACAGAGGTGAGCCAGGTGTGGTGGCGCACGCCTTTAATCCCGGCACTCGGGAGGCAGAGGCGGGCGGATCTCTGTGAGTTCAAGGCCAGCCTGGTCTACATAGTGAGTTCCAGGACAGCTGGGGCTACAGGGAGACCCTGTCTCAGAAAGACCCAAAAAAAAAAAGAGGCCAGTGGTTCCTGAAGCCTGGCTGCAGCCTCAACCTGTGCATTCTAGGACACACATGCACTCTGTGTTGAACCCCCACCTCCAGCCTCACTCACTACCTGTAGATGCTAGGACACACACACACACACACACACACACACACACACACACTGTGTTTAATCTTCCAGCCTCACTTTTTTCTTTTTCATTGAAGCTGGGACTGATTTCTATTACTTGCACCCAAAAAATAATTCCAACCAATACACCAGTGTAACCTCCATCTCAATTCTTTGGCATGTTTTGCTCTCAAACATGTCTAATTTTGATACTGATGGAATACTCTACATCTAACAATCGAGTACTAAAATTCATTTTGGATAAATGCTATTTAATTCTCCTCACTGAAGTGAACATATCAAATACTGTGAACATAATGCATTACGTACAATTTTGTTTATTTTAGAAAAGTGTCTTAAGCATTCTATTACTAGAGAAGGGTTTAGTGGTCACTGAGGAAATGTATTTCTTTGGCCAGAAGAGAGTATGTCCATCTCAGACCTGCATTAATGTTTTGTATGTGAGGTTTGTTCTTCAGCTACAATTATTCTTTTTCATATGAACAGGAGATTGGCTGACTGATAATTCTTAATTCAAGAAGGAACAGTATGATGAAGACTGAAAAAGCTATTCAGAAGCAAAACTACTCATCTAAAAATACCGTTGTGTTCTACAGAGTGCTGTTCATTTAATGTTCACCTTGACTATTGACATTCTTTTTAACTCATCAAATATATTCTGTCATAACAGAAGATACACCTTGGGAATTTAGCAATTCATGAAGATCCATTTATAATTTTGTATTTATATGTTAGTGAAAGAGTTATACGTAGGATGTATGAAAGGAACTCTCCCCAATTTTGTGTTGGCAGAGATACCAATTCAGTGCCTTTCAGGATGCCTGGAGGAATGAAAGACCACAAGCAAAGTGCAGGGAAATATGTAAAGAAGCTAGTCTCTGCATTTCAGCCCTGTTAAGCTGATAACAAACTCTTGATCTCCAGAAACAGATTGGTTATGGTGGGAAAGGAAGACTAAGCAGGCTGACGTGTTGGTGAGAAAGCTCAGTGATGTGGCTGCAGTTATGAGGTAGGTCAACAAGTACAAAGGGTGGGAAGGAAGACCTGTGAGGATTTTTCAAGGACTTGAAATTGGCCTCCTTGGAGAATCACCTGGCTAAGTATTCGCAAGGGGCCTAGCCAACAAGTGCCATCTTGTGGGAGCAAGTGGCTCTGAACAGCAAGAGGCAGGAGCACTGTCAGTGACTCCCTGTTAAGGAAGGAATTCCAAATGACTGAGGTAGACAGGAGAGTAGGGGGAGGGGGTAACCTGGGACTCCAGGAAACTCAAGGCCAGCTTCTAACAGTTACAGATCAGTGCCACTTTTCATGTTCACTTTTCCCAACAGGTCAGTCACCAGAGGTGCTAGAGCCATCTTTAGATGGATGCTAGAGGTGTGGTGTGACCGTGGATGGAGAAGCTTGCTACCACCAACTCCTGTTGTAGACTTTGAACTGTCACATATCCAATAACCTGGAAAAAAAGTTTAAAATATATATATATATTAAAGCCAACTTACAAGGAGTTGGAGAGGTGGCTCAGCAGTTAGGAGCACTGGCTGCTCTTTGCAGAGGAATTGGGCTCAGTTCCCAGCATCCACATGGTGGCTAATAACTATCTTTAACTCCAGTTCCAGGGATCTGATGCCCTCTTCTGACCTCCACAGAAGTTGCACTAACATGGACATGGGTGCACTTACATACATGCAGGCAGTGTACTCGTACACATAAAATAAAAATAAAATATTAAAGTCAACTTACAGCATTATCATCAGCAACACTTTCTAATATGTAATCAAGAATTTTCAGGGGTACAAAGAACCACAGAACCTTCTAGAATTTTCTTCTAGAGAGAACTGTTGTCTCTTACTAAAATAAGATGTAAACAGATGACAGAAGACATGCTTTCTTATTTTATGAATGCTTTTAAAAATATTTTTATGTTATGTGTATGAGTGTATTGCCTGCATATATGGAAGTGCACCTCTGTCATGTTATGTCCACAGAGGTCAGAAGAGGGAATCAGATCCTGTGGAACTGGAGTTATGGCAGTTATTAGCCAACATGTGGGTACTGGAAACTGAACTTGGGTCTTCTGCAAGAGCGGCCAGTGCTCTTAACTGCCGAGCCATCTTTCTAGCCCCCATTTTATGAATGTTCTTAAAAAATGTAAAAATTTAGATGAAATAACATAGTTAACTCATTTTTATATGAATTGAGTTGGGTGCCTCTTCCCCAAATTCACAACTTTCCATGTCACTGAATTCAGAAATAGGTTTTTAAGACTAAATGAATTTTATAGTATGAAGACTTAACCAAATATAACTGATAGTTTGTAAGAACAGGAGGAAGATCTTGTTCTGTCCAGTGCACTCAGAGGAAAGGGCATGTGAACAGTGTTGAGAAGCTATTCACTTGTAGTCAAGGCAAGAGCCCTTACTGGAGCTCAACCACTGTTCACACCCTGGACTTGTGCTTCCAGCCTTCAGCAACGAGAAGATGACTTTCTTCTTTTTAAACCACCAGTCTATGATGTTTTGGAATGTCAACTTTCCCACAGCCTGTATTCAGTGACTGTCAACATTGTATGCTCTGCTCTTCATCCATGACACCTGTCCTCACCCTTCCTTACCTTCATTCCTCCTTCCCTCCTTGTCTTCTTGAAAGAAGGAATTCTTTTTAAAAAATATTTTATTATTTTTCTTTTATGTGTATGAGTGTTATGTGTCATGCAATGCCTATGGAGGCCAGAAGAGGGTGTTGGATCCCCTGGAACTGGACTTAAGAATGACTGTTAGCCACCCTGTGAGTGCTGGGAACTGAACCCAGGTTCTCTGCAAGAGCAGCTAGTGCTCTTAAGTGCTGAGCCATCTCTCTAGCACTAGGAATTCTTTGTATGTATGTATGTATGTATGTATGTATGTATGTATTTATTTGTTTATTTATTTTATTTGTTTATTTTTACACACACTTCCCAGATAGCATCCTCCCATAGCCTCCCTCCCTGCACTAGAGCCCTTATACTCTGATATCCCTGCTACTGTCTGCTGTGTTGTCAGCGCCCCCAGCCATTCCCCACTACTTGCCCTTCTGGTGAATCTAGTCAGCCTATCTAGAGGTCTTTGTTTTAGGAGGGTCAGCTGTTCAACATCTCCCAAAATGCCCTAAAATGGTGGTGTGTCACCTGTCCTCTTGATCAAGGAGGGCGAGGAGACCCCACCAGATGGACTTGAACCAGTGTCCAGTCTATAAAGAGGAGGGTCAACACAGAGGAATCATTTCCTCCATGCTTCCAAGCAAAGCCAACCATGGTCAAGCAGGACCTTTGACTTATCTTCACATAGGCAGAATTGGTAAAAGAAAAGATCCAGGGGCTCCTCCCAAGCCCATGTGACCCCTGAGGAACAGATCCTCAAACAACCTTAACAGTAAAAATAAATTTATCTGCACCAAGTGTATGGCCTTAAACACCCAAAAGGAATTCTTTTTTTAAATTAAAATTTACTTTTATTTCATGTATGTGAGTGTTCTGCCTGTATGTATGAAGTGTACTACGTGAATGCAGTGCCCATGGAAGTCAGGAGAGGGCATTGGATCCCCTGGAACTGGAGTTATAAATGGTTGCTGGACATCATATGGGTGCTGGGAACTGAACACAGTTCCTCTAGAAGAGCAGCCAGTGCTCTTAACCACTGAACCACCTCTCCAAACCCATAAAGACTATTTAAAATCAGTTTTCTTTATGGTGTGGCCTCTTGTTGGTTGCCGATGTTCCAGTGGATGACCCTACACCCATTTTTCTAATTCTTTTAAAGGGTAGACCAATCTCATCACACTTATTTTAGCACAGCTGTAAGCGAAGTCCCTCCCTCTGCTGGATTTTAAGACAACTAATAACAGGGCTTATTTATTTCCTACAGAAGTAACAACAGTATAAAAACTATTTTATCACTCTTTCAGATTAGAGGAGCTGATTGTGAAAAATTTGTATCTGTTGGGATAGAAATAGAGATCTTAGTAGCTATTAGGAATATCACCAATTAACAACAAAATCATATAATTAAGTACTATTAGATTAGACTAGGAAGCATAATTGCTGAGGGTCTGTATAACTTGATCATTCTCTACTAAATGTGTTAAAAGATTTTTATTGTACATATACCTTATAATGTCATTGTCATTTTCTTTTTTATTTTATCTTTATTATTTTTTATTTTATGTGGTTGTGTGTATTGCCTACACCTATGTAAGTGCACTTCTGTCATGTCATGCAATGCCTGCAGAGGTCAGAGGAGCACCTCGAATTCTCCTGCAACTGGAGTTATGACAGTTGTTAGCTGCTATGTGGATGCTGGAACTCAAACTCAGGTCCTCTGCAAGAGCAGCCAGCGCTCTTAACTGGTGAGCCATCTCTCTAGCCTCCTCCCTGCTTCTTTTTTTGACAGTCTCCATAGTCCTAGCCCCCCTGAAGTCAGTATGTGGACCAGGCTGGCATTGATCTTGCAGAGATCCTCCTGCTTCTGCCTCCTGAGGGCTAGGATTAAAGGCGTGCACCTTGCATTTGTCATTTTCTAAATACTGAATTTGATTCTTGTTTGAGGAGCAATTTTAGAAACTTTATTCTACTGGACCAATTTGTCTGATTTGAAGTGATATAAATTTCTCTCCCCTTATTTTAGCTTTATATAAAGATCCCTGAGGGGACATTAATTTAGAATTATTCATTTATTTTAGAGAATCCAAAGGCAGCATGCTAGAGATTTATTTACTTTCATCTTTTCATAGTAATTCCATTTTCACAGATTTTGATAATACTGAAGCCCTAATGAATAAATATGTAAAAGGGGTTACAGCAAAAATAATCTTTAAAAGATCTTATATTACAGAAGAGGCCAAAAGAAACACAATTGACCAATAAATGTATAACATGCTGTGACTCCTCTCGTGCCAGTTTCTGATACTTCAATCACAGTAGGTTTTTTTTGTTGTTTTGTTTTTGTTTTTGTTTTTTTATGAAATGAGCACATCAAAATCCACCTTTGACACCACTGCAGCTCTGTGCACACAGTCATCTAGCATCAACTGGAATCAGAACCAGTGGCTTCTGTCCATGGTGGTCCATGGCAATGCAGCCGGAGTCATATTAGAACTACCCACTTGCTCCATTACTTGACATGTGGCGTAAGCCAGAGATGCCTGTCTGAAAGAATTGTCCATTTGAGTGCTCAGATCGGCACTGAGCTCAAGAGTCTACATATTTTTTAAAAGGTAAACAATTGAAAAAACAGGGAAAAGGTCTCTGGGCCCCCAAGTCTTCATGGCCAGGAGGAAGGCTGAGAATGAAAGCTGTAAACACAGGGCGTTCTTGGTATCACAGAAGGATTAGATGAGTGGCTCAGGTGGAAGAAGACACTGCCAAGGAGCAGACCTGAATCCCAAAGAGCATGGATTTCTGTTTCCAAATAGTACATGGTTGGCTGGATTTCAGAATGGCTTCTGCTTTTCCTCTTTTTAAATGCAGTTACCCTTTGCGGTTTATCTGTTTGTTTCTTTAATGGACGTAGAACCTCATTTCAGTTTTTCAAGTCTGTGGATCAACAGGAGTAACTCCTGTTGATTCATCCAAGAAGCCTCATCCACACCTGGACCTGATTTAAATTTAATGGGACAGCACAGACTTTGAGTCTCACTGGATAGGACTTCCAGAATGCTGGGATGCTGGCTCGTTTATTTTCTGTTGGAGAAGACAACGTGATTATAGCTAAGAAGTGCACCAGTAGAGACGGCATAAATAGTCATACTATTTTGAAGCTGTGCACATCAAACCTGGTAGTCTATTCCTGTACCTTCAGAATTTAAACATAAATAACCATAATATTTGCCTTGACCAATAAGACATTAACAGAAGTGATAATGAAGGAAGTTGAAAGCTACTTGTTGTTGATCTTTTCATTCTTGCTTCTAGAACTTCAAAACCATGGACCATCATGGAGAGGAGCAGTGGTGAGCACATGAAGGGTGAGAAATCCTGTCAGTCACTAGAGACAATTGAGTGCGGCCACATGGACCACCTAGTCCCAGCAGGACCCCCTAAAACTGGAGTCAGTTTTGAGTGTAGATTAAGCAGCACCCTAACAGCTGTGACCCCTCCTGTGAGCTACATGCAGCATGGTCACTTGGTACCTGAGGGTCCCTGTGAGTAAGACCCAGTACAAAACCTTATACTTAAAACATTGTGAAAATTTTCATGATATTTTCTCTAATTCGATTGTTCAGTTCTCAAGCATGAACTCTGTTGTGATAAATTTACTTCACATTGTTAAAAGGTCCAGCATGCCTGCCAGGGGATCATACAAGACCGAAACAGAAGGACCTGGAATCCTCACATGATTCTGCAGAGAGCAGCTTCCTACAGACCCCAGATCACCCGTCAAAGCGGGACTGTTGATAGGATGGTAAACTTCTGTGTTATTTGTGCTATTGTAGTTTTCTCTTTTTGTTATGGCCACTTAGTTTAGGCTGTACTGTAACACAGTGTTGCCTTAGTAACAACTGTAGGTCGATGTGGGATATGTCCTCTTCAGCTTAGAACGTTTCTGCGCTTTAGTCCTAAGTCTTGACTAAATAAGTTGGGCACTTACAGTAGGCATGGATGTGCAGCCTCTTTGCTTAATTCTTTTCTCCCTTTGAATGCGTTTGTAAAGGAAATCTATGGTGTGGCAGTTTGTGTTGGTAATTCACGTAATTTTACTTCAGGGGAAGCTTTCATCTTTTTTATAATTCATGTAAATTTTGATTTGCCATTTCTCTTCATTTGGGATATACTTGTAAATTTTCAGTTTATATGCATCATAGCCATGGTAAAAGTATTCCTGAATTGTCCTGTATTCAATCAATCTTAATTGAGTACGTAAAACGTGCCAAACATAACCCTGTGTGGCAGCCAAAGAGTTATTAAATATGATTCTTATCCTTAGGGAGTTAATATTGTAATGAGGGAGAAAGGAGTTTCATGATTATAATTCTTCCATGTGGCAATTTCAGTGAGTAGCATAAGTAATGATTAATCTAATTTTACAGTGAAAATGAGCAATGCTTCATGAAGCAAATAAAAACTAATGCAAAAGTTATTTCTACATGGCTTTGAAATGCATGAAATTGTCTTTGAAAGGATCATATTGAAAACAATTCTCACCGCAGGCGCACTCGGCTAACACAGGAAGGAGCACAAACTTAACTTTGATGGTGAAGGGCTGCTTGTGAGGTAAGGAAAATTACCATGAAGTACCATAGTAGTTAGCAGAAAGTTGACTTATGTGTTTCAATTGCAGGAAGCAAATTACCAAAACTTTCCATCAAGAGCAGTAAGCTTTTATGAACCAGAAATTATATCCAAAATAATAAGCTTAAGAGTATGTTCCAAAAATTTTATTAGTATATATTAATTATACAAAATACATTTTCCACATACGTGTATAATGTATTTTAACCCTCTTCTCTCCCTATGACCCTCTGTTTTCTCCCTCTTTTTTTACCTAGTTCCTTTTCCAATGCTTCATGCCTTTTATAAAACTGTATTTTTTTTTTAAGTTATGGGTTTTTTTAGTTATGGCTGGAGATATGGCTCAGCAATTAAGAACACTTAACTGCTCTTGCAGAGGACCTAATTCTGTTCCCAGCACCCACATGACAGCCAGTGAGTCTGTAACTCCAGTTCCAGGGGATCTGATGCCCTCTTCTGGCCTCCAAGGATATTGTACACATGAATGTACTTACATACATGCAAACACTCATTCACATAAAAATATTTTTTAATTTAAAAAGAAATTTATGAGGAATGGAACATTCATTCTTAACAGAATGTTTAGATTGATGAAATTCACAAGTTTCTTGAAATTCTTTGGTAAAGGAAAAACTTCATCAATGTATTCCAACTGCCTTAAGTTTTGTATGTGTGATATATAGAAATTTTGCACCTTTGGTTTTTAATCTATAAACTCTTAAGTGAGTATATGGAGTCACATGTGATAAAAATCATACTAACTTCTGAATACAAATGATCATCATAAACTCTTCTCTTTCTTCTCTGGGGTAATTTAGGTCAGCAACTGGGTTGGAGGAATGTTCACTGAGCTATTGCTGCATAAAGGCAAGGTGCTGTAGTGGCCCAGGGGCAAAAGGAAAGTTTGAAGCTAATGGACAAATATTCATAGTCTAAGACAGACATGTCAACTGTAAACTGTGTTCTATGTTTGGCCATAGAGGGAGTGATTCATTCTGAGGAGAGGAGGATCCAATAATGTGTTCACCAGCAATATTTCATTTAAGTTGGTTCTGAAGACTGTTTCTTTTCCTAAATCTGCTGGAACAAAACCCCACAGCTTAAAGGAATGGAAATGTATTCTCTCATGTTTTGAAAGGCATCACTCCCTCTGAAAGTTTTAGGTGAGGATTCTTCCTTTTCTTCCAACTTTTGGAGTACCATGTACCCCTTGACCTATGGCACCACAACCCCAGTCTCTGCTCATGACCTTCTATGTTCTGTGTACCTCTATCCCACACTCTCCTCCCTGTCTCTAATCTCTTGCTATAAAACCCTAGTCATACAGGGTTTAGGGACTGCCTTGGTCTGTTATGACCTCATTTCCTCTTGTGTGTATATGCCAAGATCCTGCTATATTTGTAAATGGCATATTTTTCACAGGTACCACAGGTTTGGACTCTGATTATTTCGGATGATGCCTCTTATTCCTGATGTCTCTCCTTCCCTTTGTTCACACTTCTTATCTGCCGGTTTCTCTTTAACAATTTGTACCACCTAATCTCCTTTGGTTAGGCTCACATTCAGAAAGCTCTTCTGTGAGTTAACGTAAGGAACAGCGACTTAGACTTCAAGGGCTCAGAGCTAGCGTGACTGTGAACTCCTGGTATGTTGAGGTCATGCTGATCATCTTGTACTTATTTAACCTTTTCAGACATTATTTCAGTAGGCTCAAAATAGATAATGAAGTATGGGATATCCTTCCTAAGGCTGCTGTGAGGATCAAAGATAAGTGTTATCTTTTTACTTAGTGCTTTAGTAGTCTTGCTAGTCAAGAACTGGTATCTGAATAAATGTGTGAATGGATGCCTCAAGGGAAAGCATGTATCTAGCAGGCAGAAGGTGAGAAATTCTAGAGTTAAAAATTCACAAAGTGTGAAATGACATTTGTATAGTCAACAGAATCTATAAAGCATGGAACAAACATACTTACATAAAAGTAAAATGAATTCAAATAGGTGTAAAAGTTATAAGAAAGTGAGTAGCAACAAACAACTGCTTTAAAGTATAAACTCTTCCCCTCCCTTGAGCCCGAGTTGTGGTCCCCTTCTGTGAACTAGAGACATGGTCCCTTCTTGTGACCTCTAGCTATGGTCCCGTCCCGTGAATCTAGAGTCATGGTCCCCTACTGTGAACCTGAAGCTCTGCCCTCACCACCTCCCATGAACCTGGAGCTGTGGTTCACTCTTGTGAGCTCAAGATGTGGTCCCCACCTGTGAGCCAGTGTTCTGGTCCCCTGCTTCGAGCTAGAGCAGTGGTCCCCTCCTGTTGATCAACTTGGAGCTGTGGTCCCCTCCCAAGAACTGGGAGCTGTGGTCCTCTCCCATGAACCTGGAGCTGAGGTCCCCTCCTGTGAGCTCTGTTTGAGGTCCCTTCCTCCGAGCCTGAGTTGTGTTCCCTTTGTGTGAGCTGGTGCTGTAGACCCCTCCTGTGATTTAGGAGCTGCCTGCCCCTCCTGTGAACTGGGAGCTGTGGTCTCCTCCTGTAATCAGGAGCTGAAGTTTTCCTCCCGTGACCCTGGAGCTGTGGTCCCCTCCCATGAACCTAGAGTTATGGGACCCTCCTGTGAGCTAGGATTGTGAATCTCTCCAGTGAATCTGGAACTGTGATCCCCTCACATGAGCCTGAAGCTTTGGGCCCTGACTGTGAGCCACAGTTCCATTCCTCTGACTGAAGGCTGATGGTGGAACAGAGTAGAACATGGAGGTCTTCCTGATGGTGGGCAGCAGTTTCCATCTTCTATGACTGACTACATTCCCCACATCCCCCTCCCTTGAGGTCCCAGGTTATGCATGGCAGAGGCTTTGCCTCTTATGCTGGGGACTGGGGAGCCTCTTTTATTTGCAGATTCTGGGTTTGGGAGCTCTGATTTGCTGGAATGCACCTCCCACCTCACCTGAGGGCCACCTGTGGTTCTCACTCCACACATGGTCCTGGGTATCCAGGCTTTGATGTTGGACTCTCTCCCATTAACAGGCACCAAGAGGTTTTCCATTATTTTTCTATTACTCTTCTACAACCCAGTATGCCTTCACCTGTGCCCTAATTGAACTTCTAGAGATAAACATCACTGTATGGGAAGTTAAAAAAATAGAAATTACTATAATAAGAGATATAATTCTCAAATCAAAATATGTAATTATATCTTAGAATTTAAATTCAAAGTGCTTATGTCTACTAGAATTTTTGAACATTTACTGACAAAACTACTTCCAAGCTTCAACAATCATGTAAAATTTGTCTCTGTTCCTATAATGTGAGTTTGCCACTCACTCCCTTTCCAGATGCTCCAGTCTAGAAAAAATCTTTCAATGTAAACCATTTTATTTATTTTTTAGGATATTTTATTATTATTTTAAATTTTATGTGTATGAGTATATTGCCTGCTTGTAGGTAAGTGCACCTATGTAGTGCAACACCCACAGAGGTCAGAAGAGGGCGTTGGATCCCTTGGAATTGGAGTTAAGGATGGTTGTTAGCTGCCATGTTGGTGATGGGAATTGAACCCAGGTCCTCTGCAACAGCGGCCAGTGCAGATCTCTCCACCTCAAAACCATGTTGTTTCTAAAAGAAAGCAATGCTAATAAAATTAATTTAAAAACCATAACCTCTTTGTTGCAGTAAGTTGTGATTTAGAGTACTAGGAGAAGTTATTTCCAAAACCATCAGACAGCTATAGACATTCTGAAGCCTTCAGACAGCTGTGGACATTCTGAAGTTATCAGACAGCTGTGAACATCCTTTGAGGAACTGTAGGCAAGAGAAAATTCAAGAAGAATTTAATTTGGAGAATCAATTTTTTTTTAAACACACACAGAAACACACCCTTCCCCCCATACACAAAGGCAGCACACACCTCAAAGCAAAACAAGAAGCTTCTACAAGCTTCCAAGCTCATCCACATTGATCTCTCAGGAAGATGTGATGAACCACTTTTAGATTTGAACTGGTTATTGTTTACAAAGAAAGTGATAAGAACAGATTTAAGTGTCCAGTGTTGGGACTTTGTCCCCCACACTAAAAAGGATAGTGCTCAGCTTTCAAGAAGCCACTGTAAACTCCACCTAAGTGTTCAGTGTCTCTTTGCTCTATTTCGAGGTGGTGTAGGGTGAGGCAGGAAAGCCTCTTTATTAGAAGTGGGCAGGTGAGGAGGGGCTGTCTCAGGGATCCATTTTAAAGATGGAGGTGAGTGGAGAGGACCTTACAGCAGTCCCCTGGGGCCCCTGTATCAGTTACTTTCTTTTCTCTGTATCCAGAACCCAAAGTCAGCCTAGGGAGGAAGGGTATCTTTTGACACATGGTTTCAGAGATTTCATTCTGTCATGGTGGAAAGGTGCAGCTGTTGGAACACACACATCAGAGCTGACAAAAGAGTGGAGAGTGGCCTGAGCCAGGGTCTTGGGAATAACCTTCAAAGGACTATATAAATCATAGTGCCATCCAGGGAAGAATGTTCAAAACATGAGCCTCTAGGGGTCTTTAAGATCCAAACAAAAACCCTTCCTTTCTCTTAAACCCACAGTGTGGTCCTACCAAGACTCAGAGGAGTTGTACAAAACTCTGTACTGCTCCCCATGCAAGATCAGGACACCAGGCCAGAGCTCTTCCCTCATACAAATCAGAAACCTTGAACAGATCTAAAGAGAAGTATTAAGGAGATTATTAATCATAAATGAGATGACATGAGGATATCTATAGCCAAGAATGAGCTGAAGATGTAGGTACCACCAAGGTAAAATTTAATGTGAATGAAAGGATAATTGCCATGTTTGTTGCAGGAATCTGGCCTTCCAAAGTGGCTGGGAATGAGACTTAGCTCAGTAGAAATCCCCAAAGACTCCAGAGATAAGAAGATGCAAGGATTTTATTTGGGAGCTTGCTACAAATCTGCTGTGAGGTGAGGATTAAAAGAGCAAATGAGCTGTTAGGTGTGATTATTGGGATGCATGTTGCTAGCCCACAGGAGTGACAGGTTTGCCTAATCTATGAGCAGAGGCACTCCATGCATGTGGAGAGCACATGGAAGATGAATATGTCGTAGTCTAGAGAAGAATCAAGTGTGATTTCCCCCCTACAATTAGCACCAGCTTAAAGCTCTATTGCATGTCAGCTATAGTGCTAAGTACTTCATTTGAATCGTGACATTAAACCTTCACAGCAACCATATTGAGTAATTTTCCTATTGTACACTGTAGTCTCTCTCATCTGTGATTTCACTTTTTTTTCTTTTTTAAAAATATTTTTATTGACTCCAGTGTCCCGACCCACGGGATCTACAACGAGGTACCTGGAATGAGGAGTGGGGATTGGATGGGGCAAGAGACACGAGAAATGGAGACAAGACAGTGTTCTGATCAAGTCTCATTTATTGAACAGGTAGTTTAAGTTTTTATAGGGAGGGGAAGGGGAGAGACACGAGGAAGAGGACAGTGGCAAATTCCTCTGGGTTGAGCAAATCCGGCAGTTAAACCACAAGACCTGATTGATCTACAGGATAAGGAAGTTTCCCAGGAGCAGCAAAAGGTTAGGGCAGAAAAACGTGTTTTTGCAGAGCCATCTGGTTTAAACTTTAACTGGGTCAGAGTTTGATGATTGCAGCAATTCTGCCTCATGGGCAGGTCATAATTCTCAGGCCTGTCTGTGGAAGCCAGTGCTTCCCACACTCCAGAATTTCATATGATGTGTTTTCATCATATTCAGACTCGATTCTCTCAAGTTCCTTCTCACTTAATGTCCTCCCTTATTACTTGCCTTTAGTTTTTTTGGGTTTTTAGTGTGTTGTTGTTTTGGTTTTTATCATTATCTGTCATGTATTATCTATTCTCTATTTTTCCAGTTAATTATTTAATAACCACATACTTAGAAGAAGCATTTCATTACAACAGCATTGACATATTCAATAACAATTTCAAATATTTATAATTTTTGGCCTACATATATACTATTTATTAAATTGGAAAGCAAATTTATATTCTAAGAATTGATGTACTAATTTAATTTTTACATAGTGTTAAATGTTGACTGAGTGATACTGCAGGACAGCCTCTTCAATGTTTTTCAGAGTTGATCGATATTTTGATTTTATAATCATCAACGCTAAGAATGCTGCTCTGGATAAGGACATAGTACAAAATTGAAGAAGCACATTTAGGACCATTTCAGAAATTGTTGGAAATTCTTCCCTAATCCTAAGCCAAAATTCACCTAAATTCAACCAGCAATTTTTAAAAATCATTATTTTTTAATTTTTAATAACTACATGTTTAGAAGAAGCATTTCATACAGATTTAACATATTCAGTAACATAATCCAGAGCAACAGTACATCTCTTTCACAAGTGGGTGCAAGTTTCTAAGTTCACAGTTGAGTTAATACAGTTAAACAATATTGAACTCAGTATAAGCCCTGTAAGAGATAAAATTGAGTTTTTTAACTTTTAAAAAAGATATCCATTTCATTTTAGAATATATTGTTCCTTGCAGAAAGACTCATTGTTTTTGCTACTAACACTGAGATGTTGGTGCATGCATCTCTAATCTGTATGTATCTGATTATTACTAGTCATAATCAGTTGCACTTGGACCCTTGGCACCTGTGTATTTCTATGAAGTCATCAGGTGGATTACAATAGTAATGTTTATCACCTCTACTAATTAGCATGCCATAAATTTCCATGCTTCCTCCTCAAATATAATACATTTTTAAAAAAATATTGATTTTTTTTGTGTGCATATATCACACAGAACATCCCAAACCATCTTATTTAACTATACACCCAA
>NW_008341810.1:799381-799997 GCF_000622305.1 Nannospalax galili | reverse complement strand
GTAGTTTTTTAAGAGTTCTCCACACTGCTTTCCATAGGGGCTGAACCAGTTTGCAGCCCCACCAGCAGTGGATGAGTGTTCCCCTTTCCCCACATCCTCTCCAACATTTGGTATCATTTGTTCCCTTGATCTTAGCCAGTCTGACTGGGGTAAGGTGAAATCTTAAAGTGGTTTTAATTTGCATTTCCCTGATTATTAATGATGTTGAACATCTTTTATGATGTTTCATAACCATCTTTACTTCTTCTTTTGAGAATTCTCTGTTCAGCTCCTTAGCCCATCTTTTAATTGGGTTCTTCTTGTCTTGATTCTCTGTTTTTTGAGTTCATTATATATTCTGGATATTAAGCCTCTGTCGGATGTGTCGCTGGTTATGAGTTTCTCCCATTCTGTGGGTTTTCTGATCGCTTCCCTGGTTGCCTCTTTTGATATACAGAAGCTTTTTAGTTAAATGAGGTTCCATTTGTTAATTCTTGTCCTTGTTTCCTGAACAATTGATGTCTGGCTTAGAAAATCCTTTCCTACACCTATATCTTATAGATTTTTCCCAATGTTTTCTTCTAACAGTTTCAGAGTTTCAGGCTTTACATTGAGGTCTTTGATCCATTTGGAATTG
>NW_008341810.1:798206-798563 GCF_000622305.1 Nannospalax galili | reverse complement strand
TTGTTGATTCTTTGTATTGTTTTCTTTGTTTCAATTTCATTAATTTCTGCCCTGATTTTTGTTAGTTCTTCTTGTCTGCAGGGTTTGGGTTTCATTTGCTGTTGCTTCTCAAGTGTGTTGAGTTACAATGTTAAGTCATTTATTTGTGTTCTTTCCGAGTTTTTGATGTAGGCACTTAGAACTATAAACTCCCTCTAAGAACCGCTTTCAGCGTGTCCCCAGATGTTTTGTTGTATTATATTATCATTTTCATTTAGTTCCAGGCATACTTTTATTTCTATCTTAATTTCTCTTTTGACCCATTCATCATTCAGGAGTGTGTTGTTTAATCTCCATGTGTTCATGTGTTTACTAGGG
>NW_008341810.1:795163-797250 GCF_000622305.1 Nannospalax galili | reverse complement strand
AGATTTTTCTTTCCCCTTTGACTATAATAGACATTTTGGCTGGGTGTAGAATTCTGGGTTGGCATCTGTGGTCATTTCAACCTGGGAATACTTTGGTCCAACCTCTTCTGGCTTTCATAGTTTGCACTGAAAAGTCAGCTGTAATCCTAATGGGAGTAATTCTGATGGGTTTTCCTTTATACGTGACTTGTTTTTTCTTGCAGCTTTCAGTATTTGTTCTGTACATTTAGTGTTTTACTGTGACACGCTGCGGGGAGTTTCTGTTCTGGACCTGTCTATTTGGTGTTCTGTATGCTTCTTGTATCTGTATAGGTATGACCTTCCTTAATTTATGGAAATTTTCTTCCACGATTCTGTTGAAAATCTGGTCAATGCCATTATCTTGGGATAATGTATGCCTATGATTCGTAAGTTTGTTCTTTTTTTGGTGTCACACAATTCCTGCATATTCCGTTCTTGTGATTTCTTAAATTTTTCATAGTCTTTGCTTGAGTGGTCTAGTTCGTCCACTTTATCTTCAGTCTATATACTCTGTTTTCCATTTCATTCATCCTATTGGTGAGGCTTTCTCCTGTCATTTCTAATTGGCTTACTGAGTGTTTCACTTCCTTCTTCATTTCAGCCTGAGTATTCTTCAATATTTCTTACTCTTTCCTGAATTCATTCAGAAGTTTATCCCTACCTTCCTTCAGTTCTTTGATTTCTTTGTTTGTGTGTTCTTTAAATTCACTGAATTCTTTTATCACGTTTATAATTTTTCTTTTGAGTTCCATGTCCTGCATTATCTCTAGGGGGTTCTCATAGTATTCCTCTAGAGGGCTCTTGGTATTTGGTGGGGTTATGTTATTTTTGTTTTTCATGTTATTTTTTCTCTGTGATTTCAACATATGAATTTCTTTTGTAGTTTCTGATTGTCATGTGAGACTCAAGCCTTCAAGTTTAGGTCTGCTTCTTTTTGTGAACTTTACGTGTCTTTGTGGTTTAAATTTTAGGCATGAAAGGCTGGTTCCTCCAAGCTTCTAGTTCTCTCTTTTGATTTTATATTGGAGTGGCCAGATTGCTTTTGTCTTTAGGCATTCCCACAGAGGCCCAAGTCAGATGAGGATTAGTTGCTCTTAGGCTTTCTCCTAACATCTGGATCCCTCCAGGATAATTTGGCCTCAGGAATTCGGGGGTTGGACTGGCCTGGAGCCAGGCCAAGGAAAGATGGTGGTCTAGGGCAGTTGGTGGCTGTGCCACCCAGAATGCAAAGAAAGTTGGGGGTGGGAGGCAGCTCCAAGGGCTTCTGGGGACTGCCCTGAGGAGCTGGGTTGGTCTGGATGCAAAGGACCGGGAAGAGGATAGGTCAACCCCTTTTTCCAGGAAAGAGGCTGGTGGGTTTTGCCGAATTAGGGAGGCAGAGGGAGGTGAGGGTTGGGCCAGGTCTAGAGCACCCCTGGGGACGGGAGAAAGAGCTGAGTTGGTCTGGATGTGCAGGATCAGGAAGAAGCAATGGTGGTTCCCCAGGTGTCTGGGGCACCAAGACAAGAAATGGGATAGGGCTCAGGCTAGGAGAAGAGATGTGTGGGGGAGATGGGAGGGTGACTGAGGCTGGGGGAGTCAAGGCACAGAGGGCCCCATAGACTTACCCCAGAGAGAGAAGCCTGGGTGTAGGAGAGAGGCCTTGGGGGTCCTGCAGGCCCAGGGAAGCAGAGGGAGGTGAGGGCAGGGCCAGGCCCAGAAGCAGTGCTCCTGGGGACCTGGGAAAGAACCAAATTGCTCTGGATGCACAGGATCAGGAAGAAGCAGTGATAGTACCCCAGCTGTCTGGGGCACCAAGACAAGGAATGGGACAGGGCCCAGGCTAGGAGGAGGCTGGGGAGATGGGAGGGTGAGTGAGGCTGGGGGGAATCAAGGCATGGAGGGCAAGATTGATTTACCCCAACAAGAGAGGCCTGGGGGTTGGAGAGAGGCCTGTGGGTCCGGCAGGCCCAGGGAAGCAGAGAGCAATTTCACTTTCTATAGTCAACTGAGATCTCTCTCTCTCTCTCTCTCTCTCTCTCTCTCTCTCTCTCTCATACAGAAAGAGAGAGACAGAGAATATTCAC
>NW_008341810.1:792634-795082 GCF_000622305.1 Nannospalax galili | reverse complement strand
TCACTATGTAGACCAGGCTGGCCTTGAACTCACAAAGATCCACCTGCCTCTGCCTCCCAAGTGCTGGGATTAAAGATTTGCACCACCACACCTGTATTATAATTTCTTCATTAATTATTGGTTTTACTCTTTCACTCTATCCAATTTATAAAATAAGCTGTATTCTATGTATGCATGTTAGGAAAAACATGTACAAAGGAAAACTGAGTTCCACTGTTCTTATTGCATAGTAGGACAATTATAGTTAGCAATTAATTAAAATTTTCATACTTTTTGTAATATTTTAATTGAATTTTTGCATATTTCATACAGAACAACGTAATAATCTTTATACCCTCTTCCCAATTGGCACCCTCCCATAGCCACCCCCCCGCCACTGGAATTCATGCATTCCGTCATTTGTGTTAAGGCCTATTGAGTCAAGTTGGTGTCCCCAGATGCCCTTCAGTGCAAGGTCATCCACTGAGGTCTAGTCAGCCCATCTGGAGTCCCTCCCTTTTAGAAGATCAGCTCTTCCTCACCCAGCAGTAATCAGCTGCCAGTAGTTCTTCAACTGAGATTGTGTCCTGCTGCCCATATCCACAGTCCTGTGCTGGATTTTTGTCTGCTTGGGTTTGCATGGGTCTTTTGCGTGCTGACACCATTTGTAGGTTCATATAATCAAACTCCCAGGAGCCTATAGGACTCTATTTCCTTATGGCCATGCACCTCCTCCCTGGCTCTTACAATCTTTCCACCCCCTTTTATGCAATGGTCCTGGATCCCTGGGTGGATGTAGTTTAATATAGGAGAACTGTCCAAGGACAGGCATTCTGCAGACTCCTAGTCTGTCCACTTTGGCCATTTGTGACTTTTTGTGTTCCTGGCCCTCTGTTGCATGAGGGAGCTTTGTTAATGAGAATTGAGATATTCATTTTTGTCTTCTTTACCACTTGTTCTTGTTCTGTGGTTCTTAGGTGTAGAGATTGCATTGTAGATGTGTCACTTAGACTTGGGCAATTCACAGACAATTTCTGTATGTGACCAGTTGTGGCACTCTGTAATAGTCTCCATCTGGTGCAAAAGAAGCTTCTTTGATGAGTGGTGACTGGGATATTTGTCTGTAAATATAAGGACACATATTTTGCACATAGTAAGAAATTATATTAATTTAAGGCTATGACAGTTTGGGGGTTTTCTCTTAGGTCTCTGACCTCTTCAGCTACGTGTATTTGGTTATGTTTACAGTACCACACACTAGTTTCCTCCCACTGAGTGGGCTTTAAGTCCAATTAGGTAGCTGTCAATTACCCCCAAGATAAAAGTGCCACTACTGTACCAATGTCGTTTGTTGTACAGTCATTGATATGATTGATTATTAGGCCTTGAAGCTGGGGTTGAACCATCAGTTTATGTTCTCCCTTAGCAGCTTGCATAGTGCTCTCCAAAGCTGTGAGAGCTAGGCTTCAGGGGAGGTGGGTTCCAGGTCAGTTCCAGCTCCATTGCTCCGAACCTTGTGTTGGAAGTATGTCCTGTCTTCAGCAATAGGGTCTTATCTTCAAGTTCTGGGAGGCAATCCAGGGCTGTGGCAATAGCCTGTGTAATTCTGGGAGTTTCTTGGACCGCCCTGATCAACAACTCAAAGGGAGATTTCTCTTGTCTGGCACTGTTTCTTGTTATGTAGCCTTCAGCTATACACATGAACCCATGTAGAGATATTGTGTGTGTAATTTTTCAGTAGGTTTTTGGACTAATATGATTCTCTGTTTTTTACACTAGCTAAACATTATTTATCTCTCCTCTCTCTCTCCCTGTCTAACACTCCCTCCACACTCTCCCCATTTAAAGTATCCCCATTTTCCCCATTTCTCCCATGATAATACTTGTCTTCTGCAGTCCCACCTCTCTCGTGCTCCTTCTTTCCCTTTACCACCATAGTTCCTTGTGTAACCTCCTTCTCTTTCTCCTATTTAAATACCATTTTACACATTTCCCCCTTAACACCTGTCTCCTACTATTCTCTCTCAGGTTACTTCTTTTCCTTTACCTCCCTGGTTCCTTTCCATTTTCCTGGTTTCTGCAGTTATATCAGGATATATACTCATAAATAAGGATTTGGTGATAGGATCCACAAATAACAGAGAACAGACATCCTTTATTTTTCCGAGTCTGTGCTACTTCACTTAGTATAACAGTTTCATTTACCCTCATATTTCATGATTTCATCTTTCTTTACCACTGAGTAGAACTTCGTTGTGTAAATGTACCACATTTTCACTATCCACTCATCAGTTGAGGGGCACTTAGGTTGCTTCTATGTCTTAGCAATTGTGAAAAGAGCAGCAAAAAACATGGTTGTGATAGGTAAAAAGTTGGTGGAAAATGAGCAAATGGATGATGAGGCACCAAGGCACAGCTAAAACTCCATCAAAATAGGGTTTATTAGCAAAGGAACACATGGGACAGATT
>NW_008341810.1:776171-792559 GCF_000622305.1 Nannospalax galili | reverse complement strand
GGAGTGGGAGAGCAGGACTGTTAAAACCTGTCCTTTTTAGAGATCAAAGGGGAAGCCTGCTGTGTTGGCCAAACAGTGGAGAAAAGTCTGCTTCTCTTGACTTCAAAGACCAAGGTGCTTATCAGCTAGGTTCCCTTTTCTCAGGAGCATGAGAAGTCCTTGGGATCCTGTTGGTGAGGGGGCAGGGCTATCTGAACCTTAACAGGTTGTACAAGTGTCTCTACAATAGGATGACGCCTTTGGGTATATGCCAAAGAGTGGTATAGCTGGGTCATATGGTAGGTTCATTTTTAGTTTTTAGAGTCACTACTTTCCATTGTAGTTGTACAAGTTTGCAATCCCACCATCTATGAATGAGTGTTCCCCTTTGCCCACATCCTCTCCAACATTTGGTATCATTTGTTCTCTTACCCCAGTCTGACTGGGGTAAGATGGAATCTTAAAGTGGTTTTAATTTGCTTTTCCCTAAGTACTAACGATGTTGATCATTCTTAGCCATCTTTATTTCTTCTTTTGAGAACTCTGTTCAGATCCTTAGTCCATCGTTTAATTAGGTCGTTTGTTTTCTTGATTCTTTGTTTTTTGA
This sequence comes from Nannospalax galili, assembly GCF_000622305.1. Lineage (NCBI taxonomy): Eukaryota > Metazoa > Chordata > Mammalia > Rodentia > Spalacidae > Nannospalax > Nannospalax galili. The sequence goes on along the minus strand of NW_008341810.1, from coordinate 791,973 downwards.
GCTCTTCATATATTTTGGATGTTAAACCTCTGTCAGATGTGTCGCTGATGAAGATTTTCTCCCACTCTGTCACTCTGTGGGTTTTCTCTTCACTTCCTTGGTTGTTGTTTTTTTTTTATTTTTATTTTTTCAGTACAGAACCTTTTTAGTCTAATGAGGCCCCAGTTGTTGGATTTTACCTTAATTCCTGAGCAACTGACGTCCAATTTAGGAAATCCTTTCCTACACCTATATCTTTTAGGTTACTGCCAATGTTTTCTTCTAATAGTTTCAGAGTTTCGAGTTTTGCATTGAAGTCTTTGATTCATTTGGATTTGACTTTTGTGCAGGGTGAAAGATAAGGGTCTAGTTTCATTCTTCTATAGGTGAAGATCAGTTTTGCCAGCACCATTTGTTGAAGATGCTCTTTCCTCCAGTGTGTGTTCTTGGCACCTTTCTCAAATATCAGGTGGCTGAAATTGAATTGCATGTATTCATGTTTGGGTCTTCAATGATGTTCCATTGATCTATGTGTGTATTTTTGTGCCAGTATCAAGCTACTTTTTATGTCTATAGCTCTGTAATATAGTTTGAAATCTGGCATAGTAATCCTTCCAGCATTGCTCTTTGTGCTCAGGGTTGCTTTGTGATTCCATAAGAAATTTAGGATTTTTTTTTTCTAATTCTGTGAAGAGTGGCATGAGTATTTTGATTGGGATTGCATTGCATCTATATATTGCTTTTGGTAGGATGCTCATTTTCTTTTCTTTTTTGGGGGTGGGTGGGTACAATGGACTTTATTGATGGTATTTAAGAGAGTAGGACTCCCCAAACCCCTCCCCTTCTTCTGGGGGTCTAGGATGGAAACTATGAAGGGAGATACTTAGTGTGTTGGGGGCTGAGTTGGAGCAGGGACCCCTCCCCCCAGTCGAGGGCCTCTCTCTTCCTCTTGCTGGGGTGAGTGGTTCAGGGTTTCTTACTCTTTGGAGGCCATGTGGACCATGAAGTCTATCGCTCCATTGCTGTAGCCAAATTCGTTGTCATGCCAGGAAATGAGTTTGACAAAGTGGTTGTTGAGGGCAATGCCAGCCCCAGCATCAAAGGAAGAAGAGTGGGTGTCACTGTTAAAGTCACAGCAGATGACCCAGTCCTCAGTATAGCCCATGATGCCGTTTAGGAGGCCCTCGAATGCCTGCTTCACTACTTTCTTGATGTCATCATATTTAACAGCATTCTCCAGGTGGCAGGTCAGATCCATGACAGACATGTTGAGTGTAGGAACATGGAAGGCCATGACAATGAGTTTCCCATTCAGCTCTGGGATGACCTTGTCCCCAGCCTTGGTAGAGTTAGTGGGTGCAGGGATGACGTTCTGGGCAACCCCACGTCCATCATGCCGCAGTTTCCCAGAGGGGCTGTCCACAGTCTTCTGGGTATCTGTGAGATCAATGAAAGGCTCATTGATGGCAATAAGGTCCACTTTGCCAGAGTTAAATCCCTGGTGACCAGGTGCCCTACATGGCCAGATCCATTCACCATCATGTCTCAGGGAGGAGGCTGGCAGTGCATGAGAAGATATGGTTGTCTCTAGAACAGGGAGGAGCAGGGAGCCTAGGATGGTCATTTTCACAATATTCTTCCAATCCATGAGCATGGGAGGCCCTTCCTTCTTTTTGTGTCCGTCTCTTTCTTTAACGATTTAAAAATTTCATTGTAGAGATTTTTATTGTCTTTGGTCAGGTTATTCTGAGATTTTTTTTTTTTTTGTGGCAATTGTGAATGGGAGGGTTTCCATGTACTCATTATTGAATTGCTTGTTATTGTTATATAGAAAAGATACTGATTTTTTGTAGATTAATTTTATAACCTGTCACTTTACTGACAGTATTAATCAGTTCTAAGTATTTTCTGGTGAAATTTTTGGGATCTCTGATATGTTATCATATCATCTGCAAAAAGGGATAATTTGGCATCATCCTTTCCTATTAGTACTCCTTTCATTTCTTTCTCCCGTCTTATTTCTCTAGTAGGCATTTTAAGCACTATATTAAAAAGGATTGGAGATAGTGGACAGCCTTATCTGGCTCCTAATTTTAATGGAAATACTTCTAGTTTTTCTCTGTTTAGAATGAGGTTGGCTGTGAGTTTGTTGCATATAGCTTTAATTATGTTGAGGTATGTACCCTCCAGTCCAATTCCCTCTAGGACGTTTAATATAGTTGTTTGTTAAGTTTTGTCAAAGGCCTTTTCTGCATCTATTGAGATGACCAAGTGATTTTTGTCTTTGAGTCCATTTATATGATTTATGACATTTATTGACTTATGTATATTGAACCATCTCTGCATCTCTGGAATAAAGCCAACTTGATCATGGTGGATGATCTTTTTGATGTGTGTCTGTATGCGGTTTGCAAGTATTTTGTTGAGAATTTTTGCATCTATGTTCATTAAGGATATGGGTCTATAGTTTTCTTTTTTGGGTATCTTTACCTGGTTTTGCTATTAGAGTGATGCTGGATACATAGAAAGAATTTGGGAGTTCTTCCTATTTCTGTCTTTTTGAATAATTTAAGTAGTATTGGTTGTAGATCTTCTTAAAATGTCTGGTAGAATTGTGCTGTAAATCCAAATGGACTTGGGCTTTATTTTAGTTAGGAGGTTTTGTATTACTGTTTCAATTTCCTTATATGTTATAGTCTGTTTAAGCTGCTAATATCTTCTTCATTTATCTTTGGTGATTTGCATAATTTTAGATATTTATCCATTTCTTTTAGGTTTTCAAATTTAGTAGAGTATAGGTTTTTAAAGTATTCCCTTATAATGTTCTGGATCTTTTGGATGTCTGTTGTGATGTTTCCCCTTTGAATCCTGATTTTGTTGATTTGGATTTGCTCTTTCTTTCTTTTGGTTAACTGGGCTAAAAGGTCTGTCTATCTTGTTTATCTTTTCAAAGAACCAACTCTTAGATTAACTGATTCTTTGTATTGTTTTCTTTGTTTTATTTCTTTAGTTTCTGCTCTAATTTTTTTTATTTCTTCTCATCTGCTACATTTCGGTTTGATATTCTTGCCTTTCTATAATCTTAAGTTAAGAGCTTTATTTGTGCTCTTTCTCATTTTTAAGTGTAGGCACTTACAGCTATAAATTTCCCTCTTAGGACTGCTTTTAAAGTGTCCCAGAGGTTTGTTTTATTGTATTATCTTTTTGTATTAACTTTTTGTTTAGTTCCAGGAATATTTTTATTTATTTCTCTGTGTTCACAATGCCTGTGGAGGCCAAAAGAAGGTGTTGGATTCCCTGGAACTGCCATATGGATACCGGGAACCCATCTTGGGTCTCCACAAGAGCATCAAGTGCTCTTAACCTCTGAACCATTTCTCCAGCCCCCAAAGGTTTTTGACAAATGGTATATGTCTAGAAGTGGGGACTGCACAGAACCTTTAGAAATATGACATTTGTCTAAGAGAGGGGAAAAAAAGAGAATTGTAACAACTGCTTCTGTAGTTCTGTCACCAGAGAGTGACAGGGATGAATTTTTGATAAAGCAGAATATAAAGGCCTCTTGCCCCCATCTCCACAACATAACCTTTAAGGCAAAGCCAAGATTTTGCATTGTGTTCTTTCTATTTAGGATGACAAGCTTCCCTTACATTTTAACATAGCTGAAATGTGCACACTGGACTCTAAATGTTTCCAGACATGCTTGGGTTATATATGTTCAACCCAGATGCTGTTGAATTCTCCTCTGTGGACTGTAGCTCCCCAAGGTGCAGATTACTTGAGTTCTTCTCTGCATTAGTTACCCAAGGAACCTATGAGACAAGAAGTGCTTGTTATAGAAACAGAAGAATTTCTCTTTCTTTTCTTCTTGTGCTGAGGACCAGACTCAGGACCTTGTGCATGTAATACAGCACTATAGCAGTTTTGGCTCTCTTTCAATATTGTATTTTTATGAACTAAGACTTGTTAGAACTATGAAATATTCAATTGTCAATGTAAGTTATCTTACTGTGCTATTCAACATTAGTACTTATTTCTCCTACCCAACGGTATGTCCAGCACAAAGAAATGGTATATGTTTGAATTGATAAATCAATTATCCTGACCTAATCATAATTGTGTGTGTCCCATGAATGTATATATTTTTTCAACTGTGAATGTATTTTTTTAAAAGAATTTTTAGAACTAAAACCAATTCAATGAAGGATAAAAAGTTTAGTCATATGATTTATTCTTTTTTCTAGGAATTTAGATGACCTATAAAACAATAACTGAAAAATCAGCCACACTTTTACAGGTCTGAGAATACTGCAAACCAACCATATATCACATTGCACCCAAAAGATTCTAAACTTAAAATTGCAAAGTTTCAAAAAACACCACAAATACCTTTTCTTCCTCAGAGTGCAGCTCCAACATGTACATTTTGCTGCCTCTCTGTGTCATAAGAACTAACATGGAAACTGACATGACTAAGCTATGAAGTCTGTATGAAAAGAGGCAAATAGCATACATGTGGGCATTGGTCTATGTGATAAGCACTACAAACGGGAAAACTTGATCGGATTTCTCGAAAGCGGTTTTCTTACAGTCATCCACTCCCTCTGGCTTTTACGATCTTTCCTCTCCCTCTTCCACAATGATCTCTGAGTCTTGGGAGGCGGAAGTTTGATATAGGTGTCCTATTTAGGTATAAGCAGTTTGCAGCCTCCTATTCTCACATTGGCCAGTTGTGGGTTTCTGTGACTTGGGAAGGGGAGAGTCAGCCTCTTTCAATGGTGAGACTCTTGGTAGGTTAACCAGGCTCCAGTGGATGGACCCACATTAAAGGACATTTGGGGGTACAAATTAGACTCTATAGGCCTTTCTCTCTCTCTCTCTCTCTCTCTCTCTCTCTCTATATATGTATATATGAGAGTACAGTAAATTGAACAGGGGGTAGTAAGAGGAGGTGTAGATGGGGAGAGGTTCTAAATATGGTCAAAATATATTGTATGAAATCACAAAAATTCAGTTAAAAGGGGGGAAAACCCAGGAAAACATGCTGGTTCTGGAAACTGTTATAGCCATCTCTGTATTTGTTAACTCTTCCTTGTGAGGAAGCAAGTCCTTTTACTGTCACAGGAAAGATGCTGTCTGTCCCTAGGCTGTCAAAACTGGACATGGCCAGCATGCTTATCCTATTGGAGGAGAAACATATTTCACTTCCATGTGGTTCTGCATAGTGTCTTATAAAAGTTTCACACACTAAAGTTTAGATGTATAGTTGGTGAAGACCTTCAGAAGCAATCTCAAATAGTCTAAAAGGTAATAGCTTTGTTGACCAAATATCAGAATTGATATAACAACTATGAGAAAAGATGGGAACCAGCAGATCCAAGTAATCCAAGTCAAGGAAAAGGGATGATTTATGCAGCAATGGGACAAGATCATTGCTTCTAACTTCACATGAGTAAAAGTTCCGTGTGTGTGTGTGTGTGTGTGTGTGTGTGTGTGTGTGTGTACAGAAATCAGAGGTCAACGGTTGTATTTGTCTCTTTTTTTTTTTTTTTTTTTTTTTTTGAGACAATCTCTCACTCACCTAAAGCATGCCAAGAAGTAGGCTCAGCTGGCTGCCAGGAAGCCCCAGGGATCCACCAGTTTCTTTCTTCTTGGGGTTGGAATTGCAAATATATGTCACCATGTCCAGTGGTTTTTACATAGGTTCTGGAAATCAGAGGCACATTCTCATGCTTGCAACATAAGCACTTTACCCCCTAAGTTACCTCTTCAGTCCCCTCAGATCTTAGTTTGTTGAATGAATGTTTATTTTAATTGTTGCATAAATATTGTTGTTTTTCTATATTCTAGATTCAGTCCTCCTTGACTAATCCTTGTTGCTTTTGAAATCTCAATACATGGAACCCTCCAGCAGTGGTGAACTGTGCAATCACACACTGACAACACTGCAATCTGTAGAATAGACAGAGCCAGGTAAATGGCTGTCGGTCCAGGCACTCCACTAGCAAAAGCAGTCAAGGCAGAAGCATGCATCACCCTGACTTTGTCTCTAATCCATGTTGTTCAAAGTGGAGTGGGATGACCCAACTGCAGGAATTCCCAAGGGGCATCTTTCAAGTATAGATCCTGGCACTCTTCCCAGACCTAATAAGACAAAATCTGCCCAGTATCTGCAATTTACAGATAAAACTAGCTGCTTAGAACAAGCAAACTAGAGACTGAGTGCTACAATTTTAGGTAGAGCAGACATTAAAGAGAAATTAGCTCTATATAGAAATTCTATGGGAAACCATGAAGTTTGTAGTCTTTCCATGCTATCCCTAGATGATGTTCTCAGGAGAGCACCACTTGGCTGCCATATTTATAATAAGTTTATATAGGTAACTGTAATTACCTACTTAAGAACGCCTATGACATAACCAGGCTGTGTGACTGCAGGTGACTTTCTAATTAGTCATGCAATGTAGAAAGCTCTTATTTAAAAGTTTAATTGATATCATCCAACTGAGCCAAATCCAATTTGTCAGTTCCCAGGTTTTTCTATAAATATAACAACTACCCACATAGCATTCACAGTGAACTATATGTGGTTTTGTAAGTCAGGTGTAAATTAGGGTAATTACCGTAGCTACTTACTGTTGCCCCTCTCAGAGCTCAATGGAATATATTCTCAATATGATTCAACAAATGTCAGATATCAACAAATACGCTTTTGTAGCTGGACTAGTATAAGAGCCAATTAATCTTGATTTTTAACTCCCTTACTTGCAATTAATCTTTATTAATAGTTGCTAGTATAAAATAACATCTGTATTTCAAATACTTTTGAGAAATGTTGTTATAATTAGACTAAACAATAATACAGCAAAAGCTACAACATTATATATATATATATATACATATATAAAATGAATAGTGATAGAGCAAAGACTCTGGAACATGACAGCTTAACCTCTAAATTGCGTTTCTGCTACTGTAACCTTGGGTAAAATATTTAGCCTCTATGTGCTGCAGTTTTCTCATCTGTAAAGTGGAAAGAATAATTGCACCTATCTTGTTGGTTTGTTGTGATGATTGTATACAACATTTATTTAATGGCTGAGACCAGTGTCTGCCATATAGTAAGCACTCCATAAAGTTAGCCATTGCTAGGTTCAGTACTTAACCGTTTAATAGCATGCCAGGAGTCATGTCTCATGTCATTAACCTGTTTGTTCTCTGTGAATTCTCCTGCATCTCTTACTTTCACTAGTACCCTAGGGGTTCACTTCCCTTCCTCTCAGTCCATACCATTGCTAAAAGAAACCATCAATAACAACACAACAGATGGAAAGAAACTACTGACGAAATGCTAAAGGACGAGTTTTGGGTTAACCTAATCCATATGACTGAAGGCTTGAGACTATGCAGAATGATACTGGGGAAAAAGTAGTGGAAGAAGACACAAGGCATGCTTGACATGGGAGGGGAAGGAAGGATGCATTATGGGAAATGACCTCTGATAAGGAGTCCTCCAGTGAGGTGGCAACTGACTTATCTTCCAGGGGTGGACAACCTGCTCTGTACAAGCCTGATGCTATGAAGTTTGTCCTAGAACAGGGTGGCAATCTTGTCACCTACACTGTGTATGGCACCTTTAAGGGAGAATATGGGCCTTCATAACAAGGTATATACAACCAAATTAGAATTTTCCTAAGAGTAGTGGACAAATTGCTATTGAATTTCAAGTGTGTGAACTTATTTACATAATGGAGAAATGTTGTATTGCCCAAAGTTCAAGCTACTGTTTAGTTTTAATTTCCACATTACAATATTATGAGAATTATGTAACCACATTCATCACTCAGTTTTGCGAATAACTAAAAAAACCCAGTTCCTTCTCAAATAATTCTCTCCAACATTTTAAATTAACTTTTTAAAATGAATCACTTCCCTTCATCACTTAATAGAAGTGGGCTTTCTAATACCACAAACCTCCTTAACCTCTGACACTAACCACCATTCTAACTAGCTCACAATTCTGTATGTACTCGGAGTGACTAGCAAATCATTGCTACGTTTCACTATTATAGACTATGTCATCCATATCTATAGATATGGCAATGTGTATTATTTATGCATGGTATATTACTTACCCCTTTGCTGCTGTGAGAAAGTACTCTGATAAAAGCAGCTTAAGATACAAAGGGTTTATTTTGGCTCCCAGCTCCAGAGCGATAGTGTCCATCATGGTGGGGGAGGGATGGCAACAATCAAGGACATCCAGGAAAGCATAGTAATGGGAGCAGGAAGCTGATTGTATCTCATCCACACATAGAAGGCAGAGAAGGTGGGGTGGGGGTTGGGACACACACACACACACACACACACACACACACACACACACACATATGTGGTGAGGCTATAAACCCTTAAAGCTTACCCCCAATGATGTACTTCCATGTCCCTGCCTCTTAAAAGTTCTATAACCTCCTCAAATAGTGCTGCCAATTGAGGATCAAGTGTTAAAATATGCGCCTATGAAGAACACTTTTTATTTATGCAAACCACTACGTGTGCTATCTGTAGAAAGCTGTATTTCTAAAATTATTCATCAGCTTACAAATCAGTCACTCATTTTTCCTTTGGGGACTTGTCTTGCTTTTGCTTTCCCAGAGCTTCTTGATACCAATTTCCTTATCTATGTCTTTGAAATTTTCTTCCTTGATCTCGATGATTCCATAGTACACTAACTTCCTTCTTCATTTATGCTTTCTTTCTGATATCATAGAGATTATCCCTGGCCTTAGAAATCTTACAGCCCAACGCAGAGACCAACGTGCTAGAGCCATTACTCAGTGGCTGACCCACATTCAGGACAGAACTCTATTTTCCCCAACTATTATCCCTCAGTATCTGCTCATTCTGAATTAACCGTTAAGCAAGGAGTAAAGTAATATGCTATTGTGGCATGAGTTGGGTGAAGTCAATAAACAGAGGAGGCAGGAAAGTGTTAAGCAGGAAGTGACTCCTGAACAGAGAAATTTAAACCATAAGAATTAGAGATAAGATATTCCACATAGATAGAACTACTACTTTAGCAGTGACCCAGAAGTAGAAAAATTGCATATTCTAAGCAGTTTTGTTACATTATGTGCTTAGTAGAAGTGAAAGGTGTGACTGTGGGGAATATGGGCCGGTAGGTCATAGGTGAAGGCTATTGAATATAGAAGAAATGTTTTTATAAAGCCAAATGACAGTATCAATAGCCTAGGGACAGAACATCAGTACTGGAGTATGATTTCCAAAGAGAATTCAGTATCAGCATGGAAAAGGTGTTAATGAGGAAGATGGATTAGTAGTGTAGTGGGAAATAGGTTGTGTTGGTTTGAATGAGAAATCCACCCCTAACAGGCTAAGGTATTCAGACAGTTTCATCCCCAGATGGTGGTGCTATTTGGGAGGTCATGGCATAGAGGGTGTAGCCTTGCTAGAGAAAGTATGTCACTGGGGCAGGCTTTGAGAGCTCATAGCCTCACCCACATTCAGTTTCCTCTCTTTGCTTTGTGTGGATGGAGATGTGAGATCTCACCCTCCTGGTCCTGCTGCCATGATTGCTGCTTGCTGTCATGCCTTCCCCGCCATGATGGCCCCCTCTGGAACAGTAAGCCACAATAAGCTAGTTCTTCTATAACTCACTTTTGTACATGGTGCTTTGTCATAGCAACAGAACAGTAATTAATATATACATATATATTATTTGTATGTATTTCTTTCAACATCAGTTGTGCATTTCCTTTTTAAAATATTTTATTTATTATTTTCATTTTATGTGTATGAGTGTATGGCCTGCATGTAGATAAGTGCACTCATGATGTGCAATGCCCAGGGAGATCAGAAGTCGGCCTCAGATCCACTGGAACTGGAGTTATAGATAGTTGTTAGTCACTATGTGGGTGCTGGGAATTGACCCAGGTCCTCTGCAAGAGCAGCCAGTCCTCTTTACTGTGGAGCCATCTTTCCAGCCCCCACATATTTGCTGGCATACTTATTTCTCTGCTAAATATTAACTCATACCGTGCCTTTAAGATGTTAAGGTCTTTAAGGCAGGGACCAATATTGTTTTTCTTTTGTTTTCTTTTAGACATACTTCTTCGTACATGAAGGTACTGCTCTGCCTTGAGCATTATATTTATCATCCTTTTCATTGTCAGCATGTTAACTAACATTTATGGAGTCTTAGTGTGTGCCAGGCATTCTACAACATCAGTGCATTGTGTTATCTAGTCTTTTTGGTTTATTTATTTATTTATTTTTGTTTTGTTTTGTTTTTTTATTTTTATTTTTTTGAGACAGGGTCTCTCTGTAGCCCCAGCTGGCTTGGAACTCCCTATGTAGACCAAGCTGGCCTTGAACTCGCAGAGATTTGCCTGCCTCTGCACTAGAATTAAAGGCATGCACCACCACACCCCACAACCAGCCTTGTGTTATCTCGTTTCATCTTTATAAGATGACTGTCCTCCTTTCACAAACTTGTAAACAGTTTGTACATCTGCTCTTAATCATAACAGTACAGTTCGAAGTCAATGCAATCGAAGCTCCAAAATTGTTAACAACAGTGTTAAATGGATTCAAAACAGTGGTCAGTCAGTGAATTATTATGCATGATTAAATAAATACAAATGTTGAATCAAAGAATGAACTGTTGTTTGGTTGAGCTGACAAACTTATCTCTTATCACTGGGTAGATACCCTGTGTGTTTAGTCGTGTTTCATTGTGGAGTATGTTATCTAGTATTTTAATATAACAAAGGTAATAACAATGGCATAGATAAGACATTAGATAAATAAGTGAACAACACTAAAGAACCACATAGTAAGTAATATCTATGTTCTAGTCACATTCATTAATATTCTTCTGGTGACTATTTCCATATGCTTTCCCTTCTTCCTGTACTGGGGAGTAAACCCAGAGTCCGGTGCCTGGTAGTAAGTGCCCTACCATGGAGCTATCCTCAGCCCCTTTGTTTGTTCCCATTATCCATACGTGAAACAAAATTTTTAAAAGTTTTCCTTTGATCTAATGTCACTGCCTTTGGCTGAGCAAATGGAAATGTATTTCCTGTTGGTGTGGCCCTGTACTGAGTTGTTGCATAGGTGTTTGAAAGTTCAGCTCTCTTGGTTTGGGTTGGAGGAAGTGGGAGGTCTAACAGGCCCTCCTGATCTCCTTGTGGGATCACACTGAAGCTGCCTGGGTGGGACTGGGCTTCAGGTCACTCTTCCCCTTCCTGGTCCACTTCCTTTGCCCTTATTGGTTCTGTAATGATGAGCCTCTTGCCTATAAACCGCTTCAGTCTCCTTCTGGGGAAATTGACCTAAAAAATGTTTGACAAGATGGGCGTGGTGGCGCACGGCTGAAGTCCCAGCACTTTGGAGGCAGAGGCAGGTGGATCTCTGTGAGTTCAAGGCCAGCCTGGTCTACATAGTGAGTTCCAGGACAGCTGAGGCTACAGGGAGATCCTGCTTCAAAAAGACAAAAGAAAAAAGGAAAAAAAAAAAAAAGTTCAACACAGAGTCTAATGGTTATGTCTATTTTTTCTTTTAATTAAGATCTTATTCTTTCCAGGGGGCTGGGGAGATGGCTCAGTGGTTAAGAACACTGGTTGTTCTTGCAGAAGACCTGGGTTCGATTCCCAGCACCCACATGGCAGCTAACAACTGTCCGTAACTCCAGTCCCAGGGGATACGACAGCCTCTTCTGACCTCTGCAGGCACTGTACGACACGGGTGCACTTACCTACACGCAGGCAGTACATGCATACACATAAAATAAAAATAATAAATGAAAATTTAAAAGAAGATCTTATTCTTTCCAATATTTATTAGAGCGTATGCCTTTTTCATTTTAGGTGAAGAAAGAAATCACCAGCATCATATGCAGTGTCATGTCAGAACCCTCTCTACTGGTGCATGCCTTTCTATGAGAGATGATTTGTTCTGCAATCGTTTCTGTAGTGAGCCACACAGAAAAGTTCTCCATTGTGTGTTCATTCATAGAAGCACATTCTAAATGTTTGTTGTAGAAACTAGACATTGCTTTAAAAATCTCATTATTGAATTTCCAGGAGACTGAAATTTAAAGTTCTAAGTTGTGTTCCAAATATAGACAATGTGCTTTTACAAAGTGGGTACATTTGAATTCACATGGTTCAGATAATTCTCTTTCCCAGCATTATGAACAAAACATTGATGTGTTTCCTGTCTTCATTTCCCAAGCTGAACATCTTCACTTCCTCCAGCATAACTTCTGGTAAGCAAATCATTCCAAATTAAGCACACTGGAAGTATCTCATGTTTAAATCATAGCTGCTTTTATGGGTTCTGTGCCTGTTGCTAACTTCATCCTCCGCTTTGCTTCAGGTCACATTCTGAAAGATGATGTTTGCTTTTGTAACCAGGTTGGTCGTGAGGAACTCCAAGTGGCCAGGCTGTACATAAATCTTGTATTCTTTAAATAGCTCAATAGTGCTTATGATATGCAAGTAACCAGTCTTTCTCCCCTCTCTCTACTTTCCTTAGATGGTGAGCAATTAGTGTGCCCCCCCCAACATCTAAGTCTTCCGTATGAGACTGAGTACTGGCCACAAAGAGCAGGGTTCTTTAACCTGGGAATTCTCCATGAACTTCTAGGGAAAACAGGCAGAAGAGGAGATTTTAGGTGAAGAGATTTTTTCATTCTAAAATACACATATTAGATACATCATGTGGCTTTTAAAAATATTTTATTATTTTTATTTTATGTGTATGAGTGTATTGCCTGCATGTGTGTAAGTGCACCCAGGTCCTGCAATGCCCGTGGATGTCAGAAGACGATGTCAGACTCCCTGGAACTGGAGTAACAGATGGTTGTTAGCCACCGTGTAGGTGCTGGGACGTGAACCTGGATCCTCTGAAAGAGTAGCTAGTGCTCCTAATGACTGAGCCGTCTCTCCAGCCCTACATCCTGTGTCTTAGAGGTTACATTTCTTATCTTCGTGCATCTGTATGTTGTGCACCCCTGTGGTGCATGTGGCTGTTCATGTGTATGAATGTGGGTGCTACATACATGTGTGGAGGTCAGGATCTAGGGACTGTGTCTTTGCCTTCTGCATTCTTTGAGACAGGGTCTCCTGTTTTTTAGTGTTTTTTTTTCTACTGCATATGCTAGGATACCTGGCACTGGAGCTCCTAGGATTCTCTTATCTCACTTCCTATCTCCCCATAGGTGCTCTGGGATTACAGACAAGCAGTGTTCTGAGCCTCACTTTATGTGGATTCTGAGGCCTCAAACTCCCGGCTCTCACACTTGCAGGTCAAGTACTTTTCCCGCCATACTGCCTCCCTAGCTTTGAGGTTACATTGTTCCAAAGCCTCACAGTTGAATAGATGCTGTTGTATTTGGTTTTCAGATGATTCCTCCACCTCCAACCCCCCTCCATGGTGTGGAAATCCGTGGTGTGGGTGTGGTAATTCAGGAAGATACACCTAAGATGGAGAGGCAGTTGCAAGGTGAAAGATTAATCTCCAACAGTAGCCAAGGAAAGATGCTGAGATGAAAAACTGTCATGAAGTTCTAGGGCCCGTTGGATGCTGGGCATGAGTGATGACACTAAAAGGGCAGGAACTGATTAATGGCTGGGATGCAAGGGAGAAGGAAGAAATAATGGGAACTTATAGATTTTAACAGTATTTGGAGCTTACAGGAGCTGCCTTATGATACCTTATGATCCCTGGTGGTTTAGATCCTGTTAAAACTGCAGGATCCAGCAAACAAGCACTATTAAAATCTTCTTATGTAATAGTACAGAATGATTCAGTCTTTATAATTGAGGGGCAATGCATTAGGCAGTGGGGTTACAAATAATAATGATTTTGATAATCACCATTGTGATAATAATAGTAATAAACATAGCTCACACTTACATGGGGCTTACTTAGATGTTGTATAAAATGTGCCTGATACTTTCCTAGGACTTTGTGGTTATTAGCACCTTACAACTACTCTTATGAGATGTTACCATAATAATTTCCATGGTGTGGATGTTAATGACAGGCACAGTAAGGTGACATGCTTTACTCGAGGTCACTCAGCAGGTAAGTGGTAGAGCCACATTTCAGCCTCCAGGAAATCTGGCTTCCAGGCTGGTCTATACTAAACTGCCCTCATATAATCTACTCTTAAATCAAAATGCAGCAAAGTACAGAACCACAGAATCGGCCATTTAAGTCACTTTGTGTTGGTATGCTTTGAGATCTGGTAACTTACACAAAATGGAAGCACATTTGACTCATGATTCTGGAGACTGGGAAATTCAGTAACATGGTTCAGCACTTAACACAGCATTAGTGCTGCCCACGGTGCATGCTTTAGAAGCCTGAAGGTGAGAATGCTCTGTATATGTCTTCATAGAGAGGGTGGAGCTTTATCATTCTAAAGTAAAACTCAAATTTACCTTGACAAGATGGGCATCATTTGTGACACACCTGAGAGACTCTGGAGTGCATCTTCTGGCACAGATGTAACCCAGGACTCCACTCATCTTGTCAAGAATATTTCTCTGTATCCTGACTTTCTTTCTTTTGGCTCAGTTCCCATACAAGCCATCTTCACGTGGACCTCCTGACAGCCTCAGAATTGTTTTCTGCCTGTTTATTTCCTGCAGTGGGGAGCTTCTCCTAGTCCATCTTTCTAGAAATAGTTCTATATAACTCATGCATACTTGACCTGGTGTCCAATACTTAGACACAAGTGTAATTCAGGGAAAACTACTGTGCGCATTGGGCTGCTTTGCATGCATGCGTCACCTATCTGTAATCATTTTGAAAGTATGTTGAGTGGAAAAAGATAATGGAGACAACCAGATTTGTAGGCTAACTCAAACTATATAAAGTAAGGTATATATAATGAGTCCTGTCATCTTACAAGGGTTCATATATCCAAGGAGCATCTGTACTAGAGACACAGGCAACAGAGGAAAGGGAAGGGAATAGGGTGCTGGGGAGAAATCTATAAATCTACAAGGGCCTTTGTGGAACCCTAGGATGAGGGTAGGTGTAAACAGTTATATGGAGAAGAATAGAGAGTGAGCAAACAAATCGCTCATGACCATAATTCAGCACCTGCTGAGTGCCAGTAACTGGAGGACCAGAGACAAGGACCAATCTGAAGACTTGAAGGCCATTAGGAAGACTTTTGCTCTTTTGTGCAAGTAGCACATCTGGAAAGAACTAGAGATCCTCAGCATCCTGAGCATGGAGTTCCTTCAGAAATGCAGATGTATTAGTTACTTTTCTGTTGCTGTGATAGAAACACTGACCAAAGCAACTTAGAGAAGGAAGAGTTTATTTGAGCTTATGGTTCCATGGGAATTACAGTCCATCATGACAGGGAGGCATGGTGGCTGGAGGTGGCTGGAGGAGGAGTGGAAGCTAGGCTCTACATCTTCAAGCAGGCACAGGAAGCAAGAGAGCAACTTGAGATCTGGCAAGGCTTAACAACTCTCTAAGCCCACCCCAAGTGATGTGCTTCCTCCAACATGGCCACACCTTCTAAGACCTCCCAAAACAGTGCCACCAACTGGGGGCAAAATATCCAAATACTTGGAGCCTGTGGGAGCCATTTTAATTCAAACCACCACAGCAGACAAGGTGTTCTCATCCACAGGTGATCACATTTTGACCCCAAATGAAACTGAAAGCATAAAAGAACTGAAGGGGGCAACAATTCACAATGATAGTTTCTTAAATCAGAACTACGGTGTCTTAGAATTCCTGCCGTCAGAGGTTAACCTCAGTCTTTGAGCTT
>NW_008341810.1:759521-775675 GCF_000622305.1 Nannospalax galili | reverse complement strand
GGATTCCCCTGGAACTGGAATTATGGATGGTTGTTAGCTGCCATGTGGGTGCTGGGAATCAAACCCGGGTCCTCTACAAGAGCAGCCAGTGCTCTTAACCGCTGAGCCATTTCTCTAGCCCCATGTATTTGAAATTTTAACCTTCTAATTCTCAAATTATAAACCAATTTTATTTCAACAAATGTTTGCAACTTTAGTGTTTGGAAATGAGAATTTTTTTTTTACAAATGGTTTGCAATCTTCTAGGCTGGCCCACATCCCTGGGTACCTGGCCCACCCTACACAAAATCTGAAGAGTCTGACATTTATCCTCGGCAGGTTCCCTGTAGTAGTTGTGTGCTTCATATGCCTGGCACACCTACACACAAACACCTGCCCCTACACAAGGACGGTATACTGCGTTTTAAAGAGGTATTGAGAGGGGTCACAAAGAACAGAGTGGAAGTATACTGGTTTGCTCAACGAGTGGATTTCAATACTGTCTAACACATCAGTTCCAAAGGGATTCAAAGAAACAAAGCAGACTCCCCATGGGTGGGGCTCAGGTGCAGAACTGCACAGGTAGCTGCTGTGCAGCAGCAATGCAATCCAAGACCTTTTATGGTTCCTATTTTCTATTCTTTTCATTGCTGAATTATGATATTAACCAATAAAGTAGGAGCAGCAGACATCCTCATCCTCTACTGTATAAAGTGACTCCAAGGGACCCAGTGCCTACATGTAGCTTTAAGACTCCAGCCTTGCTAGTGTGTGGATCCTCTCATATGCCAGGATAAATAAGCACTGTATTCATCTAGTGTAACTGCAAGGTTCTTGTAAAACTGACAGACTCTTTATTCTTGTGGGAGATGAATAGAATTTTTATTGCTTTTTGACAAACGTAGGAAAGGGGAAAGTCAAGTCACATTGTCTGAAGACGGAAGGAATTTCTTAAATCCTGACATGGTTCATTTCTAGCCAGTGTGTCTGTTCATTCTCTCATTCATTCATTCATTCATTCATTCATTCATTCATTCATTCCTGCATTCCTTTACCAAGTCCTCCTAGGAAGTCAGCTAGCCCAGGCACTTCTGTGGGCTCGGGAGCTACTGGGAACAAAACAGATAAAAGGGAGTCTGGAGAGCTGGCTCAGCACTTAAGAGCCTGTGATGATCTAGTGGGAATCCAGAGCTCCCAGCACCCACTACGTGGTTCACGACAATGATCTCTAACTCCAGCTCCAGGGGGATCCAAGGCCTCTGACCTCTGCAGGCATCTTCATGGGCATATACCTTCGGAACAAAGGATGAATGGCAGGAAACTCCAGTGGTCTGAATGAAGTGAATGAAGGAGAATTTCAATAGAAATTGTGAGTTATTTGATTTAGGAAGGAATGAAAATCTTGTAGCGACAAAGAGCAGTCTTTCTCTCTTTGCCCTGTCTCTTCCAGCCTCTCCACCAGGATTAAAACGGTTTCCAACCTTCTTTTTAAAAATATTTTATTTATTTATTTAATGTGTATGCAGGTATTGCATGTAGGTAAGTGCACCCATGTCGTGCAGTGCCCGCAGAGGACAGAAGAGGCTGTTGAATTCCCCGGAACTAGAGTTAGGGACAGTTGTTAGCTGCCATGTGGGTGATGGAATTCGCACCCAGGTCTTCTGCAAGAACAGCCATTGTTCTTAACCGCTGAGCCATCTCTCCAGCCCTGATTTCCCACCTTCTTTAATGCTTTAGTCTTACCCAATCCTTGTCCACCTTTCTTCTCAAATACCCTAGATCCCCCAGTTGTTTCCACCTCTCCCATTAAACAATCCTCCAGACTTCCACAGGACAATAGTACCTGCGGGATAGAAGACAATCTAATTTAGTTCTCATTTAAGGTACTTAATAAGAATGAGCCTCTAAGTCAGGCAGCATCAAGTTCTGGGAGGAAGAATTTCAGAACTATTGACCTCACCTGAAAATTGCCTCTTGGATCCTAGGGGCCTCAGTATTTATAATATTCCATTAATTTCTCACTCCTTTTTTCTCTTTTTGATCCCACAGTCTTGTGGTATCAGGACTTTGTTTGGGGGTTCTTGGAAGGGATGGCTTATTCTTATAGTGGGAGGAGCCTAGACTTTGGACAGAACCCTCATTCGTCAGACTGTAGTCTGCCCTGGAAAGTGAACAGCCACCAAACTCACCTCAAGCCAGAGGCTTTCAAGTTCTTCTCTTGCGAATTTGAATAATGAAATTCATAATGCACAGAGGGTGAGTTTTAGAAAGAAGTGTTTTATTTTAGGGAACTTAGAAGAGAGAAAGAGGGCAGAGCTCCTGTACAGGAGGACGGGTCCCCAGGAGTGAGATTCTATTGAGCTTCGTTGCTCAGGAGTTAAGGGTTTAGCGACGGGAGGAGGGGAGGGGGGGATGAGCTGAGCAGCCCAGTTCTCATTCCAGATGTCCAGGTCCCTCAATGTTCTGGCCTCATTCTCAGTATGGCTTCCTGGAACAAGATACTCCTTTAATGAACAGAGATAAGGTAAAAAAGTTTCAAGTCTTAGCCAAAAAAGAAAGTGCTCAGTTTTCTTTAGGGTTTTTTTTGCCCTAAACTGCCCAGCCAATTTCTATCTCCTGTTCTCATCACTCCTAGGGAACACCTGAGGCGAGTGAAGCACTCTGAAAGAAAACTACCCAGAGTGCCCGGGGCCTTTACTGTTGTGCAGAGTGAATCAGAGAGCATGAGGTGAGGGGCAGCTTGCGGTAGAAAGCAGGAGAGAGAATAAATTAGTCTAGGAAACAGCAGGGTAAGACTGCTACAAGAGCTGCTTCTGTACAGTGTTCTGAAGTGAGAGAAAGCGAGCAGGCGGGAGTCAGCTCAAGGGAAGGAAGGGTGGAGAGAAGACACACTCCAGGATTCTTGGTAGCGCCAAAACACTTTTTCATTCAAGATGACCCAAACCCAGTCCTGAGAAAGGTCACCTGCCCTGTCTTGGTACAAGATGCCTTGCATCACCTTTGCAGTCTTCAATAGCAGAAAGGAGTTCATTAAT
Organism: Nannospalax galili; assembly: GCF_000622305.1. Taxonomy (NCBI): domain Eukaryota; kingdom Metazoa; phylum Chordata; class Mammalia; order Rodentia; family Spalacidae; genus Nannospalax; species Nannospalax galili. The sequence goes on along the minus strand of NW_008341810.1, from coordinate 772,661 downwards.
GGGGCCACTCGATCTTGACGCCTCCCTCACCAGCTTTCAGAACAGTGAAATCAGTAAACCTTTAATGAAAAGTAGATAAACGTGGCTGGAGAAATGGCTCAGTGGTTAAGAGCACCAGGCATTATTGCAGAGGACCCAAGTTAGGTTCCCAGCAACTACACTGCAGCTAACAACCATCCCTAACTCTGGTTCCAGGGAATCTGACATGTTCTTCTTGCCTCTGTGGACATTGCTTGCATGTGGCATACTCACATACATGCCGGCAAAGCACTCATACACATAAAATAAAATGCCTTCTAAAAAGTAAATGTACATACACTTACCACATTTGAACATAGGTATCACATTCTCCCTCTCTCTCTCTCCACATACAACACACACACACAGATCCAAGGTCACTCTCATGATCTGAATGGAAAGTTGGAGTTTTAACTAATGTAGATTTTTACCTCAAGGCTTTTTGTTCAAGTCAGGAAGAAGCTTGAGGGACACTGGAAAAGCGATGTTCAAAGCAGTGAGTATGGGCTCCTATACAGCATTCAGGCATGAGGAAAATGCTTCCCAGCCTCGACTTCCAGGGACTGTTTTGAACTGTTAGTGGGATAGGGACTTTGAATTTGTGATTGTAGGGAAAGAGAAGTATGTTTTACTGAATCTTCTTGAATTCTTACTTGTAATGAACACTTACACTAAAACACCAGTTCTCAAGAGAAAAATAAGCAGACCTTTATTAACTTGTATATATGAGAGATGCCCAGGGAACAAATAATTTCCAAAGAGGACCTTGAATATTGCCTTATAGAGCATCTTAAAAAAAAAAACAAAAACAGAAAAACAAAAACAAACAAAAACCGGTAAATTTTTAGAGAATTGAGAAGACCCAGTCACCAGCCTTGGCAGCTCAAAGGCAAATAAAGGTGATCTGGACTCCTCTGGTGCCACCTACAGGCTGGTAAGGGTCTAAAGTTGTGTTTGTTCTTGGAGGAGGTGGGGATGGGATGCAGTTCTGTCTGTAAATCTACACTCCGATTTTAGGCAGAGGGAGAGAGAGAATTTCGTACATAGACTTCCGGATTGCATTCAACTCAAAACCATCCTTATGTAAACGAGGCATGTTTGTGCAGTATATTCTAGTCTCCCACATGATCTAAGGCGATTTGGGTGAAATACATGAAATGTGTGGAAGTCCATTTGATCATATAATAGAATTTAGAAGGGCATTAATAAAGGTGTCCAACAGTAGTTTTCATTGTTCTGAAGGCCCAAGCATATTAATTTCAGTTGTTCATAATGGTGTATAGGATTTCAAGTCAGAACTGGTTTAATTGATATCATGGCACTTCTTCCACACCCATGTACATATAATACAAATTACAGGGATGACATCCATCAGATATTTACCTGGATAATGAGAGGGTTGTGTTTACACAGAGTAAAGACTGAAGAGATCCCCTGTGTAATGAACACATAAATGAATTAAAGGGAAATTTTTTATTTTAATTTTTTTTGGTAAACAAAGACAACAAAATGGAGGTGAAAGAAAAGTTACTTTAAATTGTGAAAGCTAAAGGCATAATCTGAATATAAAGAAAACCCAAAGTACATATTCTTAGCAGTGGCAGACTGTACCCTGAAAATAAATACAAAGAGAAACAACCTTTTCTAGTGGCTCATTATACGTTTGCAGTTGAATTGGTTTTGTAATTTGGGAAGTTGCAGGATGTAGCATTGTTTGGCTGTTCTTTCTTCCTCTGGTGGAATATTCAGTAAATTAGTAAGCAGTTTTTAAAGGTGATCTGCTAAAGATTTGGAGGAAATTAAAACGTTCTGTGCTAAGGTCCTGATGGAGGGAACAAGTCACCTGCAAAGAATAATTAACTAAAGCAACAACAAATCAAAGCTAGCTAAAATGTTCCCTGCTGGGGCGTTAATCATCCTGGGAGGGAGAAATCCAGTTCATTGCTGCTGATTCTTTTAAATATGAACATTAGACAATATTGATTAGACTTTTAAAAAATTCTTCACCCGGGGCTGGAGAAATTGCTCAGCGGTTAAGAACACTGACTGTTCTTGCAGAAGACCCAAGTTCAAATCCCAGCACCCACATGGCAGCTAACAATTGTCCATAACTCCAGTTCCAGGGGATCCAACAGTCTCTCTGTCCTCCGCAGGCATTGCATGACATGGGTACACTTACCTACGTGCAGGCAATACATGCATACACATAAAAATTCTTCACCCTCACCATCGTCCCTCCCGGCTTTCCTAGCACTAGTTTAACCTTCTAATAAATACCATTTTGACAATGAACTTTCCGTGGTGTAAAACATTCAACATCTTTTGTCTAAAGCAGTATTTGCTAGTGAACTTTAGTGCACCAATGTTCCAGGACATAGTATGAAATGTTTCTCTCATTTGGGAAAGGAAAGGAAAAATTTGGAATGGCATAATTTTTAAAATATGGTAAGATAATTATATTTTTAACTACAGGATTTATTAGTGGGTTAAAATTGCTATGGATAAAAGGAGCTACAAAAGGGAACTCTGAATATGCAGTATTTATCACATTATTTACTGCAAAACCTTGTCCTCTTGAAGTATGTATTTAACCTCACAGGACACTAGACTTCGTACAGAAGAGTTTGGAAATAAGGAATTGGGAACAAAGGCCAAGCGTCTGGTCTGTAGAGAGGCCTTGGGGAGCTCCAGTATTATCTTTTGACTTCTAATATTTTTTAGGTGAGCAGGTTTTCTTTAATGGTTTCTGAACCTACTGTATTCTTTTTACCTATGTATTGACCCATGTATTCTGCATATTTAAAATTTTGTGCACTGCATGCCATACATTGGACTGGCAATGAGGATTTTGCAATAAAAAAATAGTCTGTGCCTTAATAGAGCTTAAAACAATAGGTAAAAAGCATTGTGTAATAACCACAGAAATAAGCAGATGATTTAGCTGTTACATAGTTACTATGGCAGACTACTAGTTATCTCCCAATGTCCAATATTCTCTCTCATGTGATCAAACCTTGATTTGTGTTTAATCTGGGAAAAAAGCCACAGGGAGTGACGATGTGGCTTCTCAGCCTCTATTATAGCGAGGTGTGAGCAAGTAACTAAGTTCTGGCTCATATGATACGAATTAAAGAGTTTTCTGTACTTTCTGTATCATTTTTCTAATTAACATTGCTCCAAATATAGTCTATTAAAAATAAAAATGAAAATGAATGTGAACTCTGCTGGTTGAGTATTGCTGTGGTAGCAGACCATCTTTGACCATGCAGAAAGTACAATAGCTTCAAGTCTATGCAAGAACAAGTGGGGAGGTGGCCTGGCCCTGCGTGCTCGCCATGGCACAGTGCTCGTGATGTCTTGTTTATACACTACCTTGCCTTAGTCAAAGAGTTTCGCTTTAAAGTGGATTCTTTGCTCAACAGAACCCAAAACTGTGACCTCAGCTTAGCTTACCTCGGTAGTAAGCAGCAGGGACACAGATGTGCAGGTAGCCCTTTGTTTTACTGTGGCAGAAGAGTGACAATTTTATCAATTGATGCTTTTGACAGCTGCCTTGGTGGGCACAGATGTACATAGAGGCTAAACGCTGCATACATTTGAAGCTCACTGGTGGATGAAAAGAGGGTTGGTACTATGTTAACCTATGGTGCATCCAGGAAGCAAGGGGCTTTCTTCAGGAAACTACTTCTGAAGGAGTTTGGTTTCTTGGTTGTTCCCGCAGAGAATATAAAATTTGACTGTCCTGATAAGACAGATTAATTCACTTCTGGCACTTCCTCAGCAATACCCAAATCGTAGATTTATTTGGCACATATGAAGACAAGTAAAAATTATTGAGACAAGCTGGACTTATTCTTGTAGTAATATATTAAATAAACAAATGAAGTATGGCACATACTTTATCAAATGCTGTTCTTGGTATGGTGTCTTTGAGTTATACTCAATTCTGCCACCCCAGAAGCAGATAAAACCTTACACAGATGTGCTAAGGGAGCTCTTTCTAGCCTCAGCATTGATTCTGTTGTGACCTAGTTGGTCATCGTTCACTGTGGGCAAGTGTATTTGGGTCTTCATATATGTGCTGCATTTGAATGAATTTAGATCTAAATGTTGCATCTAGAATGTTTTTGATGGGTGGTGTCTTGGATTCAGATGTATTGGACTCAGATTCTGGCCTGCCTTATATTAGATAAGGAGTTTTAAAAAATGTATTATAGGCCGGGTGTGGTGGGCACATCTTTAGTCGGGAGACAGAGGCAGGCGGATCTCTGTGAGTTCAAGGCCAGCCTGGTCTACATAGTGAGTTCCATGACAGCTGGGGATACAGGGAGACCCTGTCTCAAAAAGACCAAAAAAAAAGCATTATAGCCCTTTGCTTCCCTAGGCTGCACAGCCTCTGGTGTTCTGGTGCCAGCACCTTTCCTGGGTAAGTCCAGCGGCACTCATCGCGCCTTGACCCACCGCCCACCCCAGCCTCACTCACACTCCCAGCTCCCCTGCCCCTTCTCTCCTCCTAGCCTGGGTACTGGCCCATTTCTTGTCTTGGCACCCCAGACACCGGGGATGACCTTGGCCCAGAACCACCACTGCTTCCTGATCCTTTGCATCCAGACCAACCCGGTTCCTCCCAGTAGTCCCCAGGAGCCCTCCGGGCCTCTTCCCACTGCCACCTCCCTTTGCATCCCTGGGTGGCACAGTCACCAGCTTCCTGAGACCAGCATCTTTCCTGGAGGGATCCAGACCTTACAAGAAAGCCTGAGAACGTCTGATCCTCATCTGACTCGGGCCTCTGTGGGAACGCCTTAGAGGAAAGCAATTTGGCCACTCCAATATGAAAACAAAAGAGAGAGTCTGAAGCCCAGACCAACCAGATTTTCATGCCCAACAAGTCACACAAAGGCACTTAAAGTTTACAAGAAGAAGCAGACCTAAACTCCACAAAGGAAGGCTTGAGTCTCACACAAGAATCAGAAACTACAAAAGAAATTATTAGAACTTTAAATTTAATCAATTTAAAAGATGATGTTATCAAAAAGACAAAAAGATAATGTTAATGTTAAAATGCCTTTTGTCTAGTTGATTCAAAAAATGTTCTTCCTTGAAAATAGAGTTATTAAATCCACATTATCCCCACTACCCATTTCTAAACTTTTAATGACCTTTGAAACTCTTAGTATTTGAGAACCATGCATAACCATTAACCTTCCACCTTACAACTGGATTAAAACAAAACTGCATTAGCATCTTAAAACAAATCTGCATTTCTCAGTAACATACTATTTGAATATTGCAAAGGATTATGGTCTGCTTATTTATTTTCCTTTTATATTGAATTTTGTGAATTTCATACAATATATTTTGATCATATTTATATCCCTGTCTGTACCCCTTATTATCTCCCACCAAATTTCCAAATTTCTTGTACTCTAATACACACACACACGCACACACACACACACACACACACACACACAGGCCTGTAGAGTCAGGTTTGTGTCCCCAATTGCCCTTCAGTGTGAGTTCATCCACTGGAGACTGTATAACCTATCAAGGGTCTCAACCTTAAACAACACTGAATCTTCTATTCCTAGAAGACATCGGTTGCCAATAGTTCCTCGGGTAGGGTGGGATTTTTTTAAAAACCTACCTCCCCATGTATATGCTGGGATTTTTTTTTTTTAATTTTTGGCTTGAGTTTACATGGTATTTATGCATCTTGTCACCACTGCTGTGAGTTCATATGAGTAACTAACCAACCATCTGGAAAACTCGGTGTTCTTGTGGTTATCCACCTTCTCTGGCTCTTACAGTCTTCCACCCCGTCTTCAGCAATGATCCGTACTTAGGAGGCAGTTTGATACAAATGTCCTCTTCAGGAATAAGCAGTCTCTAGCTTCTTATTCTCTGCATATTGGCCAATTGTAGTTCCCTGTGTTAATTACCATCTACTGTAAAAAGAAGCTTCTCTGATGAAATTTGAGAGATGAATTAATTTGTGGGTATGGCAATAAGTCATTAGAAATCAGCTTAATACTATACCTATTTAGCCAGAAAAAATAGTATTAGGCTCTCTCCTATGGCCTGTGCACTGTCTAGCCTCAGGCGCCTAGGCCTAGCATCAATGTAAAATATGGACTCCATCCTATGAAGTAGACCTTAAATCCAATTAGAGAGTAGTTAGTTATTCCTATAATATTCATGCCACTATTGCACTGGTGGGCATACCTTCCTAGGCTAGTTGGTATTGTAACTTATAGGATTCAGAGCTGGGTAAAGTTGATGATCAATTTTCACTTTCGGTAGCTTGCATGGCACCTTCTAGCACTTATGAAAGCTAATCAATACAGATGAGGCTTTGAAGTTAGCACCAGCTTGATTTCTCCTTGTTTGTTCTACAGCTCATGTATATAGTCTTTAGCAATAAGGGCTTCCCATCAGGTTCTGGTGTGTAACCAAGAGCAGGGGCAATAGCCAGTATTGTTTGAAGGTCTACAGAACCTTTGATCAACAACTTCAAAAGAGAAAGTGCATTCCTGGCATTGGACTTTTTCTTTGCTAGCCTATAATAGATAGTAGTGGCAATATCCCCCTGTTACAAGGTAACTCTTTTAATCTCTGTATAATGTATATGTATATACTTTAAGAAGCTTCTATGGTGGTTAGGGTTCCATATGGCTCTTTCTAAAGGTCTTTAGTATTAGTTATCCATTCCCCTACTGCCTCCTCTGTCCTGTCTTCCATGTTCCTGCTCCATTCTACTCTTCCTACTCTATTATATTACCCTTTTCCCCTTTATATCACTGCATTCTACCTCCCCTCCCAGGATGTCTCCCCCACCCCATGCCCATTTTTTAGTTTCCTGACCTCCCTGGATTTTAAAGTTGAAACATTTATATCTAAGATTTCAAAACTACTATCTAGCTATTAGAGAAAACATGCAATGTTTGTTTTTCTGGGTCTGGGTTACCTCACCCAGATTGTTTTTGGTTTCAACTATTTACCTGTTAATTTCATAATTTTGTTTTTTGAGACAGAATCTCTCTGGAGCCACAGATGGCTTGGAAGTCATCATGTACACCAGGTTGGCCTAAATCTCAAAGATTCACCTGCTTCTACCTCCCAAGTGCTGGGATTAAAGGTGTACACCACCGCACCTGGAAATTGTTTTTAAGAGCTGAATAATATTCCATTTTGTATGTGCCTCACACCTTCATTAGCCACTCATCAGTTGATGGACACATAGATTATTGCCAGTTCTTACCTTTTATGAAAAGGACAACAATGAGTTTGAATGAATAGGTATTTATGTAGAAGGGTATAGAGTCTTTTGAGTATATGCCCAACAGTGGTATGGCTGGATCAAAGAGTAGATCAAAAATTTCTAGCTTTTTGAGGAATCTCCATATTGATTTCCACAGTGGTTGCACTGGTTTGCCCTGCCATCAGCAGTGGGTAGTTGTTTCCCTTAGAAGAGGAGTTCAGAGTGAGTTTTCAAACCATGTTTTGAATTTCAGTCACTAAAAATGGGGATATTAGCCAGGCATGGTGGCACATGCCTGTAGTCCCAGCACTTGGGAGGCAGAGGCAGGCGGATCTCTGTGAGTTCAACGCCAGCCTGGTCTACATAGTGAGTTCCAGGACAGCTGGGGCTTGAGGGAAACCCTGTTTCAAAAACACAAAAAGAAAACAAACAAACAAACAAACAAAAAAAACCAAAAGGGATATTAAGTCTACCTTACAATCGTGGGAATGAATATTAAGATATCAAGTTTATGGTAATGTCTGTGCCATAAAGAATGCATTTACTAAACTCATATGAATAATACTAATGTTGGTCTTCTAGTTACCATCCTCTTTTATGCTCTGCTTTAGTCTAAAACATATTGGCCAGAGCTGATCAACTCTGCCTGCATTTGCGGGTTTCCCGCTGTAAGCCTCGGAGTTCTCATCCGCCACATTTCTCTACCTTACTGCTAGTCTTTCTATAGTTTCTCCTTCTGCGACTGCAATGCTAATGCTGAAAGCATTTCAGGATTTTTTTTTTCAGTGTGTTCTTTACCGAAATCAGAGAATTGTTTCTCCCTGTGCTTTTTGGGTATGTGGGTGGAGGTTTTATAAGATGCTCTGGTTTTGGAAAGGAAGAAACAATCAAGGCTGTATGCAACATCAAAGTTCCACCTGAATTTAATCAAAGGCTGACTTAATGTTTTATTCTGTATCACACTGCTTTTTTATATCTGTCCATAGAGCCACCTGGGATTTTGTAGTTTAAACATCTCATTCTCCTATAAGTGTAGGGCATCATGAAACAGCAACAACAGAACCAGTAAGTTATGTGGAATGAATACCATACCTAAATAAGCTGTGCTGTCTGCTCCCTGAGAATTTAATCTGTAGTGATTAATTCACATGAAAAGTATAGTTTGATTGTTTACAACAGCCTTTAAATATCAATGATTCTCTGTACAAGAACATTAAATTTAAATCCTTCCAAGATGATATACTTTATTCTAAAAGTACTCTGCTCATATATAATTTGTATAGTCCATTGATGACTGCTAGGTAAAATATCCTGTCCACTTGCATTCCATTTATTAAATAAATATATATTGAAATTTAACTTCAGAGGAATTAACCTAAATCCTGGAGGACCTCCAAAGATTTCCTGTTAGAAAGCAACTTAAAAAAAAGATTTATTGTTATTATTATTTTTCAAATTTTTAAAAAACTTTATTGAGAATTTCATACATGCACGTAAGGTGTTTTGATCAAATCCATGTCCACTCCCTCCCCTCCAACATTCCCCCCTCTGAAGAGGTAATCCTAAAATCTTTTAAGGATTAGATACAAGCTCCCAAATACTTTTGAGATTTTTGGACTTTGGAATAGAGTATGTTGCTAACAGGCCCAAGGACATTTTGACTTTTAGCCAAAGTCAAAATGGCTACATTTCTTTGGGGCCTTTTTACCTTAACTGCCTAGCCAATTCCTACCTCCTATTCTTATCACGCCATCCTCTGAAAGTGTTACCCAAATTGCCAATAGGGAATAGGGATGCAGACTGCTCTGGCCTCTTCTATGCTGAACAGTGATTCAGGGTGGGGCAACTGGGGTACCCCTTCAGTGAGTCTATCGAATTTATTATATTTTAAAAAATTATTTATTTAATAACCACATACTTAGAAGAAGCATCTCACTACAACAGCACTGACACATTCAACAACATTTTTCCTGAGCTAAGATTCATCTCTTTCAAAATTGGCTGCAAACTTTTAGGCTCACAGTTGAATTACCACAGTTATACAATATTGTACTCAGTATAAACACTATAAGACATAAAGCCACTCACTATAAACCCTGTAAGACATAAAATTGAATGAGTTTTTACCCTTTAAAGAAGATCTCCATTTCATTTTAAGATATACTGTTTCCTACATTTTTAATGCAACTAACTAACATGTTTGCACATGTATCTTAATCTCTATGTATCTGATTACTACTAGTCACAGTCGGTTACACTCGGATCCTTAGTACCTGAGTATGGATATAAAGTCATTAGGTAGATTTCACTGGTAATGTTTATGCTTTGAAGAATTATTATTTTTTTAATCATTATTTTTAAAATTTTTAATAGCTACAAGATTAGAAGAAGCATTTCACCACAGCTTTAACATATTCAGTAACACACTCCAGAGCAAGAGTACATCTCCTTCACAAGTGGGTGCAAATTTCTAGGTTCACAGTTGAATCAACACAGTCACACAACATTGAACTCAGTATAAGTCCTGTAAGACGCAAAATTGAATGAGTTTTCAACCCTCAAAAAAAATCTCCACTTCATTCTAGAATATTTTGTTCCCTGCAGAAAGACTCATTGTTTTTGCTACTAACACTGAGATGTTGGTGCATGCATCTCTAACCTGTATGTATCTGATTATTACTAGTCATAATCAGTTGCACTTGGATCCTTGGCGCCTATGTATGCCTATAAAGTCATCGGGTAGATTTCAATGATAATGTTTATCACCTCTACTAATTAGCATGACGTAAATTTCCATGCTTCCTCCTCAAATATAATACATTAAAAAAATTTGTTGATTACTTTTGTGTGTGTATATCACACAGAACATCCCAAACCATCTCATTCGACTATCCACACACTTCCCAGATGGAACCCTCCCATAGCCTCCCTCCCCCCACTAGAGCCCTTATACTCTGATATCCCTGTTACTGTCTGCTGTGTTGTCGGCACCCCCAGCCATTCCCCACTACTTGCCCTTCTGATGAATCTAGTCAGCCTATCTAGAGGTCTTTGTTTTAGGAGGGTCAGCTGTTCTTCATCTAGCAGTGATCAGTTGTCAGTATTCCTTTAGATAAGATTGGGGTCTGCTGTTCATTTTCCCAGTTCTATCCTGGGTTACTATCTGGGAGTCCCTTTGGCCACTTTGGCTAACAACTCAAAAGAAGGTATCTCCTTTCTGGCATTGTTGCTTGTTATGTAGCCTTTAGCTATGCATGTGGTCTGTTAAGAAATTATATTGGCCCCTTTAATTTTTGGTTATACTTTCCTTTTGGATGTTTAAGTCCATACAGTTGGCCCAGATAAACCAATTTGTTTTCACTCTTAAGGTCGTTTGGGGATCTGTTCCACAGGGGTCACATGGGCTTGTCTTTTGCCAGTTCCGCCTATGTGAAGATAAGTCAAAGGTCCTGCTGGACCATGGTTGGCTTTACTTAGAAGCATGGAGGAAATGATTCCTCTGTGTTGACCATCCTCTTTGTACACTCGACACTGGTTCAAGTCCATCTGGTGGGGTCTCCTTGGCCTCCTTGATCAAGAGGACAAGTGACCCACCTCAATTACAGGAATATTGAGAGATACTCATAGTCCCCTCGAACTAGTTGACCTAGGAGGGCAAGGAGCAAAAACTGTCCTTTATGTCCCTCTGAGCAAATTATTATAGGCCTCAAAGTATGTCTGTTAAACAACCAAGGTTAATTCCACCAGTCTGGTACTTTTAATAACTGTGTGTCATGTAGATAAATCTTGGGCAAAGACCAATTGTTCTCAGATAAACATTACCTAGACATATATTTCTTGATCTGCTCTGTATAATTTGTCAGTAGGTTGTAGGAGTAATATGGTTCCCTCTGGTTTTCAAAACTAGCTAGGCATTATTTATCTCTTGCATTGTCTCACCCCTCCATCATGGTTTTCCCACTTAAGGTGCCCCCATTTCCCCCATTTCTCCCGTAATAATACCCTTCTCCTACAGCACTACCTCTCTTGAGCTCCTTCTTTCCTTTTATCCCCTAGGTTCCTTGTATACCCTTCCCTTCCTCCTCCCTTAAACTAACCCAATTTTTATCCATATCTCCCTTATTAAGGACTGTTTCCTACTGTTCTTCTCTTTCAGGTTCTTTCTTTTCCTTTACCTCCCTATTTCGTTTCCATTACTCTGGTTCCTATCATCTTATTGAAAGGACATGGACTTTAAAAGGATTTGGTGGTAGGATCCACAAATAAGGGAGACCATATGTCTTTTATTTTTCTGAGTGTGTTTCTTTGCTTAGTATAAAGTTTCTAGTTCCATCCATTTACTTGAAAATTTCATGATTTCATCTTTCTTTACTGCTGCGTAAAACTCCATCCTGTAAATGAACCACATTTTCATTATCTACTCGTCAATTGAGGGACACTTAGGTTGCTTCCATCTCTTAGCTATTGTGAAAAGGGCAGCAACAAACATGGATGTACAAGTGTCTCTGCAATAGGATGAGTTCTTTGGGTATATGCCAAGGAGTGGTATACCTTGGTGAAATGGTAGGTTCATTTGTAGTTTTTAGAGTTCTCCACACTGCTTTCCATGGGGGTTGAATAAGTTTGCAGCCCCACCAGCAGTGGATGAGTGTTCTTCTTGATCTTAGCCAGTCTGACTGGGGTAAGACGAAATCTTAAAGTAGATTTAATTTCCATTTATTTAATTACTAGTGATGTTGAACATCTTTTAAGATGCTTCGTAGCCATCTTTATTTCTTCTTTTGATAGCTCTTTGTTCAGCTCCTTAGCCCATCTTTTAATCGAGTTACTTCCTTTCTTGATTCTCTGTTTTTTGAGTTCATTATATATTCTGGATGTTAAACCTCTGTCAGATGTGTTACTAGTGAAGATTTTCTCCTATTTTGTATTCTGTGGGTTTTCTGTTTGCTTCCCTGGTTGCCTCCTTTGATGTACAGAGCTTCTTAGTTTAATGAGGTCCCATTTGTTGATTCTTGACCTTGTTTCCTGGGCAATTGATGTCTGGTTTAGAAATTCCTTTCCTACACCTATATCTTTTAGATTTTTCCCAACATTTTCTTCTAACAGTTTCAGAGTTTCAGGTTTGACATTGAACAAAATTGACTTTTGTGCAGGGTGAAAGATAGGGGTTTAGTTTCATTCTTCTACAGGTGGAGATCCAGTTTTGCCAGCAGCATTTGCTGAACATCCTGTCTTTCCTCCAGTGAATGTTCTTGGACCCTTTGTCAAATATCAGGTGGCTGAAATCGCATTTACTCACATTTAGGTCTTCAATTTTGTTCCATTGATCTATGGGTCTATTTTTATGCCAGTACCATGTTGTTTTTATGACTATAGCTCTGTAATACATCTTAAAATCTGGTATAGTAATCCCCCCCAGCATTGCTCTTAGTGCTCAGGGTTGTTTTGCCTATCCACGGTCTTTTGGGCTTCCATATGAATCTTAGGATGTTTTTTCTCAATTCTGTGAAAAATCTCATGGGGATTTTGATTGGCATTGCATTGAATCTATAAATGACTTTTGGTAGGATGGTCATTTTCACGATATTAATTCTTCCAATCCATGAGCATGGGAGGTCTTTCCATCTTCTGATGTCTTCCTCAATATCTTTCTTTAAAGACTTAAAATTTTCTTTGTAGAGCTCTTTAATGTCAGGTTTATTCAGAGATATTTTGTTTTGCAGCTATTGTGAAGTTGAGTGTTTCCATGTACTTTTTCTCTGATTGCTTTTTATTGGTATATAGAAAGGCTATAGACTTTTGTAGGTTAATTTTGTAACCTGCCACTTTACTGTATGTGTTAATAATTTCTAGATCGGAAG
>NW_008341810.1:757720-759173 GCF_000622305.1 Nannospalax galili | reverse complement strand
GTGGTTCTTGTCATTGAGCCCATTTATGTGATTTATGACGTTTATTGACTTACGTATATTGAGCCTTCCCTGCATCTCTGGAATAAAGCCAACTTGATCATGGTGGATGATTCTTTTGATGTGTGTCTGTATGCGGTTTGCAAGTATTTTACTGAGAATTTTTGCATCTATGTTCATTAAGGATATGGGTCTACAGTTTTATTTTTTGATTGTGTCTTTATGTAGTTTGGGTATTAGAGTGATGCTGGCTTCATAGAAGAAATTTGGGAGTTCTCCCTCTATTTCTATCTTTTTGAATAATTTAAGAAGAATTGGCTGGAGGTCTTCTTTAAATGGCTGGTAGAATTCTGCTGTAAATCCATCTGGTCCTAGGCTGTTTTTAGTCGGGAGGTTTTGTATTAACTGTTTCAATTTCTTTTTGTGTTATGGTCTGTTTAAGCTGTTAATCTCTTTTTGGTTTAGTTTCATGGTTCCCATGCCTTTAGATATCCGTCCATTTATTTTAGGTTTTCAAATTTGGTAGCATATAGGTTTTTAAAGTATTATCTCTTAATGTTCTGTATCTTTCTGGTGTCTGTTGTGATATTTCCCCATTCATCTCTGATTTTGTTGATTTGGAGGTGCTCTTTCTTTCTTTTGCTTAACTGGGCTAGTGGTCTGTCAATCTTGTTTATCTTTTGAAAGAACCAGCTCTTGGATTTGTTGATTTTTGTATTGTTTTCTTTGTTTCGATTTCATTAATTTCTGCCTGGATATTTGTTATTTCTTCTTGTCTTCTGGGTTTTGGTTTCATTTGCTGTTGCTTTTCAAGTGTCTTGAGTTGAAACGTTAAGTCATTTATTTATGTTCTTTCCGATTTTTTGATGTAGGCACTTAGAGCTATAAACTTCCCTCTAAGGACCGCTTTCTGCATGTCCCAGAGGTTTTGTTGTGCTGTATTGACCTTTTCATTTAGTTCCAGGAATACCATTATTTCTTTCTTAATTTCTCTGTTGACCCATTCATCATTCAGGAGCATGTTGTTTAATCTCCATGTGTTCATGGGGGTGATTAGGGCTTCTTCCAGTGTTGATTGTAAGCTTTATTGCATTGTGGTCTGGTAGAATGCATGGAATTATTTCAATCTTTTTGCAGTTGTTGAGGTTTGTTTTGTGGCCAAGTATATGTTTGATATTGGAGAAGGTTCCATGGGGTGCTGAGTAGAAATTGTGTCCTGTGGTGCTTCGGTGGAATACTCAGTAGACGTCTGTTAAGTCCATTTGATATATGGTATTGTTTAATTCAGATGTCTCTCTGTTAATTCTCTGCCCTGTTGACCTATCTAATGGAGAGAGTGGGGTATTGAAGTCCCCTACTATTAATGAGTTGGGATTCATCTCAGTCTTAAAGTCCTGTAGTATTGTTTTGATGAAGTTGGGTACACCAGAGTTTGGTGAATATATTTTCATGTTTA
>NW_008341810.1:743934-757178 GCF_000622305.1 Nannospalax galili | reverse complement strand
ATTCATTCAGAACTTTATCCCTATCTTCCTTCACATCTTTGATTTGTTTGTGTGTTCCTTAAATTCACTGAATTCTTTTATCACGTTTATAATTTGTCTTTTGAGTTCCATGTCCTGCATTATCTCTAGGGGGTTTTCATTGTGCTCCTCTAGAGGGCTATTGGTATGTGGTGTGGGTATGTTATTTTTTTTTCATGTTATTTTTTCTCTGTGATTTTGACATGTGAATTTCTTTTGTAGTTTCTGATTCTTGTGTGAGACTCAAGCCTTCAAGTTTAGGTCTGCTTCTTTTTGTAAACTTTATGTGTCATTGTGGTTTAATTTTGGGGCATGCAAAGCTGGTTCCTGTAAGCTTCCAGTTTTCTCTTTTGATTTTATATTGGAGTGGCCAGATTGCTTTTGCCTTCAGGAGTTCCCACAGAGGCCCAAGTCAGATGAGGATCAGATGCTCTCAGGCTTTCTCCCAAGGTCTGGATCCCTCCAAGAAAGATTTTGGCCTCATGAATTTGGGGGTTGCACTGTCCTGGGTGCCGGGCCCAGGAAAGATGCTGGTCTAGGGCAGCTGGTGGCTGTGCTACCCAGAGATGCAAAGGAAGATGGGGGTGGGAAGGCACCCCAAGGGCTTCTGGGGACTACACTGAGGAGCTGGGTTGGTCTGGATCCAAAGGATCAGAAGAGGGAAGGTCAGTCCCCGTTGCCCAGGAAAGAGGATGGAGGGTTGTGCAGGCCCAGGGAAGCCGAGGGAGTTGAGGGTGGGGCCAGGCCCAGAGCACCCCTGGGGACCAGAGAAGGAACTGAGTTGGTCTGAATGCAAAGGATCAGGAAGCAGTGGTGGTTCCCCAGGTGTCTGGGGCGCCAAGACAAGGAGTGAGACAGGACCCAGGCTAGGAGGAGAGACCTGAGAGGTAGATGGGGGCTTGAATTAGGCTGGGGGAGTCAAGGTGCGGAGGGCACAATGGACTTACCCAGGAGAGAGAGGCATGTAGGTGGGAGAGAGGCCTGTGGGTCGTGCAGTCCCAGGGAAGCAGAGCTATTATTATTATTTTTATGTGTTTGTATGAGTGACTGCATGTGTACCACATACATACCCGAGGCTTGAGGATGCCAGAAGATGGCAGTGAATCCTTCGGAACTGGAGTTATAAGTGATTGTTAGCCATCACATGGGTTCTGGGAACCGAAACTGGATCCTTTGCAAGAGAAGCAAGTGCTCTTAACTTGTGAGCACTATCTGTCTTACATATAAATAGAAATTTGTCTTAATTATGACATATCTAAATTACAATTACAGCTCTTTATATTGTATATGTATCTATTTTCCAGCATGAATAACATTTAATAAATCAATATAGAAGTATATACTCAATTATACAAAATATTTTTAAAAGAACATAGGTATTTTACTTGATGCTTTTTTTTTTTTTGCTTCTGTATATTTAAGTATTAACTGCTGAGCCATCTCTCCAGCCCCATTTTTTGAGCACTTAGTATGTGCCAGACACGTTGATAGTATTAGGATATACCATGAATAAAAGATGTTTGCTTTTCAGGCACTCTAAATGTATTCAATGTATAAGTTGCAATAAAACATGAAAGTAGAGGCTACAAAAGTGCCTTCCAGGTACAAAGGATCCGCTAAAGGTTTAGATAAGTGAGTTGGAGAGAAATCTCTTGATTTCCCCTTTATATTCACAAAGAACTTGTCTTGTTCTCTAGCTGCCTCGGAAAGGTCCAGCCCCCGTTCTGACTATTTACACTCAGTTCCATCCTGCCGTCCCACAATACAGCTCTGCACGGTGGTAGTATGGTCTTTTGAAACATAGAAATCATGTCATTCAAGCACTCACTGCTCTTTAAATCTTCATCTTATACTTCAAATTATACCCAATACCTGATTTTAGGTCAACAAGGCCCCATATAATTTATTATTGTAATTTTCCTCCCATCTCTTTCCCTTTTCCATTCAGGTCTCGTCTACCTCATGGTAGCTGAGAAATGTAAATCCCTGTGCCATCTTAGTTGCTGTGAGTCATATTAATGCAGCTGGCTATATGCGACATTTTCTCTGTTGCTGAATGCACCTGGCTTGTGCCCCTTCATACTTTGTGAAGTGTGTACATGGTGGCTCCTTATTAGCTTAAAAGTTACCTCCTTCACCTCCCTCAGTATCCTCTCTGTTTTCTTATTGATAGTACCTAACAATATCTGAAACTGTCTTGGTCTATCATTTCTTCCAAATCCTTTCTGACCCTTCCCCTGTGCAGTCTCTCTTCCACCCTCTCTCATGTATCCACATACAAACATACATAGAAATAATCTTATAAGATCAGGGATGTCTTTAATTCATATTTATCCACTAGTTACTTAGGTCCTAAGCATATGAATGGATACATGATTTCTGAGGGGAATGTTGGAGACCTAATTATTTGTTCCCCAATTGCCCAGTGATACATATAAGAAACCAGAAAATAAGAAACTATCAAGGCCATGGCTAATATCCCACCTGGAAATAACTCTGTGGCAAACTGGCATAACATGACCTGAAACAGGCCTTGCTCAAAGATGTGCATCTAAGATTAGACACTAACTCTAGGAATGTGTTTTACTATTTAAAAGTTGTAGAAAGCATAGCATAAGTCTTACAAAAGGACTTAAGCTGGTATGAGCCAATATATTATTTGTGAGTATATAGACATATATAAAAACAAACACATGAACATGAATACTAGATATTGAATTAAGTCATCATTTTGACCAGCCAGGCTTTATCAACAAGATAGTGACCAAGGTCTTCTTCCTGTCGAATGATTTAGATTTGTGTATGTAAAAACATAGATATTGTTTAAAAATGTTTTGGGTGACAGGCAAAAATCTGTGTCTATATTATGACTATGTGACAGAGATTATATCTTTTCTAATTATAGCTTTACCAAACAGTATTATTTTCTTTAAAAGAGTACAGTTTTCCTAGATAGCCAAAACAATCCTGAACAATAAAAGTACTTCTGGAGGTGTCACTATTCCTGATTTCAAGTTATACTACAGAGCTGTCATAGTGAAGTCAGCATGGTACTGGCACAAAAACACAATTTGATCAATGGAATAGAACTGAAGACCCAGATAAAAGTCCACACACTTAACAGTGATCTGAATCTTGACAAAGATGTCAAAAATCCACATTGGAGAAAAGACAATTTAAAAAAACGGTGTTGGGAGAACTGGATATCTACATATAGAATGAAACTTGATCCTTGTCTCTCATCCTGCACACAAATCAATTTCCAATAGATCAAAGATCTCAATGAAAATTCTAGTAGAAAGAATAGTGAGTACACTTTGGGACACAAGTTCAGATAAGGACTTTCTGAACAGGACCCAGCACCCCCCAAAATAAGAACAATAGTTGACAAGTGGGACTTCATGAAATTAAAAACTTACGTACTACAAAGGAAACTGTTAACTGACTGAAGAGGCCATCTACAGAATGGGGAAAAATCTTCATCAGCTGTATATCTGACAGAGGATTAGTCTCTAGAATATACAAGAAACTAAAAAAAAAATCTAAATACTAAAGAAACAAAAACCCAGTTAAAAACCACCTGGCTATAAGACTGAACAGAGAGTTCTCAGAAAAAGAAATGCAAATGTCTAAGAAATATTTTAAAAGATGATCAGTGTCCTCAGTCATTAGGAATTACAAGTTAAAACTACTTGATAGTTCATCTGAACTCACTCAAAATGGCTAAGATAAAGAAAACATAGACAAAAAATGTTACTGAGGATGTGAAGAACTCCCATGCTCTGTTGGTAGGACTGAAAATTGGTGTAGCCACTTGGAAGTCAGTGTGGTGGTTCTTCAGAACCTAGGAAGAAAGCCACAGTGTGATCAGTATACTTGACATATACCCACAGGACTCTATTTTCTGATACAGAGACACATGCTCATCCATTTTTATAGTTGCTTAATTCACAATGTGATGGTTTGAATAAGAATGTCTCCCATAGGCTCCAAGTATTTAGACATTTTGTCCCCAGTTGGTGGTGCTGTTTTTGGAGGTCTTAGAAGGTATGGCCATGCAGGAAGAAGCATGTTACTGGGGGTGGGCTTAGAGAGTTCTTAAGCCTTGCCCAACCTTCAGGCACTGCCTGCTTGAAGATGTGAGAGCTTAGCAACTGCTCCTACTCTTACCACCTCTACCACCATGCCTCCCTGCCATGATGAATGGCTAATGAAAACATGGTACATTACACAATGGAATATTATTGAGTATATTATTCAGTTGTAAAGAAAAGTGAAATTATGAAATTTTCTGGTAAATGGATGGAGCTAGAAAAAATTATACTGAGTGACAGAGTCAGAAAGACAAATGTCTTCTGTCTCATATATAGGTCTTAGCATCATATCTTTAATTTGTATGTTTAACTTATAGTACCTATAGAATCCAGGAAACTAGAAAGTGACCATTGTTAGGGATGTGAAAGAGAGATCTTCAGAAAGGGAGGATAGTAGAACACAGATGATATAAAAGATGATTTAAGTGGGGAGAAGAAGGAGAAGGTAAGACAGAAGAGGAAGTGGGTGGAGGAAAACTAACACTAACCATATTTTAAAAAGCCATATGGAAACCTACTATTTTATCAGCTTTATAGGCTACAACATATATGATTGTCCTCCCAGAAACTATTGGTTGCTAAATAAATGGCCCAGTGCTAGTTGCAGGGCATCCCCCCTCCAGCTCCTGGTAGGTATACCATAGACCACCTCCCCCAAACAATATAGGCTATTGCAATTGCTCTTGGCCATCATCAGAACTTGATGGTAAGATCTTAGTGCCGAAGACATCACACATATTGGTTAGAGGACATGGAGAAGTCAAGTCATAGTACTAGAAAATGTTATATAAGCTGCTGGGGGAAAAAGTCATCAACAGTCTTACTCATCTGTGAACCCTATGATCTACTATAATGACTGGTGTGACAAGATATGCCCATGGGTGGAGCAGTGGCACAAATGTTACATGGCTAACCAACTACTTTTGGATTGGTTTTATAGCCTACTCCACAGCAGAAAACACATGACTAGTACTGAAAATCTGGCCAAGAACCCATGATTGGAGAGGTTACACGCTCTGAGGGTGAACTTACTACTATTATTTTGCTAAATGTACGTAGTATTGAACTGCCCTCTAAATTCATATCTCTATATCTATAGATTAGTGCAGCTCTCAGACTTCATCAGAGAAGTTTCTTTGTGCAGTGGATGGTGATTAAGCAGAAACTTATAGCTGGACAAAGTGCAAAAAATAAGTATCAGGGGAGTTCCAAGCCACAAATGAGACATCTATATTATCCCTTCCCCCCAATGCTCAGGGACCATTGCAGAGAGGGGGCAGAAGATTGTAAGAGCCATAGGTTGGGAAGGTCCATAGTGAAGTAGTGTCACCTGGACATGACAGGACCACTAGTCATGAACTGACAGCAGCTGTGGTTGCTTGCACACTGTCAAGACAGTCAATGTTATAACATGGAGTAGGAAGGGATTCATGAATCCTCCACCCCTAACTGAGGAACTATGGACACTGAATGGATTCTAGGGGAGAGGGAGAGTCAGTTTGCTTTAAAGGTGTGGCTCCTGGTAGGTCAACTGTGTTCCACATGGGAGCACATGAGCAACACAAATTGGACTCAATGGGTAAAAATAAGGGAGGGAGAACATAAAGTGGGAAGAGGAGGGAGGTAGAAATGGATCTAGGAGGAGTTATGGGGAGAAGTTGGGGTGAATATGATCAAAGTACATTGTATTGCATTCTCAAAGAATTAATAAATATATATATTTAAAAAATACAGTTTATAATTTATAAACTTTGATAGGATTTGGGGGGCTTAAGAAAGATCATGAAAGTTCACTGAGAAGTATATCATTTAGAACATAATAGAAGATCCCAAAACATTGTAAGAAACTCATAAATAACTATTCACTTAGTTGCCGCTTGCTAAAACTTTTTAGCATAAGGGAGCCCTGAGCTATAGTGACAAGAGTTTGCAAAAAACTACCTTTATTCCATTTTCTGGGTACCAGGTTTGCACTTGATTGAATCTTTCATGTTGTGATTTTGGAACTATTGGAGACAAGTCAGCGTCTACCTTCTCAGTGTCTATGTGGGGCATTTACTCGAGGATTTATCAGGTAATTATGGAGTCTGGTCTCTTCTAAGCTAATAATGTCAAGTTCTCAATGAGATTTCAAAATTGGAATGGTGATAAGAGTTTTCTTAGAATTAGCATTTATACTTTCTAAAGAAATTTATAACCATAGTAATGTGCTGGTGCTCATGACCCAGACATGCATATCACTAGATGTCTAATTATCCTCTTCTGTTTCTAGGAGATAATTTGTTATTGCTTCTTTGGCTCCTGCAGGCTTGGGTTTGTCTCTGCATAACTTTTGCACATAGAATGCCTGCACTTTCATAGCTTCCATAGAAACATAGCTTTGTTCTGGTGACACTCTGCCAGGCTAGTCTTATTATACAAGCACCTGGCCCATGGTTGAAAATGAGCTCAGGACATTTCCATAAGGGTGACCAGCCACCAAGTAAATTTCAGCAAACCTCAACTTAAGCAAGAGTGCCTCTGGTATCTACTGTGTCCTTCATCCTTGTCCCAACGTCTCCTCACTTCTTATACTCCCTTTCCTCATGTTTACTTCCATTCTGTTCTCTCTACAATTCAGGCTTGTGAGTTACACCTGACATGTCCCTCTTCTAGCTCAGGTGCTGCCTATGCAGACACATCAAGCTGATAATACTATTACTTTTCTCTAGCCTTCTTGTTTCTTTGCCTTTCAAATCCGAATATTTTTTCAAAAATAGTATTTTCAGGACTGGAGAGATGGCTCAGCAGTTAAGAGCACTGGCTGCTCTTGTAGAAGACTTGAGTTTGATTCCCAGTACCCACATGGTGGCTAACAACCACCCATAATTCCAGTTTCAGGAGAATCCAGTGCCCTCTTCTGACCTCTGTGGGTACTGCACACACATGGTGCATGTACACACATGCAGGTAATACACTTATACACATAAAATAAAAATAATAAAATATAAAAATAGTATTTTCAGGGCTGGAGAGATGGCACAGCAGTTAAGAACACTAGTTGGTCTTGCAGAAGACATGAGTTTGAATCCCAGCACCCACATGGCAGCTAACAACTGTCCATAACTCCAGTCCCAGGGGGATCCAACAGCCTCTTCTGTCCTAAAATTTAAAAAAATAAAAAAATAAAAAATAGGGTTTTCAGTATAAATATGATTATAAAGATATCCAAAAATGCCTCATTTATCACACACACAAAAGTTTTGCATCATCTGTCAAAGCAACTCTCAGTAACTTATCTCAGTATGTAGGGTGGGAAGCTTGCAATCAAGAAAGTCCTATTTCTTTTGGGTGGCCCTCTATTGTCACTATGGGAGGACTCTTTTAATCATTGTCTAGGTTACTCTTTACTTAAAACACTTTTCCACTCTCATCTCAAAGAAGCCTTTCCTCACAATTCAACAAGACTTCTGTTTCCTTGCAAAAAGATGTAAAAAGTTTTCTCTGACTTTATCTCATCCATACGAAATACTGTATTTGTGAGGATATAATGTTTGTGTGTGTTTTAGTGATAAAGTTCTTAGACGCAATATGAAAATAAATAAAGAAAACTTTATAATAGAAATTGAAGGTTGAATCCATTATTTTTGTAATGACCTTACAAAAATCAATACTAGAATAGTTGTTTTCTGTTACTTTGGAATACTTTATGTATTTTGGACTAAATTAAAATTTTAGGTCCAAAAGGCCACATTGAATTGTTTAATGTAGGCACTAAGGTAAATTTTGCTGAGCTTTGCATTTCTCAGGTGATTGGTATCTTTCCTTTGTTTGAAGGCTGGGTATCATTTTCGCACAGGAATTTCATAGCTTATGTGCCTGGTATGAGAAGCATCTCTAATTCCTAACTGGCCTCCTTCAGATGGAAAAGATGATAGAATTAATCCAATCTTGAGCTGAAATCTTTTCTAAAATACGTAGGCAGAGAATAGAATTGTCTGACTTAAAATTAAAATACTTGAAAAAAACCTTGGTATTAAAATATGTTTGCATTAAGATTGCTGCATCTATTAACCCCTTTTAAACCAAGGCCCCACAGGAAGCCACATTGCGCTCCCTGCAGAACAAAGGTTAGAAGTAACAGAAGGGAGAAACATAAGCAAAATTTGTAAAATGGAACAATTTCCCTCTAATAAATTCTTTCAGATTCTGCCATTTAACAATGAGGTAAGTGTTGATACTACTTGTAGCACATTTAACATGTACCAGGAATTTTGCATGTCATTTATTCCTCGCCCCATCTCTGTGAGATTAACCTTGCCATGACCTTTACTATTCCTCCCTTAGAGATGGACAGGCACAGTGAAGTCAGGTATGAGGCACAGGCTACCCAACCAGGAAGTGGCAGAGCTAGGCTAGCTCAGGATGCCTATTGCCACAGCCAAACTGCCATGTAATTGTACCATTTGTAGCTGGAACAGTCACAGTCTGTCCCAAGTACAGGGTACCAGTGGACTGATTACACGTGACTGAGTGAATTTCATGATCTGGATAAAGGGCTATATGTTTATTCTGATGGAAACAGGTGTTTGCTTTGTGCTAAGAAATGAAGAGCTTTATCCTTCGTCAGGGTTTTGGTACCTGATATGACTTATGTGGTAATTTATTTAATTTGTAGTTTACCTGTCACTGACCCACAGGTGTAGCATCTGGCTTTGCTTACTGAAAAGCCAGGATCTCATGATTAACCATAGTTGTGTCTTCTTTTCCCAGGGCTGTTTGCATCTGCTGTGCTTTGCATCTAGAATTTCCAAAGCAGCCCTTCCTGAGCTGAAAATTAGGTTTTATACAAACAGGAGTTTCATGTCAGAAAGAAAAATGAGAGGAGGCTATAAGAATTTACTGCTAGATACTCAAAGAAGCATGATCTCAGATCATATATGTCTCAACTAAGTCTGCTGAGTTTCACTCTCTAAGTGAACAGTCCTAATAGGTGAAATAAATTTCCCTTTTCTTCTTTCCTTGAACAATTGACATGATGGGCCATCTTCTCACGGTGCATTTGACCATGTGGCTGGACCTCTGGAAGTCAGGTAAAATAACTTATTGAGGCTTAAATATGGGGGAACAACATGTTTTATGCACACAGGAAATTTGAACGAAAGGATGGTGATGTGGGTGGAAACAAAGAAGTTTAAGGAAGCTGAAATGCCAAGAGGGAGAGGAAGAATTGGCTAGCCAGATAGGTGGGAGGCAGATCTGGAAAAACCTTGCACATTATATAAAGAAGCCTAATTTTGTTCCATAGGCAAGAAGGAGCCACGAAAAGATGATAACAAGGTTAAGCCTCATTAGTTTCAGAGTTTAGAATGTACTCTGCAAGCGTGGTAACAGTCGGTATTGAGAGAAGAAAGAAGGAAGCCAGAGAGGATTAGTCGAGAGGCTTCTAGAACAATCCTTGTAAGAAAGGATGCTGAATTGAGGTAGCAGCAAAGAGTTGGGAAGGCAGATGAATATAAGAGGTTTATAAGAATTTGAGTCTGTTGTGTGGTGACACTGTGAAGATAGAGCCAAGATGATTTTTAGGTTTGTGACTTGAATTCCAGGATGATGAGAGAATTGCATCTTTTGGAAAATGATGCAAGGGGAGGGTAGATGGAGGCTGTCTGGTGACAGGGGGCCTAAAAGAAGCCAAGGGATGGGGATGTTAATGCTAGGAGAAATACTGCCCTCCACTGAGGTGAGAGAACAGAGGGTCAAGTGAAGATGGTGCAGGAAATTCTGTGTAGTACAGTGGATAGAGCAGCGATGTTCAAAAAGTTGAAAAGGTTTTGACCTTTTTTGTTTCTATGACAGGATCTTGTTATGAAGCTCAGGAGCTCACTATCTTCTTGCCTCATCCTCCAGAATGCTGGGATTACAAGACTGTGCCACAAGGCCTGGCTTTTTTGAACTTTTCTGAAAGATAAGACAGAAGGTTTCAACTGAGTGTGAAAGCCACGGTGTTAATATAAAAGACTTGAGAAAAGTGGAGAAGGGTTGAAGTCTGGCTACATAAAAGGGGAAGATGCCTAGCCGGGAAAGGCAGTACTAGGAAAGTTACTGGCTTTGAAGATGCTGAAGGAAACCATAATTTTATATGGATCCCTTTCTTTCTTCTCAGTTTGTGGCCATAATTCAGCTTCTATTATATTACAACTGATTGTTCCTCAGACCACAATGATGGCAGGGTATCTCGTGAAATGTGAAGATTCTTCAGCATTCAAAACAGGGCATGGTTCATATTTGTTGTTCAATACCTCTCTGTTGGCTTGAAATTTGCAGACCTATAGGCTAGTAGACATGAAATGCTATTAGGAAACAGAACATTTTGCTGGAGCCTTTTTCTTTCAAGTGAATTAAATGGCAGTACCTTGGAGAACACTAAAAGTGGAACAGTCAATATTTTAGGATGATTCTCCCAGGAGTGAGAATTCTCTGTGTGAACAGGTGTATCTGAAAAGACCAATTTGCTGCCAATAGTCACTTTTCCACTGCTGACTTGGGTTTAATGATTTAAGGCAAGGCAGAGCACCTGGCATTGTTTACGGCTCTCTTTCTTCACAAAGTGACAGCCTGAAAAAAGTCTGGGCAGGGAGTCTAGAAAGAAAAGTGAAGGGAGATAGAAAAAGTGATTTAAAGGGATAATGAAGATGAAGAATGAGCTGAGGCCAGTTGCCACATGAAAGCTGTTGATTGATAGGTGAGCATATGCTATAAGGTTGTAGCTACAGTAAAATTAAGCAACAACTGTGCCGCTGTGTAGTTTCAACATTTGGAATGTATGACTTTCAGTGTAGTTGTTGATCATTTTTTTTTCAACCTTCAGATCTTTCATTTCAAAGGGAAAAACTTAGGTCCTGTCTAGATAGATCATCTAGACCACATATTTAAATAATTAGCTTGTAAACGTCCATTCTACAAATAAGTTCACCACCGTCATTCAAGGCTTCAGTAAAGAACCTGTACCCAAAGAAACTTCAAATTGCATCCATGAAACTCATTCTTTTCCTTACTAATTTTATCTTTGTCCTACTCACTCTCCTCCCTCCCTATCGCTGCCTTTCTTCCTTCTGTGTCCTCAGAATTTTATGTGTAGAAGATTCGTACACAGAAGTTGAAGTTTGAATATAATTCAGAATTTACTTCTGCAGGTGTTGATGTCAGTTTATGATCTCTAATAATAAATGCCAAATTCCTTATGTTGACATAGAAAGTATTACTAGAAACATAGAAGATTAGTTCTGCCTGAGCATTTGCTACGTTTGGCTACCATACATTTTCATGTATTGAAAGCCTGGTACTCTGTGTAGCTGTATTGAGGTCATGAAGATCTAAGAGGTAGGAGCTAGAGAAAGATTATTAGATTCTGATTCTTCCACCCACATGGATGAATAGTCTCAGGACTGGGTCAGATCTCTTAAGAGTAGATAGTGCCTGCAAGATAAGGTTGTTATGAGTGCCCCAGCCATTCCCTGATCTCTTCTTTCTTTGTTCACATAGGTATCCTGAGGTGTGTGTGTGATAGCTCACCCTCCCTTCTAATTTCTTCTGTATCTCATGGCAATTCCATAGCTAACACTTGTTCATAAGAGCAGGAAGTGAAGCTGGATTTAACCCCAGGCACTCCTGCTTGGTACAAATGGAAATGCCAAATGATTTGAACTCTTAAAGCCTCGGTCAGCTTGTGTGTTACAAAATGGCAGTGAAGAATCTCAATGACATCTGCAAAATAACCTGTAGAATTCCCCACATCTACAAGATGCTCAGTGCATGGTGCGCATACTGCTCTTGTCTTAATTCTACTCCCTTCTCAATGTTTTATAAAAATGATTGTTTTAAAATGACAAGTTTCCTGCCAGGCCGTATTTTAAATACCTTATTCCCATGTAATTGGCCTTGCAGGAACCAGAACTCCAGAGGAGGAATTAAGGTGATTGAAAATTTTCATGTGAGAGGACAGGAGAAGCATTGTACTTTACCTACTTTATAGATGATGACATTGGGGCTGAAACCTTGGATATGCCCCAAGAAATTCAAACTCTGAACTAAAACTATAATTAAATGCCTTTGCCTCCAGATCCACAGAATCCATGGTTTGTGCCTGAGGTCTTGTCTGCGTAATGTAAGTCAACAGAGTCCTGAAAAGAGCCACACGCTCAGTGTTCTCTTCATGCTGTGGCTCATATCTCACCAAGGACAAGTCCTTTCATAAAATCTAATCCAAGAGAAGCAAGAGCAAAATATGAAACCACGTTTTAGGATTTGACTGTATCCAATCAAAGACTTAGGCACATAAAATGATAACCATCTATATTTGGTAATGGGAAAAGAGTTATTAATTTTTGTGATTCTGAAGTTGGACTTTCTCAAACCAAATAGATCTCACTTCTTTGGTCTCTTGTTGATGCTGCTGCTAACAGAGAATCCCAGCTGTAAGGACTGAAGCCACTGATGTTGAATAGGTTTCCTCAGAATTTATCATCCCGTTTATGCATTAGAAAATCTGAATTGTAAAGGAGTGATATTTGACTCAGGCATGGCCTCATATGAGATAGTTCATTTTAGAAATTTATTAATATTCCTTAGGCAATTCTTCCTTCCTTCATGGGAAATGCAATGGTGGCATGCATTTAAAAGTTTGTAGTGGTATTAAGCGCAATTGATCTGAATTAGCATATATGCCTTTTGTTTTGATACCTTATTGCTATGATTCACAGGCTGAAGATCTATGGGCTCCTACTTTCTATTGACTGTGCAGGAAGATGTATTACATGTCACTGAATATATTGCAAGCCCTGGGGATAATACACGTGGCAGTATTTGTCTTTTGTGTAGTAATTTTTTTTTATCCTGGCATTAATGTCAGTGCATAAACACATAAAACAATGTTCAGTAAACATTTGAGTGAAAGACTGAATGAGCAAATATCTTGTAACATCAAAGAAAATAAAGGATGGGTTCACCAGTCAAGTTTTATGCTTGAGCATATCCAAGACCTCTGGTTGAGGAGAGTTAGGTTGGTTGATTAGGCAAAGGAAAGTTAATCTTAATTCATTAAACCTAATAACTTGAGACTCCAAACTTGAGTCTGTTGTGGGTATTTGTTTTGTT
>NW_008341810.1:736319-743766 GCF_000622305.1 Nannospalax galili | reverse complement strand
ACACACACACACACACACACACACACACATACACACACACACACGTTATGTTTATATATATATTGATGGTACTGGGGTTTGAACTTATGGCCTTGTACATACTAGGTAAGTTCTCTACCACTAAGCTACAACCCCCAGCTCTCTTGTTATTCATATTCAAGTTTGGAATGCCAATGGGATTGATCTAGTCAGATTTTCCTAGGGCAGCATTGGTACTAAAGAGACCATAGTGACAAAGCATGACAGCTGTGGGTTGGATTTGATTTGTTTTTCAAATTTCCATCTGCTAAAGGCTTGACTCTCAAGGTAATGGTATTACATAGTAGGACCTTTAAGAAGCAAGACCTAGTGGGGTTGACTAGGTAGTGAGGCACCACTGTCCTGAATTGATTAATGTCTTTCTAGAGAGACTAGGTTGGCTGTCTTAAAATTGGATCAGATCTCTCAGAGGTAAGTTCGGTCTCACAGGACTGGATTAATTACATTGAGCTTTTATAAAGAAAGTCAGCCTTCCTCCTGTCTGTCTGACAGGTGTTTTTGAACATGAACATCCTTTTTCCATTTCCCCACCATGACTTCATGCTGTATGAGCCCCTCACTGGAATCTGCCTAGATGTAGCTGCCTGATCCATGAGCCAAAAACTTTTATTCTATATAAAATACCTAGCCTCTGGGACTTTAACAGCAGAAAATGATCTAAGATAATAAATTACAATGAATTAGATTTAGAACTGGGAAAGTTTTTAGGATGTGGCTGGCTACAGTTTAGGGAGATACTGGGAATGCTTTCTGCACATGTGTGAGTGTCTGAAGTTCATTCTGTGTATTGATATATACATAGCTGTGTTCTGTTGGCTGAAAACTATTAAGTCAAGGTGAATTAGCTTTGTTTTGGAATGGAGTTTAAAATATAATAATATGGTTACTCTTTTCAAATAGGTTATCCATTTAAGCTAGATATTTTAAACAAACAAAAGTCTTCTGAATTTAATTCTATAATACCACCATTTCGCTAAGCCAAGATCCTTTGCATTTGGCATTTTGGACTGAAGTTTGCATTCATCTTTAAATCTCTGTTGACTGTTTAGAATGTGCCAGGCACTGCTTTAGGTGCTTCGTTTAATCAGGAAACTGACAAACATCTCTGCTCTCACCAGTTTTACATTCTAGCTTGCAAGATATAAATGTAAAAACAGCTACAGCATTTAAGTGATTGATTGGGAGCTAATGATTGCTATGGATGAAAGAGAAAGGAGAGTAAGTCCCTTGATAGGTGTTGGCCTTTAAACAGAGTGACCACCTAAAGTTTTACTAAGAAGATGATTGCTAGACAAACGCTTGAAGGCTTTGTGGCAGCTGGGGGGGGGGGCTATGATCATTGCAAACAGGGAGCACAGCGATCTCAGGTGCCTGTCGAGGAGACCAAGGGAGTAACTGTGTGTATGGACAAAGTCATAGCTAAAAGATCTTGATGCAAGTTAGACCCATAGCCATGGCTTCATCAGGCTCTGGAGAAAACCAAAAGTATAATCTTCCATTTCTCAGCAATAGAGTAACTTTATATAGGGTTGTCACAAAGCTACCAAAGCCTGTAGTCAGCTTGAGTCATCAGTACAGGCCCTTCTCTGGAGTGGCATCCAATCTGTGAGCTGTCTCCAGCTTTGTGCCCCAATATGAGGGGCTTGCACTCCAGCCTGGAGGGCAAGCTGTAGGTTTCCTTCCCTGGGCACTTCCTTACCTTACCAAACTCTTTCTGCCCCCAGTACTCTGACCTAGGACAGCATTAGAACTTGGTGTTTAGAATTGGGGCTTTCTGGATACAGTGAGAGTGCAGACGAACTTTCCTGCCTATAAGACTTTCAGGCCACTCTTTACCTGTGGATGCAAATAAAAGTGACAAGAGGAATGATTACCTTGGGAATGCATCATAGAGGGCCACACCATTGGAAAGAAATGTCCACAGAGGCACCTGCACCCAGGTGAGGTAAGCTCTGCTTTCTACTTAGAGCTTTCATTACTGCTGTCTGTCATCTCTCAACTCCCTCTCCTCCCCAGACTTCTCTCAACACTTCGGTCTTCAACTAGGATTGACGATTTATCCACTGAACCATGAAATCAGGATAAAAGCTAGCACTGACAAGAGAGTCACGATAGGGTCACCGTCTTGTTGAAGCTGGGCTTACATTTAACTTTTTTCCCTCAGAAACTTCTCTACTAAACCTGGCCTTCTTGTCAGTGGGTTGGTTTAGCTGACAGCCGTTGTCAACAGCTTACAAAGCCTCTGAAGAATGCTCACAGGTCCCTTGTTAGGGCCCTGCCTTCACTTAGTGTCAGGCACTAGAAAATCAATTTTTTGTTATTTAGACTCGTGTGAATAAAGGATTTGTGCATGTGTGTGTACATGTACATTTTCAGTTTGGATCTCTAATGGGATGTCATTAACGTAACTCAGGGTAAAATAGGGAGATTCTACCCCAGACACTGTCAAGAGATGCATAGCATGGTTTAGTGGAAAAGAGAGGTTTTGGAGTCTAGAAAAGACTGGGTTCAAAGCAGACTATGCCTTCTTTCTACTTTTTCATATTTGCTTTGCAATCATGGAAAAATTGCTTAATTGTATTAAACCATTTTCTTGTTTTCTAAAAACCAATATTGGAATGGTTCCTATCTTAAAGCTTCTTATGAAAACTAAATTGGGAAGATATGGGTAATAAGTAAAGAAGCCCATGTACTCATCCAAGGCCTTTGATTTACAGGAAAGGAGATGACAGCCGATATATTTATAAAGAGCAAACCCAGGATTCTCTCCTTGCAGGCTTAACTGTGACGACATTGGTCTTTCTACTTAAGCCGTTGAAGGTTAAAACTAGCCCCTGTAAAGAACATAGGCTATGGCTGGGGAGATGTCTCAGTTGGTAAAGTGCTTGCCACACAAGCAAGAGGACCTAGCTCGCTGGACAGTTAGTCTAGCTTAGTAGATGAGCTCCAAGCTTAGCAAGAGACCCTTTTCATAAAATAAAGTGGAGAGAGATTAAGGAAGACACCTAATATCACCTCTGGACTCCACACAGATACACATACATACTAACTGGCCAGGAAGCTACATGGAGTCTCTTGGTTCCATGTCTCCAGCACTGGGATTCCAGGCATGTGCTGCTGCACCCTCCTTTTTCACATGTTCTAGTGCATAGAAATTAGGTCCTTTTGCTTGTGTGGCAAGCACTTTACCAACTGAGCCATCTCCTCAGCCATAGCCTATGTTCTTTACATATATGTAAAGAACATATATATGTATATACACATACAAGTGGAAACACACACAAATGTATACACACATACAAGAACACAGGCTAACCACTCTCACAAGATGGAGACCAAAAGAAAATGCATTGTCTTTTAATTCTAACCATAAGAAGTACATTCCAAGGCTGGAAGGATGTAGGAAGTAGCCATAGCCATTTGGATGTTTAAATAGTACATCATGGGTAAAGGACATCAAACTATGACTTCCAGTAAGATAGGCCCATGTCTAAACCCTGGAATCTGTGAGTATGGTCTCATTTGGAAAACGTCTTTGAAATGCATTCAAGGCAAGGATCTTGAGATAAAGTGGTTGTCCTAAGTCAACTGGGCCCTAATCCTAATAGCCAGTGTCCTCATAAGAGAAACACAGGGGAGACGTGGAAAAGATGAGACAATGTAAACAGAGAGGCAGAAATTTGAGTTATGCAACCAGTTACAAACTGAGAAACTCCAGTAGCTAATGGAAGCTGGAAAAGACGAGGACTGGACTCTCCCATGGAGCCTCTGGAGAGAACCCCTTTCTGCACATGACTTGCTCTTGGTCCTGAGATACTATTTCAGATTTAGGGCCTCTAGACTGTAGGAGGATAAATTCCTGTTGCTTGATGTCACCAAGTCTGACGAGTCCTACTGATAATTTGATAGCATGATATGGTAGTCCTGCAAAACCAACCTAAGTGTTTAAAAGTTTTAAAATAATGTGCTGAAAGCATATCATGTTCTGGTAGGGATATAATTCCCATGCAACCACTGGCAGGTGGGGAGGGCGAGGAGGCCATCTTTAAAAAGAAGAAATTTCTGCTTACTTATGTTCCACAGGCTGTGGGAAAGTTTAACTGAAGCTCTGGGTCTTCACACATTAATGCAGCCAGTGCTTAAGAAATACAGAATGATGTCCTCAAGTTATTTAATCATTGACTGGCTAACAAACAAATCAGTTGTGGCACAATACACCCAGGCTATGGTAGAGGGGTGTGTGAACATTCTGGACTACATACAGAAGAGGCCTCAGCTGAAACCTGAGCTTGTCATCTTAGGATTTTCCAGCAGAAGTGTAGGATGTGCTTTCTCTAGCCTTGATGCAGAAGCTCTGTAGTCCAAGTGTTCTGCCTACTTATCATGGTGCCTATTCCTGCCTTCCCATGCCCTGGCATGTCTATGTAAGGGATCCTGTAGCTGCTGGCTGGCTGGAGATAAGTATTAGACAAAGAAGGGCGCCTAACACACCAGAGCCAGGTGTTCTGGAAAGATAAGCTCAGAGTAAACACAAGTGGACTGGTGGGGGCAGAGGACATAAAGCTTCTGCCGGACAGGTAGGACCCACCTAGTGCTCTGGTTGTCACCAGTTCCCATGGCTCCATTGTCCCTGCCCACCTCTCAGGCCAGCCTCTGACGTCACTCATCTCGTCTCTGTGACTCTTGTTCTGGGCAATGGAATTGAGCAGGAGGGATAGGGAAAAATTCCCTTTTTGTCTGTGACAGCACTGTTGTGTTCTTTTAAAATGTGTTATGGTGTAGCCATCACTGTAGCCCTCTGGGGAAGTATTGCAAGTTCCATTTTTTAAAATAGGAAACACTCTTTATTTTTAGTTTTTATCTTTTATTGAGTTTTTATGTATTATTTAATCCCCTCTCCCCCATCCACACGCCTGCTTTCTGTCATATATATTACGGTTTATCTGGTCCAACATTTGTACCCAGATGTCCCTCAGTGTAAGTTCATCCACTGGAGTCTAGTCAGCCTATCTAGAGTCACTCCCTCTAAGAAGATCCACTCTCCCTTATCCCACAATCAATTATTGCTTATCAATTATCAGCTGCCAATAGTTCCTCATCTAGGGTTGACGCCTGCTCCCCGTTTCCCCTGTGGGTCTTGCGCATGCTGTCACCATTGCTGCAAGTTCATATAACCAAGTTCCCGGAGGCCTGAAAACCTATGTTTCCTTATGTTCAGGCACCAACCATGGCTCTTTCAAGCCTTCTGCCCTCTCTTCCGCAATGGTCCCTGAGCTGTGAGTGGGTGAGGTTGAATATAGGCATCTATCCAGGGACACACACACTGCAGTTTCTTGTTCACTGAAAATTTACCAGTTGTGGCTTTCTGTGTGCCTCACACTCTGATGTATGAGAAAGCTTTGCTGGTGAGAGTTGAGGGATTAGTATTCTCTCTACCGCATTTTTCCACAAAACATTCTTAATAGATAAAGTAACCTTCCCGGAGCTGAAGAGCATGGATCTTCAAAGGCCTGGCTTTTATTTGCTTCTCCATCTTCAACTCTAGTTCCTGTCTGCCTCTGATTTGGGCCCTCACTGTATCAATCTGCTTCTTGTTCTTCTCACTGTGCTTAATGTAGTTGGTTTCAACTGGGGCCAACTTCATCTCAGGAGTAAAATCAACACTAGCTGGAGACATTTATAACTGCTATTGCAACTGGGGAGGTGGTGCCACTGTCATCTAGTGAGTGAGGCTGTGGACGTTGTGGAGCAGCTGACAATGCACAGGGCAACCTTGCTTCTCTCAGCAAAGAATGTTCTGGTTTAAAGTATCAGTAGTGCTGAGGTGGAGACACTTTACTAGGGTGTATTATTGACCCCTGCTAGACTTTTAAATGAATCCCTCCTATTCATTTGTCAGCCAGCTGAGGAATCACTCCCTCTAGGAGATCTTTACTAATTCCTCTAGGATGTACCAAGTGTTCTACCTCTGTGGTCCCCCACACTGTACTACTTCCCTAGCACTGAGTTTGGTTTTGTTTCTACTCAGTTCTGTCTGAAATATGAATCCAAGGCTCCCCCTGGGTAAGAAATGGTATCCCTTTCCATCTTTGACTCCCTAGGAGCTAATGCCCAGCGGATGGTTAATGTTTGTTGGATGAATGAAGTGGTGATTTCAACATACACATACCTTGGAAGGAAACATGGGGAGCACCGAGATAAATGTTTTCAGTGGTTGACATGAAAACCATTTGGCAGGTCCATTTGCTGCAGACATCCAGATCTGTGCCTGATGACTTTAGTTTGTGTTCTGAACCTACAAAGAGAACAAAGTCTTAGAGAAGAGAAAATGCAGCCAAGCACATTGAGTGTATGCCTTTTCCTTCTTAGCCTCCCTCTTCTCCCTGACCTTATGATCATTATAAGAACAACAAAGCATTGTACTTAAACAGAAAAAATAAATGGGATAGACTGTTGTTGCCCGAACAGCCATCAAATCCAGTGAAGAAGCTAGAGAGAAATGGCAGTTAGTGAAAAGACACTGATGGAGGGAAATCTGCACGGTCCTGTCCTTTCTTCTGTCAGAGCAACTCAAGTGACGGTGGCACTGAATGTGACGAAGGAGTTGGCTGAAAGCAGGAGGTCTGAGGCATTTGACAAGCTATTTTCTTGAAGGAGCCTATCCCCAAAAGCCTGTCCTCTGGCTCCCTTTGGTACTCGGAAGCAGTGGCAGCCAAAGGCACACCGAGGGACACTGTTGGTTGCTTTTCCTCCACACGGTCTGGGGATTTAGAGAAGCAAAGACACAGAGAATGAGCTTCCACCTGTGAGATTAGCAGAAGAGGGTCCATCAACAAGGAAATGGGAATGAACACAAACACCCAGTGTAAACTCTGAACATAACATGGTTATTGTTGTTATGATTATTTTAAAATTTTGTGCAATGTATACACATGTGTGAAGAGTATGTGCATCCATCTGCATGCATGCACAGGCCAGAGGAGCATAGTGGTGTCTTTCTCTATAACTCGCTGCCTAGTTTTTTTGAGACAGTCTCTTATTGAACCTGAACCTTACTGTCTCAGCTCTAGGCTGCCCAGTGAGTTCCCAGGATCCACCTGTCTCTGCCCCAACATTGAAATTACAGGCACATGTTGCCATGCCCAGATTTTTACATTGATGCTAGGGATTTGAACTCAGGTCCTCTTGCTTTTATACCAAGTTTTTGTAGTCACTGAGCCATCTCTCCGGCTTATATAAACACATTATTGAAACTCTTAATGACAGAGCAGCTTGGTAACAAGTTGGGTGACAATGAGCATCCTTTCTCCCACACTGATTTTTTTTTTTTTTTTTTTGTTTTTTAATTCCCTTCTTTTTCAGACGGGTGATTTGCAAGGATTTTTTCTTGTTCTCCTTGGGTTGCTTT
>NW_008341810.1:733448-736256 GCF_000622305.1 Nannospalax galili | reverse complement strand
GAGCCACCTCTCCGGCTTATAAAAACACATTATTGAAACTCTTAAGGACAGAGCAGCTTGGGAACAAGTTGGGGGACAATGAGCATCCTTTCTCCCACCCTGATTTTTTTTTTTTTTTTTTCTGATTCTTAATTCCCTTGCTTATTCATTCCAGCCCATTAAGAAAGAGCACATCATGGTTAGGAAAATTATACACCTTTAGCCAAAGCTAGATGCTCTTTTTCTGGTTGGAGGGGGCACAACAGTCCTGAAAAGTTAGTGAACATGCTAATGTGCAGTGAAATTACTAGTTCCTTCCAGGAAGAACGCTGATCAGTGTTGCATGAAAAATTCACCGTGCCCCCACCCTACACAATTAACTGTCTGTCTTTATCAGTGGCCAATCCTGAGGTTACTCCTTCTGCAAGAGCAATATGACAGTCACCTCTCACTCTCAGAACACCTACAGAGAGAAGTCAGGCTGGGAGGACGTGGACTAGATGCAGACACTGTAGCTCAGGATTCAAAAGAAAAGAAGAATTTGAAGTTTTAATAAAAATTTTCCATTTTAAATTTACACTTTTTTTCCTTTACTAAATGATTTTTGTTGTTGTTGGTTTTCATTTTTCTGAGTTATGGTGTCACTGTGTGTCTCATTGTGTGTCCAGCTGACCTGGAATTCACAGAGATCTGCCTGCCTCTACCTCCCAAATGCTGGGATTAAAAGTGTGTACCACCATACCCAGCTAAATGTACTATTTGAATACTTCTCTCTCTGTCCCAAGGTTATATAAATATTCTATTTTTGCATGACTATTTGAACACATTGGGGAAAATTTTGGATGGGAGTGATGTCAGTATTTATTTTTTATCTTTGTCCATGTAGCTAACAAATGACTCTAGATAGCCTTTATAATTTACCTTTTGCTCAGCAATACCATTATTGCAAATTCAATGAAACATAAGCTTCAGGGACCCTTACTTACAAAAGATCCTTTTACATTCCCAGAAATCTATTTGGCAATGTGTGCATACAATCATTTATTTCTGTACATGTAAAAAAATTGCTTTTGTGTCTTTTTTTTTCCTTAAAGATAGTACCCGTTCCAAATTGTATAAGTTTTAAGCTTCATAAAACCTGGAGATATCTGTTGTTTATTGATATGTGTGTATGTGTGTGTGTGTGTGTGTGTGTGTGTGCGTGTGTGTGTTTATGTTTACATACCTGTGTACATGCAGGTCTTAGGCAAGTAGCCACAGCTGTCAAGTGTTGGAGCACAACAGCCATGTCATATCTAGAAGACAGCATTTCATAGCACTCCTCTCTAATTTGTGGCCCTGACAATCTTTCTGTCCTCTCTTCCACAATGTTCCTCAGACCTTCAAGGGGATGATATAGGTGTCCTGTTTGGTGCTAAGCACTCAGTAAGTAGTTCCTTATTCTCAGCACTTTAACCAGTTATGAGTGTCTGCGTTAACTGTTGCCCACTTCAAATAGAAGATTCTTTGACTAAGGCCTAGAGCAGCACTAGTCTAGGCTATACACATAAACACTTAGAAGGCAGTTTGGTTCCTTTCCATTTAGCATCAGTAGTAGGCTTCCCTTTAGGACTTGTGATGTCCCCAGCCATAGGCTTTAGACTAGATTTATAGTACCAGGCATACATTTTGCCTGCAATCCTACCTATATATTTACTTTGGTCCAAAGAGATGTGTGTTGGACCTCTAACCATTGGAGAGGAAAGAATGATATAGTTGTATTTTGTAAACCACCAAGATTGTGGTTACTTGTTAGAACAGTAATATAAAACCAATACGCCAAATCCGATTATTATATAGGCAAGTGTTTATTTCTGTGACTTCTATTTTACTCTACTGGCCCCTTCATCTCTTCTTGTGCTAACAGGAGATTTTCTTATTTACTACAGTGTAGAAGTTATTTTTGATGTCAGATAAAGCAAGCAACTTGCTTTCTTCAAATACCTCTTATTTCCCACATGACATTTATATTTAGCTCGCCATACTGTTTACTCAGCAACAGTTTGATTGATACCAAGCAACAGAGCATGGGTCTGTGAACATTTCCTTGAAACTGCTTTGTGCAGTTGATATTTAATGATATTAATTCCTTCTATTCATGAGCATGGTATATTTCTTCATTTATTTTAAGAAGCTTCATCTTTGTTATATAGTATCAGGCATACATCCCCTCCCTTGGGTAATGACTTATAATTTACTTCATCAATGTCTTGAAAACCTTTTGTTAAATTTCTTTCCATATATTTAATTTTTCTAGCTACTATAAATGAAAGGTTTTCTCTCATTTGGTTATTAACAGTATAAAGGGAGCTGTTTTTATTTTCATGCTGATGTTTCTAGAAATTTTGCTGCACAGCCTAAGTTGTCCTAATACTTTGCTGGTACATTATTGAGAATTCCTATAAATTTAAGCACATTTTCTATTACTTTTTAGTTCTCACACCTTATTTATCTTAACCAGGGATTTACAAATTGCAGATTATAAACACCATAGTTGGATATGTGTCTTATGCTTTTGTTCTAAAGAATTCTAAATTTTGGTCATAGCATGAAATAATGTAGTATGGTTTTTTGATGTAGTACATTATTGAGAATTCCTATAAATTTAAGCACATTTTCTATTACTTTTTAGTTCTCACACCTTATTTATCTTAACCAGGGATTTACAAATTGCAGATTATAAACACCATAGTTGGATATGTGTCTTATGCTTTTGTTCTAAAGAATTCTAAATTTTGGTCATAGCATGAAATAATGTAGTATGGTTTTTTGATGTATAAATTTTTTTTT
>NW_008341810.1:708939-728045 GCF_000622305.1 Nannospalax galili | reverse complement strand
GAGGAATGGCGTAGGGCCCAAGCTAGTAGAGAGCAGCGGGGGAGATGGAAGGGTGAATGTGGCTGGGGGAGTCAAGGCGTGGAGAGCTATGCTATAGACATACCCCAAGAGGCCTGAGGATAGTAGTGAGGCTAGGAGAGTTAGCGGGTGGTGCAGGCCCAGGGAAGAAAAAAGAGATGAAGGTGGGGCCAAGACCAGAAGTGGTGCTCCTGGGTCCCAAGAAAGGGACTGAGTTGGTCTGGGTGAGAAGGATCAGGAAGCAGTATTGGTTCCCCAGGTGTCTGAGGCCCCAAGACTAGGAATGGCACAGGGCCCAAACTAGGAGTATAGAACTGCGGGAGGGATGGAAGGGTAAATGTGGCTTAGGGAGTCCCGGCGCGTAGAGCTACACTATAGACTTACCCCAAGAGGTCTGAGGATAGTAGTGCAGGCTAGGAGACGATGTATAAATTTTATTAAGAAAAAGTTTTCCTTTTCAGATGGCTCAAAAGATTTTCATGATATTATTTTGTCAGATGAGAAAGATGTTAAGATGAGAAATGATGTGCAACTTAGGATCAGTGAAATATGGCACAAAAAGATGTATTCAGGAAATAATTCAGCAGTTCGTAAGCAAAAGGAGAAACTAAAATCAGTCTGAAAGATTGGAAAAGTCAACTGCCTCTAGACTTCAAGAAAGAGATCATTTAAAAGGGACTGGGGAGACTGAGACCTGGTTATACTTATTAGTTAGATTCAGTGACTCCATCAGCTCTGAAGTTTAAAAGAGACCCAGTGGCCTCAAGATAGCCAGGATGATCACAGACATGATAGAGGTGTGGAGTGAAAAGATGAAGGGATCTCTGACATGCTTGTATTATGGAGTATTAATAATACATGGAGTATTATTAATAGCACATGGCTCTAACTATGAAAAAATATACCAGAAACATTCTAATGACTGTATAGAATTTGATGCCAGGGAATTCTTGAGCCTTATCTTTAAAAAATGCTATGACTATTCACTAGATCTTAAAACAATTCTTGTGTACAAGGTGAGCTCCATGAACTATGTACTCTCAAGGAGGCATAGTATCCAACATGTTAGATGTGGACAAGATGGACAGAATATCCCCGAGTAAACCCAGGGGCATGAAGAATAAGCATGAAAAAAAGAAAA
The DNA here is from genome assembly GCF_000622305.1 of Nannospalax galili. NCBI lineage: Eukaryota > Metazoa > Chordata > Mammalia > Rodentia > Spalacidae > Nannospalax > Nannospalax galili. The sequence goes on along the minus strand of NW_008341810.1, from coordinate 726,886 downwards.
AGAAGAATCTCTCTGCAAAGTACAGAATTGGGGTCCAGTTAAGGGGCTTCCTCTCAGTCATGAAGAAGACATTCTCAATATAGGTCACAGGTATTTCAATACTCAGTAAGCACCCCCTCACCCCAATTTTCTGTGTACAGTATCCACATGATTTCTCTGTCCCTGTCCCATCATTGAATACTAGTGTTTTTCCCTTCATAGGTTATTGCATTGTGAGGAGTCGTGCCCAGATTTGAAGGAGTAGTCAGCCAGAAACCCTAAACCTGGAGGTAATTTCAATGTATGTTGGGCTTCTTGGTTGCCACTTGGGAAGGTGCGAGTATGCTTGAGGTGGGAGAGGAAGAATAAAATGTGTATTTGATGAGAAGAAAGAGGGATTGTTATAGTGGCAATGCTAGGTGTAGATTAAGCACACTTTGCTTTCCTGCTATGTTGGGAGACCACATTGCTCACCCTCTCATGTGTTAATGGAGCTATGTGAGAGCTCTGGAATGAAGGCAGAAATGCACCTCTTTCAGATTAGCTATCAGCTCTCCTGTATAGGCCTCCATTTCTCCATTCTCTCTCTCTCTCTCTCTCTCTCTCTCTCTCTCAAAAGAATGAAGAGATTTTATATAGACATAGGAAGAGGCTCGTTGAATGACTGTAAAAACTGGAACAGAGACTTGTATATACAACTCTACCCTTCTATCAGCGACTATGGTCTGGAGTGAGCAATGAATGTTTATTGTATTAAAATGAGTTTTTGCTCTTTATTTCTTTTTGCAGACTAACTTAGCCTAATTAATCCAATCAATCAACTTTTCTCCACTGGCATATTCTTACTGACTTACACATCTTCCTTACCATTGCCCTACTTTGCAAATGTCTTTCCCTGGCCTCAGAGAGCCCTCTAGGTTATTTAGCTATTCCCTGTTCAAAGCACAGCTTTGTGATAGTCTTCTATTGAAGATGCCCCTTCTTCCTCCCATCAATTCCAGACCATGTATTCCTTTCTCTGTATTTAATTTGAATCCCTAGCAGCATTTGCAATGGCTGGCCATGTCCTTTTCTCTGGGTTCCTTGCGTCACATTACCTTTTCTCCTTAGCCTCCCTTGCTGATTTTGGTTCTTTACTAGATCTCAGACTGTAGGAGTAATTCACACACTGTCTGAATGCAGAGACATACCAATGACTGTAGTATACTGTATTTATACTAATGTGACCCATTTATTTCAAAACTCTAACTTGAGAGGCAGGGTGTGGCAACACATGCCTGTAATTCCTACAGTTGGGAGATGGGGGCAGGAGAATCAGGAGTGCGAGCTCATACACTGCTACATAGGGAGTTCAGGACAAGCCTGGGCTACATGAGACTTTGTCTCAAACACACAAACACACAAAAACAGCAACAACAAACCAGAACAAAGCTATAACCTGAGCATAAGAGTCATATATTCAGCTGTCTACTTAATATATCTGCATGTGGAGGCTGTAATGGTTTGATTATGAACTATCTTCCATAGGCTCACATGTTGAAATACTTTGTCTTTAGCTGGTGATGCTGTTTTGAGAATCTGCAGAAGTGAGTCACTGGAGGTGAGCCTTGATGTTATAGCCCAGCCCTGCTTCTAGTCCTGGTGTCTCTGCTTCCTGATTCGTAGCCAGTCACAGTTGCTGCCATGGATGGAACCCCAGCTTCCATGCCTCCCCTGCTGTGATCGTGAGCCCTCAAGTTGCTTCTTGTCAGGTATTTGGTTGTAGAATGAGGAAGTAACTGATACAAAGACCTAATTTGCATCTCAAACATAACATGAACAAGGCAGAACTATTAATAGCCCCTTTAATCTTCTGTCCCCATCTCTATGTCATCACCAACCTCAGTACCCAAACCTAGATTCCTCTACCTCTTTGATTCTTTTCCTTCCATGCCTTACTCCATCAGCAGTACCTTACCATTTAACAAAGTATAATTCAAGCCACCATCACTGCTTGAGTTGCTAATGCCTCCGCTACCGCTTTTCCCTAGATGCGCAGAGAATGGGCACCCTTCTGATAGAGACCTGTAGGACTGGCGGAGTGCCACTACAGTAAATGCCAGGTTACTTGAACCTCAGATGCCTTAAATCATCTGTCCCTTGACTGTTTTCACTATTGCACTTCTCTGGGCCTCACTTCCCTCTTACTCTTTTTGGAGTTGTCCCTCGATGTTGTTGAATTTACTCCTAACCCCTCTACTTCCTAATTCTTCTGATTAGATATTTTTCTCTTAGCCCTTATACTAGGTGGCACTTTCACACAATGCTGACCTGTTCAAATGTCCTCATTCATAGAAGCAAATAGACAATCCTTCAGTCATTTGCCATCCATTTAACCAAATTTCTTTCCTTTATAGCAAATTTTAGTCTGATTTTATCATTTTTCTGTATGCATGACTGACTGAATCCACAGAGTTTGACTGTATTATATTGACGAAATTTTCTTCCAGCCTGTTAGATTTTAATCATCATCATATTATTTATAAGCAAGTAAGAGAAGCCTTGGATATTTAGCCTTTATACTAGGAAATATCAAGCAAGAACTAAATATAATGACAGTGGCAGAAACTGAAGAGGCCTTGCTTTTGTTCAGGGGAACTTAATAAAACCATTGGATCAAATAATTACTTAATTACAGTATGCCAGGGTTTGGATGCCACCTGATTATGGCCCCATCTCAGTTTACAGCCAAGATTCTGGTACAACCAGTACTTAAAAATACCATGGCAACATTGCCTGCTGGAGCATCTTATCCTTGGTGAAATTTTTTTTATTTTAGTTGCTTGGGTACCACTTGCATTAAGCTGCAATCACATCTCTGCTCTGCAATGTTTCTGTTTTCAGAGAGAGTTTCACCCTTTAAGGCACCTGTTCTTCAGCTGACAGAGCATGCTCACTCAACCTTCAGCAATATACCCCTTTGGGACCCTTTGTGATGGTGGCTTTATTCTCCGTCAGTCCTCACTCATGTCCCCTCTGCTGTCTTCTTTGTCAGTACTGACTGCTGTTCACATTCCTCTTTCTGTCCCTCTAGTATTGATAAATATGTGACTCAGTTCTCTGAGCCTCTGCCCTACCTTGTTAGCAGGACATTTCCATGGGTATATTACTGCATTCGTTATTTGTCTCATTACTGTGACATCATAGCTGACAACAAGCACTTTAAGGAAGGAAGGGTTTATTTTGGCTTACAGTTCTAGAGCATTCATTTCATTGTGGTAAGGAAGTCATGGCGGCAGGAGGCTGCCTCGTCAGACTGCATCAGCAGTCAGGAAGTAGAACATGAACAGGAAGTAGGGCCAGCCTGTAAAACCTCAAGGTCTGCTCCCAGTGATTCGCTTCCTCCAGCAAAGCTCTATTTACTAAAGGTTACACAACCTTCCAGAACAGTGTCACCATCTGGACCCCAAGTGTTCGCACACATAAGCCAATGGGGGACTATTAACTATTGGAATAGCTCTGGGCTATTCATTTTCATAATCCTGCCACCTCTCTTATTCTTGGGTGTTGATCTCTGGCCAGCTCTCACTAGCACAAAGCCTGGAGTTTAGGCTCAGACATAGTTTGACTCCAGCCTGCTGCTTTCCAATGAAGAGAAGGGGAACCTCATGTTGGCAAGGGAAATTAAAGTACAGAGTTGCTTAGTAGAGGATGACTTTTTTCTTAATTCTCTCCATTATATTCTCTCCTGAAACATTAATGTAGCTCAGTGTGTTTTCACAGATGTCAGCCAAAGACTGGGCAGCTTGGATACCTCCTGGGAAACTAGTTTGCTTCTAGATTTCTTATCTGACCAACCCACTTTGCATAAGTTCTTTTGAGGGACATGAGGGAAGGATTTATTCTATCCCTTCTTCTTGGCTTGAAGATGACTGTTGCCTCCATTTATCTCCAATGTCTTCTCTTTGTACATATCTGTGTTGTAATTTCCAGTCATACTAGATAAATGGTCTATCTTAATGACCTCATTCTAACTTAATTACTCTGAAAAGATCTGTGTTCAAGTATGGTAACTCTGAGGTATACCAGGGGGAGGGTTAAGACTTCAATGTGGGGGTGGTGAGGAGGCACAGTTCAACTCATAGGATGACTTATGTCTTTTAAGAAACATTCAATTAAAATTTGTATTATGTCCATTACATGAATTCTGTCACTAAATAAATACTATAAACACCATATTGCTTTCTTGTCTAGGAATGCATACAGTGGCCCCTCCTTTCACCTGGAATATTCTTTCCCTTATCTAAACTCTAATCTAAGAACTTTATGTATATTATGTCACTGAATTTCATGGCAACCAGGTGAGGTAATTTTTTTTACATTTTTACTTATTTATTTATTTATTTATTTATTTATTTATTTATTTATTTAGTGTATATGTTGGGGGGGTATGTAGAAGTCAGAAGACAACGTGCAGGAATTGGTTTTCTCCTTCCATCATCTGGGTCTCAGGGATTGAACTCACTTCATCAGGCTTGGTAACAACATCTTTTACCAGCTGATGAGGTATCTCACCAGCCCATGTGAGGTAATTTTTAACATTATCTTGCCAATGAGGAAACATGTTTATTATCATTGTATATTTGTATCACGTCTATTAGAAATGTAAATATTTGATGAACAAGGAAAGGACAAAAAACGCAAAACCGAACAAACAGGAAGGAACAAAATTAGCTGTCAGGGCTTGGTTATCCATATCCCAAACAGAGTACAACACTAAGATTTCTTTTAGATTTCAAGGATGTTTAAGGACGTATACATGGATTTCAAAGTTATTGAATTACTGTTATATAATCAGTAATTACTGATAGAAAGTGTACATTTGAATCAAGTGGGAAGCTTTTGAAAATTATATAGACTTCCTGAGGTGGAATTCTCAGAGAATATGTTAAGGTGTTTAAGTTTTGAATTGTAGACTGATACTTCAAACCAAACAAAGGTATAAAAGCAAACTTTATGATGTTGGGGAGTCAGTCACCACAGTATTTTCTTGCTATTGCGAAGGGTGGACGAATGTAATATGTTCAAATCATCATAGACTTTGAAAGTCATTCAGATCAGGTATTATTCAAATCATAGCTCCAAATATTATGGACCCAGTATTTGCACCCCCCTCCCATTAATACGTTGAAATGTTTGTGCTGGTAGGTGGGGTATTTGGGAGTTAACCAGGTTGTGAGAGAGTGGAGCTGTTATGCATGTGAACAGTGCCCTTATAAGAAGAGGACAGAGGAGTTGAGGGTATAGCTCAATGGGTAGAGTGCCTAATGTGCAAAATGTCCTATGTTTGGCCCCAGCACCACATATAGACATGTGGTGGCACATGCCTATGATCCCAGCACTGCTGAGCTGGAGGCAGGAGCATCAGAGAAGTTCAAGGTCATCCTCAGTTAGATAGCTACATGCAAGGCCAGCCTAGGCTACAGAAGACTCAACTATCTAACTAGCTAGCTAACTAACTAACTAACTAAAAAAAACAGGGAGCTAGCTCTCTGTCACAAACTGACCAGAACCTGATTGTACTGGTGCCCTGATTGTGGTGAGAATAAATCTGTTGTTCATAACCCACCCTCTATGATACTTCTTTTTTTGAGTTTTTATGCATTTTATACAATAGTTCTTAATCAAATTTAGACCTATCCCCCAGCCATACTCCCCCATACCTCCTCCCATTGGACCTCATTCATTCTGTCATATATGTTAACTCCTATCCAGTTAAGCATTTGTACCCAGATGTCTATTGGTGAAATTTCATCCACTGGAGTCTAGTCAGCCTGTCTAGAGATCTGTGTTCCCTCACCCAGCAGTAATCAGTTGCCAACAGTTTCCGGGCTAGGGCTGGCCCCCTACCTATTTCCTTTATTCCATGCTGGGCCCTTGTCTAATTGAGATGGCATGGGTCTTGTGCACAATGCCACTATTTCCACAAGTTCACATGAGCAAGCTTCCAGTGGCCTGAAAACCTCTGTTCATGGACCAATACTTGCTCTTACAGTCTTTCCACCTTCTCTTTCACAATGGTCCCTGAGCCATGGGTGGATGACATTTAATATAGGAGTTCTATCCAAGGACAACTCTGCAGTCTCTTACTCCCTAAAACTTAGCCAGTTGTGGCCTTCTGTATTTATTACACTCTGTTGTATAAGGCACCTTTGCTGATGAGAGTTGAAGGATGCATTAGTATTCTCTTCACCTCCCATTCTACTATGTTTCATGAGTCTTAGGTGTAGAGATCCCACTGTAGATATGTCACCTAGGGCTGGGCATCTCTCAGATGGATATTCTCTGTATGTGACCAGCTGTGGAACTCTGTAACAGCCTCCATCTCTTGCAAAAAGAGGCATCTTTGATTAGTGGTGTATGGTACACTTGTCTGTAAATATGAGGATCTATATTTAGCATATGCTAAAAAATTTTATTTGTCTAGAGATATGACAGAGATAAAGTTTTCTCTAGGATCTATGACCTCTCCAGCCAAGTATATTTAGCTATAATTACAGTGCTACACATGAGTTCTTTCCCATGGAGAGGGCTTTAGTCCAATTAGATACCAGTTGATTATCCCCCAGATACCAGTGCCAGTACTATAGCAATAGAAGTAGTTTGCTGTGCCAGTATTAGGCTTTAAAGCTGGGTTGGACTAATGATTGTTTCTCTTTCTTAGCAGCTTTCATAGTATCCTCTAGAACTATGAGAGATAGTCTTCATGGAGAAGGCTTCCAGGTCAGTTCCAGCTCCATTGTTCCTGAAATATATCTTGTCTTTAGCAGTAGGATCTTACCTTTTGGGAGATAACTAAGGGCTCTGGCAATAGCCTGTGTTATTTTGGGAGTCTCTTGAACTACTCTGACCAACAACTTGAAGGGAAGTCTCTCCTGCCTGCTGTGCTCCTTGCCATACAACCTCCAGGTACACGGATGTACTAATGTTCAGACACCATGTGTGTATTCTCAGGGAGTGCCTGAGCCAAGACATTTCCCTCTAGCTTTCCTCGCTACCCAAGCTCCATTCATCTCCCCCCTCCGCCTTCCTCCTCCCTTCCCAGTCCAAGTGCCCCCATTTTCCCCATACCTCCCACCATCCCCCATGTTCTCTCTTCCACACTCCCATGGTCCCCTGTAAGTTCCTTCCTTCCCTCCTTCCTTCCTTCCTTCCTTCCTTCCTTCCTTCCTTCCTTCCTTCCCAGTCAGACACTCCCACTTTCCCCACCTCCTTCCTGGTAACATCTGTTCCCTATTAGTCTCCTCTTTCAGGCTTTTTCTTTTCCTTTTACCTCTGTGTTTCCTTTCCATTTTCTTAGCTCCTGCTGTTACATCAGGGTATATACTCACATCTAAAGGATTGGTGCTACAGTCCACAAGTGAGGGAGAACATATGTAGTCTGCTTTTCTGCTCTAGGACTCTATGTAGTATTAACTTTCTAGTAAATGGATGGAACTAGAAAGTTCCATTTACCTACAAATTTCATTATTTCATATTTTCTTACTGATGAGTAGAACTCCATTGTGTAAATATACCATGTTTTCATTATCCATTTGTCAGTTGAGGGACATTTAGGTTGTTTCCATTTCTTAGCTATTGTGAAATGAGCAACAAACATGGATGTACAAGTATCTCTACAGTAGGATGAGTCCTTTGGGTATATGCCAAGGAGTGGTATAACCAGATCATATGGTAGATTCATTTTTAGTTTTTTGAGAGTTCTCCACACTGCTTTCCATTATGGTTGCAATTTTCAATCTCACCAGCACTGAATGAGCACTCCCCTTTTTCTACATCCTTGTCAGCATTTGGAGTCTTTTGTTCTCTTCATCTTAGCTAGACTGACTGGGGTAGGATGGAATCTTAAAATGGTTTTGATCTGCATTTCTCTAATTATTAAGGATGTTGAGCACTTTTTAAGGTATTTCTTGGCCATTTTTATTTGTTTGACAACTCTCTGTTTAGATCCATAGCCCATCTTTTTTTGGGTCATTTATTTTCTTGTTTCTTTGTTTTTTTGAGTTCTTTATATATTACGAATATTAGTTCTTGGTTCAATGTGTAGGAGGTGAAGATTTCCTCCCACTCAGTGGGTTTCCTCTTCACTTCCTTGGTTGTTTCTATTGTTGTACAGACACTCTGTAGCTTAGTAAGATTACCACTTGCTGATTGTTGACCTTAATGTCTGAGCAACTGATGTCCAATTTAGAAAGTCCTTTCCTACACCTATATTTTGTAGGGTACTGCTCATGTCTTCCTCTTCTTCTAGTAGTTTCAGAGTTTCAGCTTTTATATTGAGGTCTTTAATCCATTCAGAGTTGATAAGGATCCAGTTTTATTCTTGTATATGTGGAGATCCAGTTTTGCCAGAACCATTTGTTGAAGATGCTGTCTTGCCTCCATTGCGTGTTCTTGGCACCTTTGTCAAATATTGGGTGGCTGAAATTGCATGTACTCATGTTTGGGTATTCTATTGTGTTCCATTCATCTATGAGTCTATTTTTGTGGCAGTACCGTCCTTTTGTATAGCTTTGTAATACAGTCTGAGATCTGGTATGGTGATCCCCCCCAGTATTTCTCTTTTGGCCAAAGATGGCTTTGGATATCCTGTTTTTTTTGTGATTCCATATGAATTTTAGGATAGTTTTTATAGCTCTGTGAAGAATGTCAATGATTATTTTGAGTGGCATTGCATTGAATCTATAGATTGCTTTGGTAAGATGGTCATTTTCACAATATTAATTCTACCAATCCATAAGCATAGTACGTCTTTTATCTCCTGGTGTCTTCTTTTTCTTTTTTTAAAGATTTAAAATTTTCATGGTAGAGATATTTAATGTTCTTGTTTAGGTTTATTCCTAGATATTTTTTTGAGGCTACTGTGAATGGGAGGGTTTCTGAAAGTATTAAACATTTCTACAGGTTTCTGGTGGAATTTTTGGCATCTCTTATGTTTAATATCATATGATCTGCAAATAGTGATAATTTGACCTCTTTTTTTCCCAATTAGCACTCATTTAATTTCCTTTCCTTGTCTTATTACTCTAGCAAGAGTTTCAAGCACTATGTTAAAAAGGAGTGGAGATAGCCTTGTTCGTTCCTGATTTTAATGGGAATGCTTCCAGTTTTTCTCCATTTAGAATGATGCTGACTGTGGGTTATTGTATGTAGCTTTAATTATATTGAGGTATGTTCTCTCCAGTCCAGTTCCCTCTAGGATTTTTTAACATGAATCCATGCTGGATTTTGTCAAAGGCATCCACTGAGATGGCCATGTGATTTTTGTATTTAAGTCTATTTATATGATTTATTACATTTGTTGACTATTACATTTATGTATGTTGAACCATCCCTGCATCTCTGGAATAAAGCTGACTTGATCATGGTGGATGATTTTTGATGTGTGTCTGTATGCAGTCTGTGAGCATTTTGTTGAGAATCTTTGTGTCCAGGTTCATTAAGGATATGGGAGTATAGTTTTCTTTATTTGTTGTTGTATCTTTACCTGGTTCATAGAAGGAGTTTGGGAGTACTCTCTTTTTGACTAATTTAAGAAGTATTTGTTGTAGATTGTCTTTGAATGTCTGGTAGAATTCTTCTGTGAATCCTTCTGGCCTGAGCAGTTTTTCGTTTTTTTTTTTTTTTTTTTTTTGTATATAAACTATTTATTACCAGAGAAACCTACAGACTCATTTCCTCTTGGACACACCCATGGTTCGACCCCAGGGCCAGTGTTCTTGGTGTGCTGACCTTGGACATGAAGGCCCCAGAAGTGGTGCAGGCCCCGGTGAGCTCTGATCTTCTTCTGTTGCTCCAGGTCCTCACGGAGCTTGTTGTCTAGACCATTGGCCAGAACCTGGTTGTATTTTCCATCCTTCACATTCTTCTGTCTGTTCAAGAACAAGTCTGGGATCTTGTACTGGCAAGGATTCTGCATGGTGGTGATCACATGTTCCCAGTGAGCTCTACAGCATTCTTGGTGAGGTCAATGTCTGCTTTCCTCAACACCACATGAGCATATCTTCGCCCCACACTCTAAATGGCAGTGATGGCAAAGGCTATTTTCCACCACCCATCGATGTTGGTGTTGAGTACTCACAAAATGTGCTGGAACGTCTCAGGGATCACCAGAGACATGGTGGCGGCACAAGTGGCAGCATGTAGGCCTTGGAGGTGTTTTGTAGTACTGTTTCAATTTCTTTATTTGTTATTGATCTTTTTAAGCTGTTGATATCTTCTTGATTTAACTTTGATGGTTTCCATGAATTTAGGAATTCATCCATCTCTTTTCGGTTTTCAAATTTAATAGAGTATAGGTTTTTAAAGTATTCCCTTATAATTTTCTGAATCTTTTTGGTGTCTGTTGGGATGTTTCCCCTTTCATTTCTGATTTTGTTAATTTGGATTTGATCTTTTTTTCTTTTGATTAAGTGTGTGTATTAGTCACTTTTCTGTTGCTGTAATAGAAACACTGACCAAAACAACTTAAAAAGGGAGAGTTTATTTGAGCTTCTGGTTCCAGGGGAATTACAGTCCATCATGGTGGGGAGGCATGGTGGCTCGGGGGTGGCTGGAGCAGGAGCAGCAGAAATTAAGCTCTCACATCATCAGGCAGGCACAGGAAGCAAGAGAGAAACTGGAGCTCTGACAAGGCTTAGAACTCTCTAAGCCTACCCTGAAGTGACATGCTTCCTCTAGGATAGCCACACCTTCTAAGACCTCCCAAAACAGCACCACCAACTGGGGACAAAAATGTCCAAATACTTGGAGCCTATGTGGGACATTTTCATTCAAACCACCACAGTGGGTTAAGTGTCTATCTTCTTTTTATTTTCAAAGAACCAGCTCTTAGATTCATTGTTTCTTTGTATTGTTTTCTTTGTTTCTATTCCATTAATTTATGCTCTGATTTTTGTTATTTCTTTTCCTCTCCTAGTTTTGGATTTGGTTTGTTTTTGCCTTTCCTGAGTCTTCAGTTGGATAGTTAAGTCATTTATATGTGCTCTTTCTGATTTTTTAAAAAGTATTTTATTTATTATCTTTATTTTATATGTATGAGTGTATTGCCTGCATGTATGTGAGTGCATCCATGTTGTGCAAAGCCACGGAGGTCAGAAGAGGCCTTTGAATTCCCCTGAAACTGGAGTTAAAGATGGTTTGTAGCCACCATGTGGGTGCAGGAAATCGAACTGGGTTGATGTAGGCACTTAGAGCTATAAACTTCCCTTTTAGGACTGCTTTTAAAGTGTCCCAGAGGTTTTGTTGTGTTATAGTCCCATTTCCATTTAGTTCCAGGAATACTTTTATTTCTTTCTTAATTTCTTCTTTGATACATTTGTATTTCCAGAGTGTGTTGTTTAATCTCCATGAGTTTGTGTAGTTACTAGAGCTTCTTTTGCTGTTGATTATAAGCTTTATTGCACTGTGGTCTGATAGAATGTGTGGGATTTTTTTTTTTTTTTGGCATTTGTTGAGATTTGTCTTATGCCTCAGTATGTGATCAATTTTAGAGAAACTTGCATGGGGTACTGAGTAGAAAGTGTATTTTTTGGTGCTTAGGTGGAATATTCTGTAGATGCATGGTGGGTCCATTTGATGTAAGATGGCATTTAATTCAGATGTCTCCCTATTTATTCTTTTTTTAAAATTTATGAAATACTTTATTTAATGTCTCAAAAAGAGTAAGAAATACAATAACAATTATGTCACAAGTGGTTATTATAAAAACACACTTATTAATCTTTAAAGCTATGTTAATAGTTTTTTAATATACAGAACCAAGATATTTAAACAACCATTGAATTTGCCAGAGATTGGTTTTACCTCATTATATTGCTTAGTAGATTCAGCATAATCATGTCTGGCTTCTGCCAATAGTGCATTCTGAGCATCCTGTTTAGCTCCTAACTCACTGCTAAAAATACCACAGAAGGCATCATACTCCCCAATGGATCAATACAGTTTAGCAAGTTCCATCCACAGTAGGACATTGGGAAGCAGGTGAGTCTTCCCACGTTTGGTGGGTGGCTCCTCAGGCACCAGGTGGAACAAGGCCTTTTCCAGGAGATGGATGCGCCCAGGCTGCTATAGACTGGCCAGGCACCAGCAGTTGGGTCAAGGCTTAGCAAGTCTGAGTATTGGCAACTGATTTGTTCTTTATCCAGTTGACCTGTCTAATAGAGATAGTGGGGTATTGAAGTCACCTACTATTACTGGAATTGGGTTTATCTGTGTCCTCAAGTCCTGTAGTACTGTTTTTATAAAATTTGGTACACCAGAGTTTGACACATATATGTCCATGACTGTAATATCTTCTTTGTCAATTATTCCTTTGATTAGAATGAATTGACCCTCTTTATCTCCTCTGATTAGTTTTAATTTGAAGCCCATTTTTTTCAGTTATTAGTATTGCAATACCTCCTTGCTTCTTAGTGCCATTTGCTTAGAATACTTTTCTCCATCCTTTCACTTTAACGTAGTTCCTATCCTTGAAGATGGGATGAAGTTTCTTGAATACAACAAAAAGATGGATTTTGCTTCTTAATCCATTCACCAGCCTGTGTTTTTTGACTGGGGGGTTGAGGCCATTGATATTTACAGTTATTATTTAAAATGACAGTTTTGCTTACTGTCATTTTAATTTGTGTTCTTGGTCCTATTTTGTTTTCTTTCTGTAACCTCTTGGGTATACTCATTCCTATCTTTGGAACTTTGTATTGCTTTGCATATTCTCTCTGATACTGGTTTGGTGGACCGGAATTCTTCCAGCTTATGCCATGAAAAAATCTCCATTCCTCTTTGACTATGATAGATAGCTTTGTAAGGTATTCAGTGCTGGCATCCATGGTTGTTTAGAACTGGGAATACTTTGGTCCAGGCCCTTCTGGATTTCATAGTTTGCATTGAAAAGTCAGCTGTAATTCTGATGGGTTTTCCTTGATATGTAGCTTGTTGTTTTTCTCTAGCAGCTTTTGGTACCCTCTCTTTGTTCTGTACATTTAATGTTTTTACTATGATATGTTGTGGGCGATTTTCTGCTTTTTGACAGCAACTTAAACGTATTAAGGCACCAAGAGCTGAGGAAGAGTCTCTGTTGCCTTGGAAGTCAAGGTGATCATGATTCTTCTGTGCTACGTTTTGGCTGGAACAATACTTTTGAACCATCTTTCTTTTGAAGTCATTCATACCAGGATTTAAATCCCCACTTTGTCCCTGACTTTGATGTCATTTAAACTCCTACAGACAAAGATTTTTCAAATAAGGAAGAATAAAGATCTCCTATTGTGTAATGATCTGAAGAGGAATTGAAGTTATACTCCATTTAGTAGACTATCTGGCTCAGAGATGTATTTTCAGTTCATTAAGACTATGCTAGATAAAAAAAAAGTTTGTAGGAATGGTGGAAATACTTTTAGTTTTATAAATGCATAAACCCAGTATTTAGGAGACTTGAAAGAACTTCATGTGCTGTTACTGCTACTGGGCACCTTGGAACTGATCAGACATTCTAAGTACCAGTACTGTACCTGGTATCAATGGTTTCAGCTAAGAAATCACCTTCTTAGCTAAGAGTGAAAAAATAAGATCTCACAAAGGGAGAGAGTTTTTTGTTTTGTTGGTTTTATGGCTCAGAGATCTGTGCACTTACTGTCAAGGACCAATGGTATTTGTCACCACTAATATACTCAAGGCATCCAATTTTTAATTTTGTCCAAGTTGAAATAATATGAGGAAGAGTAGCAGGTGTCCTTTCATCATCAGAGATCATTCCTATATTTCAGCAAAGGCAAGGAGTCACCCATTAAGTAGATTAGATAGGGAACTACTCTGGTTTGGGAAGCTCATCCATCCTAGGGATCTCTAATGAGACTTTTGCCCTGTAGGCTACCCACCATTCTAGAATCCTGTAGGAAATATGACCTTGAAAGCCTGGTTTTGCTAGAGCTCTGTAGATAAGAAAATGATTGGAATACAATTTGAATCACTTGTACTTTCTGCTGTTCACAGGGCACCATTTAAATGGGAATTATTTGCATAACTGAATTTCCTGTTCTTCCATGTTGTGTGGGGAACTTCTTGTGAGTTATTCCATAAGGCGAATTATCTTAATGGATTCAGTGTGTATGAAAAATTAACAGATGTTTGTGAATGTCTAAATCTCTTTGGCTTTGTTTAACGATGTGATTTAAGTTCATCTGTCTTCAAACTGCTTCTAAATGATTCAAATAAATAGTCAACCACTGAGAGTCTTACTAACAGAATGCTCTGCCCAGAGAAAGAAAAGGTGTGTGCCAAATTGTGTTTTAATTTTTCAAAGAAATGGATGGTTTTCATTGTTTAAAGCATTTACCATTTCTAAAGGAAGGCTAGATCCTCTGCCTCTGCTGAGCTTTTTGAATCTTCTGGAAAATTTGGGGAAATGAAATTGCCGTGTTCTATATTAGGAAATGTGCACACTGGCAGATGTTCAAGGGAGGGCTACCTGAGTGGAGAGAGCCATTTAGGACTATTCAAATTTAAATCTCTGATTTTAGCCGAACACCAAAGTGGAGTGATAAACCCATTTGTGGCATTTATGCTTGGTTGAAGCCAGAGGAAATGCAGCACTGGTATTATCTACTCTTGTAGTTAGCTACATACCCGTTTGCAAGTGGGTCATTGTTTAAATGTATTTTCACAGTAATGTGAGTATAACCTTCAACTGAATAACTTAATGGAGGTAATAGCAACATATTTAATATATTTGTTGTAGAATATTTACTATATTGTAATATAATTCAAAAATAAGACTATGAGATCTCAGAGACCCTCCCTTGGCTATATAGAGAAATAAGATTTTCCAGAGCTATTGCAGATTTATAAAATCAAACCACCCACTTTCCCTTGAAAATACATTTGTTAGCTATTCTATAGAAATTTTGGAAGCATATAATTTGTTTAATTATTTTTTAAACTTGCCCAAATTCCAAAATACTTTCTAATGCAATTTGGCTACAACTGGGCATTTTACCTTGAATCTCTCGATAATAATAGACAACCAGACAATTGTGAAATCCACATTTAATCAGTTAAGATATTAAACTCCCATTTAGCTCCCTCCTTGAACTAAATTAAAATGTTTCTCTGCCATTTTGAGTTCATTAGTGATTTAGTTACTGTAGTTAGTATGGTGGGGCAAGGAAATTTAATGTGTAATTTGGTTATGGCTAAAATTTAATCTCTATTTAAAAGAACACAAGTATTATTGAAGTAGAAAGTCACTTTAGAACTCATTCTAGTTTATCACCTTCATTTGGTAGATAAAGATCATGTTTAGCTATGTAAGGCCAAACCATTAATTAATGGCAGAATAAAAGGCTGTGTCTGTGATGGCACAGATTAATTAGGATAATTAAAATTATAGCAAAAATAAGACCTATCAATTTTTCTGACAATATTTCATTGTAAATGTATTCTGTTTGCACATGTTCAAATCTTACTGAAAAATAAAATTACAAATAAATGGCTATGGTATCCATTGTAAAATCACATACTATTATATTGATTCATTGTTAGTGTAAATAGAATTTATGAGTAGGCAAGGATTTCTTGACACACAGTATTTGTAAAGTCACATGATTTCCTGGTGCTGTTTCTCAAGGACATCCTCAGCTCCTCCTCTGAAGTCAGTTCAGTGCTGTTGAAAGACTGTGCAGGGAACAAAGAATGGACTAATTTGAATGAAGATGTGAAGCTAGATAAGAATTTGGACTTTGAGCTTGTCATGTTTGGGGATGGGGAGGGGAACACATGTCTTTGTGTTGGTTTCTCCTGTGTTTATGAGTGAATACACAAAATCTCTAGTGAAAGGGCATGATGATGTTCCTATAGTCTCAGGCTTATGAGGTTTGTGCATTAGCTCAGTTCGTCTGTCTCTGGCCTAGGAAATCCTTGGTGTAGATTTTTTTCTTCTTTCATTTCTATTGTTTTTTTCTATAAGCTTCATCTTATTTTTTTTCCACTCTCAGCTGCCTATGGGGCGCGCTGGGCACCAGGTGTGTGGTGCGTGGGTATCTGCTCCTGCGCTGCTTCCCTGCTTCTTCCGTGGCTCTCTGCTGCTGGGGCTTTGCCCAGCCGAGTCCTGCCCTAATTTCACCCGTGCACTTTCCTCAAGATGCGAAATCCACAGGCCGCTGGATCACGCGGGAGAGTGTGAGGGAGGCTAAAGCTGGGATCCGTGAGTCGGTGATGGAAAGACAGCTCTTCCCGGGAAGGCTGGATCGTAGGCAGTGAGACAAGACTCAGCTCAGTCAGACTCAGTGTTACAGCTCTTTATTCAATGGCTCTGCGTGGCTCCAAGTCTCAGTGTCCTAGCTCCTAGCTCCTAGTGATCCAGCTCTCTCAATTATTGAGGGGAATCAGGGAACTTTATACCGTGGGGGTAGTGGTAAAAGCTTCAGCTGATAGGTACTTTGGGGATGCCTCATTTGCGTGTGGAAATGGGCTCCCGCCAGGCTGCCAAACTGCTTGAAAATCACACAGGAAAGCCTAATAGTTACAGAGCCGGAGGCTACATTCCTGAGGCTGCTACTTCACAAAGGAGTCAGGAAAAATGCCGGGAAGACGCCCTGCTGTGAAAGGAGTCTCTGCATATGGCTCCAAGCTCGTGAGCTATCCGGACATGAAGAAACTTCTACTTTACACAACAGAGGTCCCCAACATCTGCCTACATCTTTTACTCATATATTTTTATTTCTTACCCTATGAGACATAATTTAGAGGGAACAAGACTAGATGTAGACTCCCTAGATGCCGGTCTCTCTTGTTCTTCATAGTTGGTCCATTAACAAATCTGCCCTTCTTATGATGACTCCCCATGAGTCCATCTTTCTCCTCTATCACTGTCCACACTGTTGCAATGGTTACCTAGCTTCATTCTTTCATTGGCCTTTCATTGTGTGTCTTCTATCTTTCCCCTGTCTTTTCTTGATGGTACTTGTTCTATGCTGGATGTTGCGCCTGGGATAACTGTGGGTGACTCATGCACACTCCGTTAATCACCACGTTTGTGTCATTTTCTTGCAATTACCTGAAGTGTCATGGCTTCTCCTCTTCTGCTGTTTAACCCTTGCTTGTGATTTTGGTTGAGGGCACTGTATATTGCATTTGTTCATTTAACAAATATTCAGGTAGCACCTATTATAAAGGAGACCCCACTCTAAAATTAGGGTTGATTAACTATGACCAATGTGCCAAATTCTGCATGTTTTATTTGTTAATATAACTTTATTGAGACAAAATGTACTTACCATAAAATTCAGCTGCCAAAGGATGCAGCTCAAAGGATTTTAGCGTAACCACAGAGTTGTGTAAGTGTCATCACGGTTGAATTTTAGTTCATCACTCTCAGAGGAGCACTCTTCCTTATTACTTCATCTCTTTCCCTTTTTATCTGTACTTAGTCTCTGCATTTGCCCATTCTGAACACTTCATAGAAATAGAATCACACATGTGAGCTTTTGTGCCGTGTCTCTTTTTGTATAATACTGTGATAGTTTAAAGAGAAATGTCACTCATAGCCTCAAATATTTGAACACGTTGAACACTTTGTCCCCAGTTGGT
Organism: Nannospalax galili; assembly: GCF_000622305.1. Lineage (NCBI taxonomy): Eukaryota > Metazoa > Chordata > Mammalia > Rodentia > Spalacidae > Nannospalax > Nannospalax galili. Next base: position 709,285 of record NW_008341810.1, on the reverse strand, counting down.
GGTGCTTTTTAGGAGGTCATGGATTCTTTAGGGTATATAGCCTTGTTGGAAGAAATGTGTCATAGGGTGGGATTTGGGAGTTCACAGCCTTGCCTCATTTCCAGTTTGCTCTCTCTGTTTGTATCTGGGGTTCAAGATGTGATGTTGTGCTCAGCTTTCTGCTCTTGCCACTTGCTGCCTCTGGGCCATAATGGACTCTTAGATGCATGGAAGCAGAGTCCAAATAAACTCTTGCTTCTATAAGAAGCAGCAGAAAAGTAATGTATATATATATATAATTTTCAGGGTTTATCTATGTTGTAGCATGAATTAGTGTATCATACCTGTGTATTGTCAAAAATATTTC
>NW_008341810.1:669605-707931 GCF_000622305.1 Nannospalax galili | reverse complement strand
TCATACCTATTTTTTTCTTTTCCTCTGCTTGCTTGGCATTAGTCTGCTCACTTATTTTTCTTAGTGGTTAAGGTGGAATGTTAGGTTATTGATTTGTAATGTTTCATCTTTAAATATATGCCTCTACAGCTTTAAATTTCCCTCCCTGATTTAGTTAAATTTTTAGACAAGTTATTTATTATTATTTATTTTTTTTATATGTATGAGTGTATTGCCTACATGTATGTAGGTTCACCCATGTCATGCAATGGCTGTGGAGATCAGAAGAGGGCATCGAATCCCCTGGAAATGGAGTTATGGACAGTTGTTAGTCACCATGTGGGTGCTGGGAACCAAACCCAGGTCTTTTTCAAGAGTAGTCAGTGCTCTTAACCTTTGAGCCATCTCTCCAGCCCTGGTTTACTTAAGGTTTTATTATTAGTCCTCTCAAAAAAAATTAAAAAAAAAATTCCTAGTGATTTCTTCTTTTAGAATTTGGCTGTTTAAGGGAGTGCTGTTTAATTTCCATTGATTTTCAAACTTACATTTCCTACAATTATTGATTTCTGTCTCCATTATAACCTGAGTACATTCTTTGATGATTCAGGCATGTGAAAGCTTTCAAAATCACAACATCATATTGTCATTTATGAAGTTCATGGCTCAAGAACTTCACAAATGAATTACCAAAAATAAATTAGAAGGTCACAAATAACCAAAGCATAGAGATTAAGAGTCTGCAGAATGATGGTCCTTGGACAAGACTCCTATATTAAACTTCATCCACCCAGGGCTCAGAGACCATCCTGGAAGAGTGGGCAAAAAGATTGTAAGAGCCAGGGAGAGGGTGCATGACCATATGGAAACAGAGTTTAAAAGCTCCTGGGAACCTGCTCATATGATTCTATGGCAATGGTATCAGCATGCACAAGTTCCATGCAAACTCAAGCAGACAAAAACCCAACATAGAACTGGAGGAATGAACGGTAGACCTCCATCTTAGCTGAAGAAATATTGGTAGCTGATTACTGCTAGGTGAGGAAGAGCTGATCTTCCTAAAACAAGGGACTCTAGATAGGCTGACTAGACCTTAGAGGATGGACTTGCACTGGGGAACGTCTTGGGACACTGACTTGACACAGTGGCCCTTAACACAGATGACAGAGTATATGGGCTCCAGTCAGGAATCCATATGAGAGGGTGCTGGTGGGGACAGCAGTATAAAGATGATTAAGATTGTTTGAGATATTCTGTATGAAATACACAAAAATTCAATAAAGACAAATTAAAAACAAATCAGGATCCAGGGCTGGCAAGATGACTGAACTGGTAAAGACACTTGCCATCAAACCTGGGAACCTGGATCACAGGAACTTACATGGTAGAAGAAGAGAACCCACACAATTGTCCTCTGACTACCACATGCACACTGTAGCACATGTACACACACACACACATACACACTAATAATAATAATGATAATATCATAATGTCAGTATCCATAACTATCTTTGGTTTCATATGGCTGCATACAACCCCTGGGCCCTAGATTGGACTTGCCTGATCATTTTAAGTTCATAGAGGTTTGTTTTATTGCCTAACATTTATGGTAAGTCATAGAGAATGTTTATATGGAAACTGGAAAAGACCATACATCCTACCGTTGTGTAGAATGTTCACTAGGTATCTTCCAGATCTAATTATTTTATGCTGTTCTTCATGTCTTCCACTCCCTTGTTCACATTCCCTTGTTCACCTGCCCACATGTTCAATCTGTTGTTATAGTATGGAGTATTTAAGATGAAATATTATTGTTTATCTATTAAATTCTGTTAGCTGTGTTTCATGTATTTTGGGGCTTTTTTGTTATATGCATATGCTTATAATTATAGTATATTTATCTTTTTTTTTTTTTCAGGTGAGGAGACAAAGTTTAATTTGATGCTCTTGGGCCTGACACCACTAATAAAGGAGTTGTAAGAGTGAGACCACTGAGGACAAGTCAGTAGGAGTCAGATCTCATGTTCATGTTTTGGGGGCTTTTATACTCATGTGTGGGTAAATGCAAACAAAAGGCAAAAGGCACATAGGTGACAATTAAATAAAATGTACATGTGATAATTAAGCAAGGTAACATATGGCCACAAAGATTACAGGAATGTGGAAACATTGGAAAACAAAGACTTCCGTCTTGAGCAAACACATGGGGCAGGATGGGAGACTCCTGCTCACCTCCCCCAGACCTGTCTCTTAAGAGTTTTCCTGTTACAAAGTTCTTAATTAGCATCACATTGCAAAAGCTTTCCACCTCCACAACATCCCCTCCTCTTTATTGACATAATCTCTTATGTTATTTAAGAGGAACTTTAAGATATTTTTGACTATTTCCTGGCATTTGCTGGGCTCTACTTGATTTGATAAATTTAGTGAGTTTTATTATCTAAGATTTTAACAGGAAAGCTAATAGAATTGTAGAAAATTGCTCTTTTAGCTTCTGTAAAATGCTTGTCTGCTGCTTTAGACATGCCTAGACATACCTTGGCAGGCCCTGACCCCTGCCTGCTATTCCCCACCCCCCTTCCAGGAAACTATAGATTAAGCAAGCCCGAGCATAAAAACTGCCCTATAAGGTAAAAACAGAGACGCCTGGCCCCACAGGTAATAGCACATTCCACAGCCCTGAGAATAGCACCTACCAATAAGAAAATTCCAGGGCTGCATCTTATCCATCCAATCGGTTTAAAATTATGTTGGTGCATGCGGGCTCCTTGAACCGACCAAAATGTATCTTTGGCATCCCCCCCCCTTTGTCTAAAACCTTTAAAAGGCTCCACTCTTCCTTACTCTGGGGTCTCAGCACGGATCTGTTGTGTTGGTAAGGTCTGAGAGCCCGAGCTTAAGCCCAAATAAACCATAAACCTTTGCTTTTGCATTTTGGTGTGTTGGGTCCTTGGTGGCCTTTTTGGGGTCCAGTGGATGAGGTACAACAGAACCATGACTATTGGTTCTGTTACTGAGGCGAGCCGGGACCGAAGTTTGTTAGGTATTGTTTTCAGAAAGACTCATTTCTCTCTTTTCAGGCCTTTATTTAGTCTAGTCTTGTATTTTTTAGCTCTGCAGGTTTGATTTACATAAAAACAGTTCGAATACCTACTTTTTTATGGTTCTGGCATCTTGGCGATAAGCCCACTGGAAGTCCCAAGTAATTTTCCAGCTTTCAATAGAGAAAGAAACTGGTCATTTTTCTTTTGGGGTCTTTACTTTAAAACTGTCTAATTTTTACCTTTTGTTTTTATTACTTTTTGAAGAGGTGACCCAATTTGCCCATGGGGAATTGGGACACAGACTGCTCTGGCTTCTTCCTTGCTGAACAGGGATTCAGGGTGTGGCAATTGGGGTACCCCTTCAGTGGGTCTATCTAATAGACTCTCAAATTGCATAAGGTTTAACTGTAGGGAGAAAAGAAAGTCCTTGACCAATACCTGCGTGACCTGAAGGAGAAGTAAAGGCAAGAATAGTTAGCATTACCTGTTCTAGACAGGGAACCAGAAAAATAAGAACGGGGCAAATTTTAAAAATCTGAATTAAAGTCCATTGGAATTTCTTGATGAAGGCTTCCAAAAGCATCCATCCATTGAGTTCCTCCTCATTTTCCTTTTGGCCACCAAGGGTAGACTCTAGAGGGATGAATTCAGGATTTGTTTTCAGGCACTTTGATAGCTGTTGGAGTGCCTAGAATCAGTCTTCTAGACAGAGAGAGAAAATAAGTTTAGCTATCATTTTAGAACAATAGAATCTGCAGGTGGGCACTACAGTATTGGAGACCAAGATTTGAAGTCTTACACCTGAGCAGCATTTTCTTGTTAAGAACAAAATCATCAATGAGAAATAATGGTCATTTTACCTAGACTTAAGTCTAATGTCTGGGAAATGCAATCCTTTGGACTCTTAAAGAAATATACTGATCACTTTCGTTATACTTTCCTTTTGGGTGTTTAAGACCATACAGTTCGCCTAAATTAACCAGTTTACTTTTACTTTAAGGTCAGTTGAGGATCTGGTCCTCAGGGGCCACATGGGCTTGTGAGGACCCTCTGGCTCCGTAGGCATTTTCTTTTACCACTTCCATCTATTTGAAGATAAGTCAAAGGTCCTTCTTGACCAGGGCTTCACTTGGAAGCATGGAGGAAATGTTTCTTCTGTGTTGACCCTCCTCTTTGTAGACTGGACACTGGTTTGAGTCCCTCTGGTGGGGTCTCCATGACCTCCCTGAACAAGAGGACAGGTGACTCATCACAGCTGTACAGGACATATCAAGAGATTCCCATAATCCCCTGGGACATTGTCGACCTTTCAGGGCAAGAAACAAAACCATCCCTTAAGCCCCTTTGACCAGATTAGTATAGGCTTTTAAGTACGGCTATTAATCATCCAAGAAGGTCAGTTGCACCAGTTTGGTACCTCTAATTACTGTGTAATATATACATAAGGCTTGAACACAACCCAAATGTTCTCAAACATTCACTGGAAGCGATTTACCATTGCAGGTTGTTAACTAGGCACAGCCCAGGAAAGGGACCTTAAAACAAGAATTTCTTAAGTCTGTCTCAAATGAAGGAGGTTCTATTACAAACAGAATCAGTCTCCGTTCCTTTCCAGTTTCCCATACCCTGATTTACAGGTTTCAGAAGGAAGGGAGGCATCATATCATATACCTATAGACAGGAAGTAAACTGATCAGAATTCAGACCAAGCTTCACCAAAACTGTTTTCTTCTAGATTGCATATATCTGGTTCAAGGAGGTAGACCTAGTTTTTCTTGAGCCAAATCAGTCTTGTTATGGACAAAAGAAAGTTCCAAAAGTAACATTTGCACAATACAGAGAAACAGAAAAGACATCTTTCAGTAGCCATAGGTAACCCAATTCTTGTCTGTATCCATTTAATACAAATCTGTAAACTGGTGTGCAGTACAAGCCAGGAATGGACTGAAAATCAACTCTGTATCTCCATAAACCTGTTCAGACCTTTCTTCTATTCTGGAAATACCCTGTTATTTAAATTTTTATATATAAATATTTTACTATTATATTACCTTTCAAATTCAGGAGACCATCTACAATTAGGGCAGAATTACATATAGCTGGCTGGGAAGAATGGCTGGATACTCAGGTGAGGGTCCAATGACCCTCCTTATCGCCCCTTTAATGAAGGAATGTAATTGTCAGCAAGCCCAATTGTGATGACCGTTTGTAAGCAGGCACAGCTGAAGTCGTGAAAATGGTACTTCCTTGATTCAGAGAGTGCTGTACACGGATTAAGATAATATAATGAGTTAACATTACCCATGTACACATGGTGTGTTAAGTTCCCAGGTGGACCTTATAGAAAACATAAAACCATTTAAATATTTTACTTTGTGTAGTTGAGAGATTGGTCTATCAAAGAAGGCGTATAAATGCAAGGTAAAGCAACTGGCACTGGTACTTCCTTGATTCAGAGAGTGCTGTACACGGATTAAGATAATATAATGAGTTAACATTACCCATGTACACATGGTGTGTTAAGTTCCCAGGTGGACCTTATAGAAAACATAAAACCATTTAAATATTTTACTTTGTGTAGTTGAGAGATTGGTCTATCAAAGAAGGCGTATAAATGCAAGGTAAAGCAACTGGCACACAACCTCCAGCATAATCACTTAAGGAAAACTGTGCTATAACCCTGTTCAGACTTTAATAAATCCTTTTAAACAAATCTATAAATAAATTTACGAAGCAATTAATATTTTCTCACACACACATATATATAGAGAGATGAATAATTATCTTAAATATATTATTATAATGTATAAACTTTGAGATGTCCTTGTAAGCCTTGAATCAGGTTTTAAATGACCAAGTGTCCTTTAAAGGTTTAGAGATGTTTTACATAGACTTGGAAAATGTTTATTCTATATAAAACATACCTAAACACAGAGATAAATTGCAACCTGGAGCAGAAACAATCATTCCTTAAAGTTAATTTATATTCTTAATAGGGACCATGTTGGAATTTAATAGTTTCAGTTTATAAGAGAACTTACTTACAAGCCAATTTGATATCTAGTAAATTACTTAATAATTGTTCCCTTGGTATTAAACATAAGTCTACACATTCACGACAGTCTCATTCAATAAATACTGTGGTTAGACACAATGTCACAACAAACCAGTTTCAAAACCAAGACCAATTGCCTGGACAAAATTCTGATCAGATGTATATAAAAGAAGTTCTTAAATGCCAGCAGTACTTTACATACACATCTATCTATCTATCTATCTATCTATCTATCTATCTATCTATCTATCTATCTATCTATCTATCATCTATCTATCTATACACACACACATACATATATACACACATACATATGAGAATCTCATCTCAAAAATGGCTTTGTGGAACAAAGCCATATATACTGGTGCTAGATATAAGGGCTTTCACTTGAAGAAAGCATTTTCAGAAATATCGTTTACATTTTAAAATGGTAAGTATTTCTGACTGGTTTCAAACTCAACAGGTGATGGAAAACAGAATTGTATATTTCATTTGCACCCAAAGCTAATCATAGCCAGAAGTTACAGTATGATTAAAACAAGCTAATGCTTAAACAGTTTCCATTAAAGACAATTCCATGGACGAGGGTAAAGAATGGGAGGACAAGAAGTATTTAGTCTTAACAAGGCAATACAGAATCAAGCTATTATTAAAGACCAGTTAAGATTGACAATACCAAAAGTATAATGTAGAGTATAAGAAAACAGTTTTCATGAGTATGATTCAATTGCAGCGGTCTACAGTTAACCCTTTCCTGTAGTAGCGTGCAGGAACTTAGAATGAGAGGTGAGAGCACAAGAGCAGAGAACACAGGGTCAGAGGAGCCAGCATGCCAAGTCTGCAGGGCTGGCGGTCTATGACAACAACAGCTCAGGCTCAGGGTGGTCCTTTGCTTCCTATGAGGAAAAGGTATGCATGTTGGGGGGGTCACTTAAGGAAATAAACACAAAATAATATCACTGCCAGAGTCTAAGAAGACACACTGTAGCAAACATTTATGAGCTAATTCTCAGAGATGTCTAGAGGTTGTTCAGTGTATGGATAAAGTACATGGTAATTTTTAAATGACAAACATAATGTCTATAAGTAGTTTTAACACATTGTAGTTGTCACTTTTGTCTCAGGCTGTTGTGGAGGCAAGAGACTGGCTCAGGCCATCTTGGGGATCAGTTCTTACAAAGTACCTCAGAAGAAGCCATGTGCTATACTGCGTTTAACTCAGGTGTCCTCTAGCCAGAGAAACAAAAGTATCACTGCCACATGGCCATCTCCAGGAGCCTGGCAGAGCCCTTCCAGGTATCAGAGACCTCCATTCAAGCCAAACTAAGATTCCTGGTTTCCATTACTGGTAGGAGTTTTGGGACTGTCTATTATAAAGGCAATTCAATGCAGACTTAAACATGACAGCTAAAGGGAAGAGTTGCTTGAAGGGAGAAAAGTGCAGAGCCACATCTAAGCCAGCAGAGTTTCCAGGGACTAAAAGTGCCCCTCCCCGAAACAGGCCACATCTGCTTGCAAACAGAGCCATGCTGCAGGAAACAGAGGACAAAGGACAAGGCCAAAAGGATGAGACAGAAGACCAGTCCCAGAATTTATCTCCAGCAATGAAGATGAGTTAATATATTAAGTCAAACCTATAACCAACAGGAGTTCAATTTTCTCAAACCATTTTCAGGCCTTTAGAGGTCTGAAAGCAACACAAACCAGACCGAGAATGTCAAAACCAAAATACTTCCAAAGTGAGCAAACCAAAGAGATATCTTCAAACCAACACTATGAAAACAAACCCAACCCAAAAGGTGTATAACAAATAAGGTCCTTAAACAACCAGCTCAGATACTGTTTTTGGTCTGAGACAGGGTCTCCCTGTAGTCCCAGCTAGCCTCACTATGCAGACCAGGCTAGCCTTGAATTCAGAGATCACCTGCCTCTGTCTTTTGAGCGCTGGGATTATAGGCATGCATCACCACACCCGGCTTCAGATACTGTTTTGTATAAACAACTATGAAAGAATAGACTTAGGGACATTGTCCAATAAATTTAAAGATATTTAGTGTACCCAAATTTATAAGGCCTTTGAATGTACTATCAAAATATCCTTATTTATAAATCTGCACATATATTTTAATTAGGCATGCCAAAATAAAGCAAAATAAAACCAATAATCTTGTGTACAATAAATGAATGAAAATAATAACTGAAGTGGCCAGTTTGTTTTAATGGAAACATATGAAGACAATGATCACAGACACACATGATAGTATTACTTGAGATCTCAACACATGAGAAAACTTATAGACATACATGACATAATTACATGAAATCCCAAACACATGGGAAACGATTATCATAGACACACATGACATACTTCCATACAAACTAGGTGCACCCAAAACACAAAAATCAAGGAGTTTGATTAGGATGGTCCTTTGCATGTAAGGCACTCATCTTTTAAAGGTAGATCAGAGAACACTTCCTCCATAATCTACTCATAGCTATGGGGTCGGTCTCTCTCTTCTGGAAAGTTTGAGGCTGGGTTTTAGGGTTCAGGTAGCCTCCACGCAGACGCAGGAATTCTTGTCCAGCATGGCCTGATTTCATGTCACTGAACTTCACAGAAAGTTTTAACTTGGAGGGTTTTATCTCAATGCCATAATTTCCTGCACAGCCTAATTTAAAGTAATTGAGCATCACATGGAGGACAGTCTGGGTCTGACACTTGGACTGGGAGGAACCCACCTGAAATTTTATGTGCATGGGATGTATGTAATGTGTGCATAGGAGGGGGTGGGGAATGTTAGTCTCCCTCATTCAGATGCCTTCCTGGCCAGCCACCTCTCAATGACTTAAGAGGTCTTACCTTAGGACCACATGTATAATCCCCGTGCTCAGTCACACAAAGGTGAGTGCCCTTTTAGGTTACGTGACCTCAGTGGAATCACAGGGTGAGGCCCAGTCAGATTCCGTGGCCTCTCAGAGCTGTGGAACCATTACTTTGACTCTCACATTCACACACAAGCATTCAGAGTTTAAGACAGTTCCGTAGTTATTCCCACTAAATTCCTGTTTTGCCTAAAATGGGATCAGGACCTTGGAATCACATCAAGGTTTAATTGTGGCCCAGTTTGCTGCCTGAGTCCTGATACCTGTTTTACCTTAAATGGGGCCAGCACTTCGGAATCATGTCGAGGTTTAGTTGTGGTCCCTTCATTCCTGACTGGAGGCCAGTGCCATCTTGGAATCACATCAAAACTTCATATAAAGCCTCCTGCGGGGTATCAGCCCTTGCCAGCTTCCACCTGTCTAACCTGGGGCCCGTTATCTGGTCTGGACGTCCATTCTGAGTCTCTGTCTTGCTTCACCTGCTGAGAGGCTCTGGTCCGGGGCCATGCAGCTCTCTGTCTGGCCTCCTGGAAGGAGACCCCAGAGGATATTCTTTGGGGGTTTGCACTTCTCTGTTCCAGAGGAGGGCTGCAGGGTCCAGGAGTGGCAGCTTCTATTACCAACGAGGGTAAGGCGACTTGTTCTCACTGGGGCCTCCAGAAATGTTATGGAAAAATCAGAGACCAACAGCCGAAGTCAGGTGAAGAAACAAAGTTTAATTTGATGCTAGCGGGCCTGACACCATGCATAAAGGAGTCAGACTGTATATTTATCTTTTTTAAAGTTTTTTTTTAATTAATTTTTTTGTCTTTTTGAGACAGGGTCTCTCTATTGCCCCAGCTGGCCAGAAACTGTCTATGGAGACCAGGCTGTCCTCAATCTTACAGAGATTCACCTGCCTCTGACTCCCCAGTGCTGAGACTAAAGGTTTGTGTCACCACGCCTCACTTGTTTTAAATTTTTTATTGGTACATGTTCATTGTACATAGTGCTAGATTACATAGGGAAAATTTCATACAAGAGTATATTGTATGTTGAGCATATTCTCCCATCACCCCCCACTTTCTCAGCTCTCCATCTTACTGTTAGTCCCCTTTGTCTCCTAGACGTATATATCCATCCATATTGCTAGATTACATAGGGAAAATTTCATACAAGAGTATATTGTATGTTGAGCGTATTCTCCCATCACCCCCCACTTTCTCAGCTCTCCATCTTACTGTTAGCCCCCTTTGTCTCCTAGACGTATATATCCATCCATATATATATATATGTGTGTGTGTGTGTGTGTGTGTGTGTGTGTATGGACATATATATATATATATATCCATACATATATATTCATGATTTTATGTATCTACTAGGCACCAAAGTGAGAGAAAATATGTCATATCCATCTTTCTGAGACTGACTTAAATCATTTAATATGATTATCCCCAGTTGCATGCAGTTTCTTTCAATCAGCATAACTTAATTATTCTTTATGACTGGAAAGGCTCCCACAGTGTCTATATGCCACATTTTCCATACGCATTCCTCTGCTGTTCAACACGTCAGTTGCCTTCTTAACTATTGTTAATAATTTTGTACTAAACACTGATGTGCAGGTATCCTTGTGCTATACTGATTTTGAGACATTTGGGTACATACCCAGAAATGGCATAAGTGGTTCATGTGATAAATGTGTTTTTAGTTTATTGAGTAACTTTCATACTGATTTCCATAATGGCAGAGGTAGTTTACATTCCCACTGCTGGTGTATGAGGTCCTTTTGTGTCTGTAACCTTTCAAACATTTATTTGTTGCCTTAATGATTATTATTATGACTGAAGTTAAAATCTCAAATACTTTTAATTTGCATTTCTCTGATGGCTGGTGAAGTTGAACATCTTTTCATGTATTTATTGGCCATTTATATTTCATCTTTCAAAACTGTGTTCATTAGCCCATTTATTGATTGAGTTGTTTGGTATATTGTTTTATTTTTTTGTGTTCTTTGGATATTGTAGATATTAATTCTCTGACAGTTGTATAGCTGGCAAAGATTGTTTTTCCATTTTATAAACCACCTCCTCACTTGATTCTTTCCTTTCCTGCACAGAAGCTTTTTAATTTCATGAGACCAAATTTGCCATCTGTTGGCATAATAGCAGTTGTTATCCTAGTCAGGAAGTTTTTGCCTTACCTGTATCTTGAAGTGTTTCCCTTACTCTTTCTTTTAACAGTTGCAGGTTTTACATTTGGGATTTTACTCCATTTAGAGTTAATTTTTTCAAGCTGAGTGATATGAAGACTTGTTTATTAGAGTTTTTTCTTCCCTCCAATGTATGTAGTTGTCATCTTTGTCAAAAATCAGGTGACTGTAGCTGTGTGGGCTTGAATTTAGATCTTCTACTCTATTCCATTGATCCATATGATTGTTTTTGTGCCAGTACTATGCTATTTTTGTTACTATGGATCTATAATATAACATGAAATCAGTTATAGTAAGACCACTAGTATTGTTCTTTTTGTTCAGGTTTGCCAGTGGGGGTATTTTTTGCTCCTACACGAATTTCAAGATTTTTTTTTCTATCTGTGTAAAGAATGGCATTGGAATTTTGATGGGAATTGTATTGAACCAGCAGATGACTATTTTTTATATTATTATAATTCCTTGAATTCACAAGCATGAGAGGTTTTCCATCTTCTCATCTCTTCTTCAGTTTCTTTATTCATTATTTTAATGTTTTCAAGTGTTAGAGGTCTTTAACATCATTGGACAGGTTTATTCCAAGTTTGTTTGTTTGTTTAGGAAATTGTAAGCAATGTTGTTTCCCTGGCTTCTTTCTCAGAATTTTTTCCACTTATATATAGGGAAACTTTGATTTTTGCATGATAATTTTGTGTCTTGCCACATGACTGAAAGTGTTTATCCCATCAAATATTTTTCTGGTGGAATCCTAAGGGTCTCTTTTATATAGAATCATATTATCTACACATAAGGACACTCTGATTTCTTCATTTACATTTATGTATTTCTTTTATTTCCTTCTCTTCTTAGGGATCTCAACATGAAGGGATGGTGTATCTTTCTAGGCATTACTGGATGAGATGGACATATAATTTCTGTCCTTGAGATCATTTATGTAATATATTACAATTACTGATTTACATATGTTTAACCATTCCCACATCTATGGAATGATGCTGACTTGATCATGGTGAATGATTTATTTGATGTGTTCTTGAGTTTGGTATGCATATATTTCATTGAGAAAGTTTGAATCCATGGTCATCAGTGAGATGAACCTGTAATTTTTTTTCTTTTCTTGTGTGTGGCTTTATTTGGTTTTGATATCAGGGTAATAATGGGTCTGTAAAAAGAATTGGTAGCATTTTTTCCTTTTCTATTGTATAGAATAGTTTGAGATGTATGGTGATAATTCTTTAAAGTTGGGAAAATTCAGTAATGAATCCACCTGAGCCAGTTGGGAAACATTTTACTACTATTTCAACCTCACTGCTTGGTATAGTTATTTTAAAATTATTTAATCTCATCTTAGTTTAATTTTAGTAGCTCATATGCATATAGAAATTCATAGTTTATTTTAGATTTTCCTGTTTAATGGAATATACATTTTAAGGATATGTTCTAATGATTTTCTGAATTTCATTGATATTCATTTTTATGGCTCCATTTTCAACTCTAATGTTGTTAAGTTGCTTCTTCTCTTTTATTTTGGAATTTTATCTAAGAGTTTGCCAATCTTTCAAAGAACCAACTCTTTGTTTCACTTATTCTTTGTATTTCTTTCTTCATTTCCACTTTTAAAATATATTCCCTGATCTTAATTGATTATTCCTGCCCACTGATTTTTCTTTTTTTGAGACAAGGTCTTTCTGTAACCCCAGCTGGTCTGGAACTCACTATGTAGACCAGGCTGGCCTTGATCTCATAGAGATTCACCTATTTCTGCTTCCCTTCTGGGACTAAAGATGTGTGCCACCATGCCTGCCTCATGTACTGATTTTGAATTTGACTTGTTCTTGATTTTTCCATCACCCTGAGGTACATTGTTATTTATGAGCTCTCTCTGATTTTTTAATATAGGCACTTATATCTATAAATTTTGCTCTTATGATTGCTTTCATTTTAGACTATAGATATTACTATACTGTGTCTTCATTTTTATTCGATTCTAGGAATTTAAAAACTTTCCTTCTCAATATCTTTGATGCCTCATTTGTCATATGATAATATGTTGTTCAGTCTCCATGAGTTTTTGTATATTCTATGGCTCTTCTTGCTGTTGATTTCTAGTTTTATTCCATTGTGTTAAGATAGAATACAAATATTATTTTAGTTGCCCTATATCTGTCAAGATTTGCTTTGTGTTTGTAACCGGGAAGTTCCTCCGACCACTATGATGACAAGCTATAGTCCCACCTCCTTCCCATGCTCTGTGGAAAGAGGCTGCATGAAGGGGAGGGGCTAAGGATATATAAGCCAAGAAAGCCATGAGGAGGTCTCTTGCCATGTTGTGTGGCTGTCAGGAAGCAACAGGATTTATGTTTGAGTGTAGACTTTCTAGCACAGCCATAAATGGGGTAGCCGCCATTTTGAAATGGATTTATGTTTGAGTGTGGACTTTCCAGCACAGCCATGAATGGGGTAGCCGCCATTTTGAAATGGAGCACGGAGACCATGGGCAGAATGGCACACATGTCAAATATGGGAAAGAAAAAGCCTATGAGAGTTCATGTCTTTGTAAATGACCCTCTCAACTTTGTTGGCAAGCCCAAATAAATATTCTTATTCCCCAACTGTAACTTAAGAGAAACATTGTGATGATTTAATTAGAACTGTGCTCTCTGGAGCATGTGTGGGTCTCTCAGGGAAATATTTCGTGGAACAGTTTTGTTTTATATGATCTATTTCAGTAAACATTTCTTGGGTTGCTGAGAAAAATGCATATTCTGCTGTGTTTGGATGCGATATTCTTTAAATGTTTGTTAGCTCCAATTGATTTTGATATTATTTAAGGCAGATGTTTCTTCATATTTTGTCAGGCTGGTAGTGTCTATTAGAGCAAGCTGAGCATTGAAATTACCCACTATTATAATGTTGTGATTCATCTGTATCTTTATATCTGGTAGTATATGTTTTATGAAGGTGGGTACATGAGGTTCAGTGCATTCAGATATATTTAGATTTGTAATATCCTCTTGATAGCTTGTTCCTTTAATCAGGCTTCTTTCCTTTTTCTAATTTTTGTTTGAAGTTTATCAGTTAATTAAAGTAGTGGCATCTTTTGAGCTTCCTAATTGTATTTGTTTGGAATAACTTTTTCTATTCTTTTACCTACAGGTTGCACCTATCTTTGATAGTGAGGTCCATTTCTTGGAGGTAAAAATATAAATGGATTTTATTTCTAATCCAATCTGTTAGCTGCATCTTTTGATTTTGAAATCGGGAACACTAATACTCAAAATTATTATCAAAAGCTGTTCTTGAGTACATTTTGTTGAGTTTATAATTTTTGGCATTTTCTTAGACTCAATTTGCTTAATTATTGCTTAGCCTAGTATATTGGCGACTTTTCTGTTGCAGAAACAAAATATTATGAGTACAAGGAACTTAGAGGAATTATGAGTTTATTTTAGCTTACAGTTCCAGAGGGAATTCAGTCCATCATGATAGGGAAAGCATGGGAACAGGATCATGAGGCCAGCCTGACCTGGCAGTCAAGAAGCAGAATGATCATATTTTATATGCATACAAAAGCAGAGGGAGACAGAACTGGAATTTTGGCCAGGCTATAAAACTTCAAAGCCCATCACAAGTGATGCACTTTCTCTAGCAAGGCACTGCCAACTAAAAACTCTATTGACCTTCCCAAACAGCCCCATTATCTGGGGAGCAAGAATTCAAATACATGAGCCTATGATGGATATTCTTCATTCAAACCACCACATTCTGCCCCCTGGCCCTTGATAAGCTCATGGTCATACTGTCATGTAAAGTTAGTTCAACTTGAAAAAACTCCATAGTCTTTAGCAGTCTTAAGGCTGTTCATAATTCTAAAGTTCAAGGTCTCTTCTGAGAGTCAAGGCAATCTCTTAACCACTACCCCCATTTAAAATCAAAATACAAATTACACACTTTCAATATACAATGTTACAGAATATATATTTCCATTCCAAAAGAGGGGAATGGGGCTTGCGTGGTGGTGCACACCTTTAATCTCAGCACTTGGGAAACAGAGGCAAGCGGATCTCTGTGAGTTCAAGGCCAGCCTGGTCTACATAGTGAGGTCCAGGACAGCTGGGGCTACAGGGAGACCCTGTCTCAAAAAGAAAAGAAAAAAGAAGGGAATGGGGACAGAGAAAAAAAGATTGGATCAAAGCAAGGCTGAACCCCAGTAGGGCAAACATCAAATTCTATAGCTCCATGTCTAATGTCTGGGACTTTAGTTCCAAAGGGCTTAGATAGTTCTGTTGCTCCTATTTTGCTGCTTGCAGCATACATCTCTCTCTTGGGCTGGTTCCATTCCCTGCATGCAGCTCTTCTTGACAGATGTCACATAGCTCTGGCTTGTACAACCTCTTGGGTTCTCCACCATAATCCAGACTTTACCCTCACAGCTTCATTCAATGGCCTCTCAAGGTGTCCTAACAGAGACTCCAAGCCTGTCTCACATTGCCTGGCCTCAGGCACTGTGAAACCTTGGAGGAAGAATCCCTAACCCTCTCAGTCTTGCATCTTTCTCATCTCCAAAACCAGTACTAAGTGGAGGACACAGCCAAAGTCAGCTGCCAGCTTGAGATGAAACCTTGCACAGTTCAGCAGCTTCTGTTTGCTGAAGCGGGTGAAAAGTTCTTTAAGCTTTTACTTTCTAGGATCTGAAACCCCCTTAGGCTTTTTGTTTCTTGTCTTTTATTTGTTTTTGAGACAGTTTCTCCCTTTAGCCCCAGCTAGCCTGAAAATCCTTATGTAGACCAGGCTGGCCTTGATATTACAGAGATTCACCTGCCTCTGCCTCTCAAGTTCTGGGATTACAGGATGTGGCACCATGCCTAATGAGTCCTTTATAGTTCAGCTTCGTGTAAAATGTCAGGACATGGGCAAAATGCAGATAGATTATTTTTAGGCAGAGTGTCACTTAAGGAGCCTGTAGCCCAGGTCCTAATAGAGCCCTTGTTTCCTTCTGAAACCTCATAAGCTAAACCTCTGCTGTCTGTATTTTTTTTTTCTCAGTATACTGCACAAGAATGGCCCATTAAGCTCTCTTCACAGCACTCAATAGTGTTTCTAGCTCCAAATTTTAAAGCCTTCTACAAAATAGTCCAATGGCATAAAAGCCACATGGTCAAGTTTTTTTCAGAATAACAATCCTAGTTCTCAGTACCAATGTCTGTGTTAGTTGCTTTCTGTTGTTATAAAATACCATGACCAAAAGCAACTTAGAGGAGAAAAGGGTTATTTTAGCTTACAGTTCCAGAGCAGGTCCAGTCATCACAGAAGGCAATGCATGGCAGGCAGAGCTTGAGGTCAGCCTGCCAGTCAGAAAGGAAAGAGATCACATTTTTCTGCACAAAGGCGGGGGGGAACTGCCCAGTAATGTGTTTTCTTTAACAAAGCTTTACCAACTGAAAGGTTCCATAACATTCCCACACAGTAGTATCAAGTGGAGACCAAGTATTCAAATACATGGATCTTTGAGAGAAATTTCCTATTCAAACCACTGCACGTGGTTTATTCTATCATGTAGCCTCATAAATGAATTTATCTTGTTCCTCAGTCAAGAATTCTTTCAGGTATCTTCTGTAGAGCTGCCTTAATATTTTTTTTTTATCATGATGATTTGTTTTCCATTTTCTTTTATGACAGACAGCTCTTTTTGGATATAGTAATAGACATTGGCAGTTATTGTCTTTCAGAACTTGAAATGTATTGTTCCAAGCCCTCCTGGCTTTAAAGTTTCTGTTGACAAATCTGTTGTTATTCTGATAGGCCTATTTTTCTCTATAACTTGGTGCTTTTTTCTTGCAGCTTTCAATATGCTTTCTTTCTTTTCTTTATTTTGTGTTTTAACTATAATATGCCATAGGGAGATATATGAGTTTCTTCTCTGGTATTGTCTGTTTTAAATGCCTCCTATACCTAGATGGTCATTTCTTCTCATACATGTGAGACATTTTCTGCTATAATTCCATTATGTATGTTTTACATGCTTAAACAAGAAATTCTTTTCCTCCTTCCATGCCCATGATTTGTGTATTTCATCTTTTCACAATGTCTCATAGATCTCATATATTAACATTGTAGTAACATTGTGGTAACATTTTTTTCTGCTAGACTGGATGTTTACCTTAGTAGTTTAACCCTTATCCCTTAGCCCAGATGTTGGTCATCAGACTCAATCCCAACTATTATCCAAAGGGTAGACTACTCTCTCTAAAAATAATATCAAATTCTAAGATACCTATAAAATAGAGTAATATTCAAATAAACAACAATCACCACTTGAACTCAAATCATTTTAGGAAATAACAGAACACTGGTAGTAGAATTCTGTGCTCTAAGATGTTAGTTCTATAGGTATGAATAAAAAGGCAAAAGACATGATCAATGACTAGTATAGGAATGATAGGAAGAGAGAAGAAAAAGATAGGAAGGGAAAACAGTTGGGATGAGACATGGGATGGATTGGGCTAAGGGTAGAATTCAAAGAAAGAGGCAAAAACTATAGTGAGATAACCTGAGACAATCTCAGCTCTTAGGAGGCTTAGACAGGGACCCTCTAAGACAAGCCAGCCTGTATTTTTTGGAAAAGCCTATTGAAAGGAAAGTGAAAACAAAAAGAACAGAGGAAAAGAATCCTCTGCTGCACTCCTCACTGGCAAGGAGGAGCTCCCCAAATCTTACCAATCCTCCTGGGATGGACTCTAAACTTGCTCCTGTTCTGTAACGTTTCCTTTTTCACTAAGCTACTGAAGCTAGAGATTTGGAGCTGTCATCCACCTCTTTCAATAGCTTTTATACAACATACTGCGTTCTTTAGCTTATTCCCCAAGATTCAAGCAGATTGTGCCTGTGTCTCTTCTGCCTTCTTCTGTGCTCACATAGCTTCTTGATCATTCCTTTTGTCATACCACACCCCTCCTGTGTCCATGTTTTTTTTTTTTAATCATGAAAGCTATTCTGTCCAGTGTTCACATAATAATTCAATCTCTCCTTTACCTAATGTTTTCATGACATTCTTTCACTTTCAATTAGTCTTTTACTTTCAAGTTTGCCTCTTTGGAAAGCCAGTAGTCGGATCATGGTTTTATAAACATTTTACTAAATTCTGCATTCTGAGTTGAATATTCATTTATTTAGATTTAGTGCAGTAACTGATACTGTATAGATTATATCTGCCATTTTTTGTCCTTTTGTGCTTTGTCATCTGCTTTTTGGTAATTCCCAATACCAGACCGCTCCCTCCACAGAGGTTTTTGTCTTGCCGTTTGTGGTTATTTGTTTGGTTAATGAGTGTTCTAAATCAACATAATGTCTACTGAGGCAGGATAGAAAAGCAGAAAATTGTGGAGACGTGAACATAGGATCTCCTTATTCTAGAGTCTGGTTAAACAGCCCACATCCCTGTTAGCAGCGGATCAAAAATTACAAAACATTTAACAATATTTGCTGAGAAGATTGCTTTACTAGTGCCAATATTCCAAATACAACTACTAAAATGGCAAGAAATCATTCGTAGGGCCTGAGCCATGACCTCAAGTGTGGCCTTCCTTCTTTCCCAGGTATTTTTCTGAGACTCTCACAAACAATACTGTTAGCTTGCCCACTCCCATTCTTTGTTCAAAGTATGCTAGTAGCTTTGCTCCTATGCTAGAACCTGCAAACAAGCTTCCAGGAATTCAATTGTGTTTATAGTACAATCCTGTATTTCTGTATCTGCCTATATAACAGTTGTGATTTAGGGTGTTATCTATCAGCTGTAATCCTTTCTGGTGCACCTTAGGAGCCCCCTAAAGATTACATTTAAATTCCTCAGAAACCCTTTAAAAGTAATAACTTCAGAATTTTCCAAAAAATCTGCATGTAACTATTGCAAAGACAATGAAATATGACTCTCCTTTGAGAAGCCCTTATCTATATGTCCTGGCTAGTTTGTTTTTGTCAACTTGACACAATCTGAGTTATGTGAGAAGAGGAAACCACAATAGTGAAATTTCTTCTATCAGTTACTCTGTGGGTATGTTTAGGGCATTTCCTTTTAAAAATCTTTTATTTCTTATTTTTATTTTATCTGTATGAGTGTGTTGCCTGCATGTATGAAAG
This sequence comes from Nannospalax galili, assembly GCF_000622305.1. Taxonomy (NCBI): domain Eukaryota; kingdom Metazoa; phylum Chordata; class Mammalia; order Rodentia; family Spalacidae; genus Nannospalax; species Nannospalax galili. The sequence continues at coordinate 688,640 of NW_008341810.1, read as the reverse complement.
TGTACCCATGTTGTGGAATGTCTGCGGAGGTCAGAAGAGGGTACTGGATCCCCTAGAACTGGAGTTACAGATGGTTGTTAGCCACCATGTGGCTGCGGGGAATTGAACTTGGGTCCTCTGCAAGAGTAGCTAGTGCTCTTAACTGCTGAGACATCTCTCCATCCCCTGTAAGACATTTTCTTGATTGCTAATTGATATAGGAGTGCCCTTCCCATTGTTGGCAGTGCCATCCCTAGGCATGTGGACAAAGCAAGGTGAACAAGCTAGGGGAAGCAGGCCATTAAGCACCATCCCTGCATGATCTTGCTTCAGTTCCTGCCTTCTAGTTCTGGTCCTGAGTTCCTGCCCTGACTTCCCTTAGTGAGGGATTGTAACTTGGAAATATAAGCTAAATAAACACTTTCCCCTAGGTTATTTTTGTTCATGATGATTATTATAGCAACAACAACCAAAAATTATTTAGGACAGAAACTGGACAGAGACAGAGGCCTTGCTGTGATGAACCTGACTGTGATGTTTTTGGGGAGGATTATGGAAGCATTTTTAACTTTGGGTTGGAGAAACCATTGCATCTTCTGAACTTAATGAGTTGTGGGAACTTGGAAGGTGATGCTGAAAGAAATGTGGACAATGGGGGCTGGGCCTGGAAATTTTCAGAGGAAAGTTTGAGAGTCTCTCAAAGACTCTATTGGGACAGTTTGTGTGACATTTTGAATAAAGAATCTATGGTTTCTGATCAGCTGGGGTGGAAGAATTAGCTGTGACAAGAGACCAGCACCACTGAGGTGAAGCCCTTGTTCACTGGGACAATAGTTGCTGGTTAGCTGGAGGTGAAAAATCAGCTCTGATTAATAATAGACCAGCATCATTGAGTTGAAATCTGAGGAATAGTTCTCAGGGTCAGAACACAGAAGTTGTAGTCCAGGGGGGATGGAGGCTACAAGTCAAGCTGGAAGCCAAACTTGGCGATGTACAAGAGTCTCCCACATAGTATTGGTTCTGAGGGCATGAGGTGTCATGGAGAGCGGCTTAGGATTGGCACCATGAGAGGCCATTGGTGAAGTTTCAGCCTCAGTTGAAATGGAGATTCCAGCATATTGGAGAGTCCAGGAACATGGGATATCCACCAGGGACATCAACAGGTGTTGAGTGGAGGCAGCCTAAGCCTACTAGGCAAGCTGTGCTGCAGATGGCAGAGCAGGAGCCCATGCTTAAGCCCTGTGGAGCCCAGATCACAAGTAAGTCCTAGATGTGACATTAAGCTATAAGACTTAATTTATGCTGCTGGATTTGAGATTTTGCTTTGATTTGATTGTAACTTTGTCTTGGTTCTTCTCTTTTGAAATAAAGTATATACATTGCTTTTTATTTTTCAAGAGGCCAGAGTTGAGTGATTTTGGATTCTTAAAGAGAGCTTGGAATTTTATATCATTGGCATTTTTAAAAGACTGAAACTTTTAAAAGTTGGACTGTGTTTTATGTTATGATATTAATATGAGATCTTGGTTAAGGTTTAATAGTTATGTGCTTTTGTGTCATGTTGACAAAAGTAAGTTGTTCTGGTTAGTTTTCTGTCAACCTAACACAAACTGGAGCCACTTGGGACAAGGGAACCTTAACTGAGGAAGTTCCTCCATTAGACTGGCCTGTATTCTCTCTTGGGCATTTTGTTTGTTTGTTTGTTTAAAAAATTAATTTTGAGACATGGTCTCTCTATAGCCACAGCTGTCTTGGAACTTGATGATCCACCTGTCTCTGCATTCCAAGTGCTGGGATTAAAGGCATGTGCTACCATGCCCAACTGGGGCATTTCTTGATTGTGAATTGATATGGGCAGGGACATCCTTAGGCAAATGCGCTTGGATAGTACAAATAATGTAGCTGAACAAGCCAGGGCATCAAGCAGCATTCTACCATGGCTTCTGCTTCAGGTCCTGTCTCCAGGTTCCTGCCTTAAGTTCTTGCCCTGACTTCACTAGTTGATGAACTTGTAACCTAGGAGTTTTAAGATGAAACATACTTTACCTCTCCAAGCTGCTTTTGGAGAGTGATTTACAGCAACTGAACAGCAAAGTAGAACATGATACTTCTTATTTCTGAGAATCTTTCTTTCTGTTAACCCCATGTGCTTAAATCTTTCTTAAAAATTCACTTTAATAAACTCAGACTCTTCTTCATACTAGACTAGCTATTCCTGAAATCCTTTCTTCAGTGACGTCAAGGACCCAGCTTCATGGGAGTGAAGGTCTCTGAAAAGTACTCAGACTACTGTAGGTGGCAATATGGAGCTTTGTCTCTGGCCTGTGTCTCATTGTCACTAGTGCCACAGTTTTGTTGCATGTGGACAATTCAAATCTCTGCTCAGTTAGTTTAGTGGCAACTAATGATTACACTAAAGATCCTTATATTCCATGAGAACCTAAAATATGTCTCAAGCTTTGCTGCAGTTTGTTGTGAGACGCTTCTGCCTCTGATACTTCTGTGATTTATCCCTCCATTGTAGCCTTCTTACTTCTTGCAAAGAATGTGTGTCAGGCAGGTTGAGAGCTCAGGATTTTCTCAAGGATTTTTCAGGCACATAAATGGACTTCTAGATTCTCAGGAGTATTTCAGAATTTTTCAGAGCTCTCTATAAACACTGCTGTTTCCATATTTTCCTTTTAAGTTTTTGGAGAAACTTCCAGTTTACTCACCTTACATCCTCACCTCCAGCAGTTACATGTTAAACAATTGCAGCTGATTGTCTTTATTGACAGATGTCCGAGGGTAGGAATTTTCCCACAAGTGAGCTCTGAGTGAGGTCAACCAAAATAAGCCCTGTGAATGAGGCATTTACCAAGACCAGCTGGAGAGTTTTAAGACAGTTCCCTAGGGATAGAATTTTGCAGCGCTCCAAGCTCCCTCATTCAGTGTCTGCTAAATGGCTATTTCTTACAGCTATTCTGGTGGCAAGACTGTCACCTTTCAAGGCTACTGCAGAGCTGGGTGAGGGGACCGGTAATATGGTGATTTAAAGTACAGCCAGTCTTATAACGGTCTCTGGTGTTATCTTGATAAACACTCCTCAGATTGTGATGAGGCTTTAATTATCCCAGCATTCTCTGAAAGTTGTGTTTGACTTTTTTTTTTTTTTTTTTTTCACGGTTTTTTTTTTTTTTTCACGGTTTTTTTTTTTTTTTCACGGTTTTTTTTTTTTTTTCACGGTTTTTTTTTTTTTTTCACGGTTTTTTTTTTTTTTTCACGGTTTTTTTTTTTTTTTCACGGTTTTTTTTTTTTTTTGCCACGTCTCTCATTGCTTTCATAGAGGAGTAGATTATTGGTGTCCTTTCTGCTGCTACAGATGATTTTAAGACTTAGCTTAAACATCATCTTTTCAAGATGTCAAATTCTTAGTGCCCAGGACCATATCTTTCCATAGCACTTCCATAGTAATTGTTTTTTTCTCTCACTGTTAAATAATTTTGTAAAGAACAGGGATAGATAGTGTGATAGTGTTAATTGTCAACTTGATAGGATCTAGAATCAGGTAGGAGACAAGCCTCTGGGCACTTCTGGGAGGGATTATCTAGGTTAGATCCTGCTGGTGAGTGAATTATATTTACATTAATTGAGGTGGGAAAACCTGCCCACTGTGGGTGGCAGCACTCCCTGGCTGGAGTCCTGCGCTGTGTAAGTGGAGGAAGGTACCTGAGCAGCAGCTGCATTCATGCTTTCTAATTATGGATGTGATATGAACAACTGCTGTATGTTTTTGCTGTTGTGACTTCTCATCTGTGATGGACTGTATCTTGAACCATGAGCCACAATAAACCCTTTCTTCCTTAAGTTGTTTTTGTCAGGGTATTTTATCACAGCATGAAAAGTAACTAAGACAAATAATGTCTCATAACTCTGTGTCGCCCTTCTGCCCTTCACAGTACCTGTCTCGATGAACTCATCTATTTGTGCTTCTTCATTATGTATTTACTATCTTCATTTATTCCAAAATTATTCAAGGAAAACAACATAATAGCAAAGGTTAGAATGAATAATGGAGAGAGCTCAGGGGTAGGGAAATAAATTTAATGTTCATATTTTTTTGTGTGTTTGACTTCATATAGTTATTAGGTTAAGAATAAAATTTGGCCTTGAGATTCCTAGCTCTAGCTCTCTGAAAAGGTCTATTTTTCATATTAAAGATGAAATTGTGAATTAAAAGTAGAAACTATGAAAGAAGAAGAACATTGTAGCTCATCTCCATTACATATCATCCTTTTCATGATCACTGTGGGAGGCTAGACCTATTTCTAACTTAGGTCTCATTTTGGGAATTAACTCTTGTCAATCAATGTAAGTCTCATATTCTAAGTCCTTAGCCTTGGTTTGGATTGAATTTGCCCTATTTATTGTGCCTCATCCCTTTCTTCAAATGATAAAGATTCACTTGTACTAAAGTGCTGAGTGAAATAAGTACTGCCCAATGATCAAATTCTTTGTCAAAAGAGTCTTGTGGCAGGTTCAATCCTGTGAGCTGCTGATGGAGGCTCTGCCTTGTCTTCCCTGAGATGAGGTGTCAAGTTGCTCCCTTTACATAGTCAAAGCTGCTAAGTACCTGAGTGTGCAGCCTCCTTTGTCATAAATTTGTGGCATTGAATAGATATCAAAGAAACTGAGACAAGGGAAAAGGTGCTTGTGGAGATATTTTATTTCTTATCCATACCGAGCCACATCCTCATGTACCTAGTAGGGTTAGACTGGTATTCCAGTGGGTCTGCAGACTTTTGTGATGATGATGAAAGGATCTATAATGTGTTCCTCATTATCTTATGCAGTTTCCATGTTGAGCTCAGCAATTCAGAGCCTTCAACCTGTCCTTCATAGGAAAAAAATGGCAGTAATAGAAATGAAGTATTTCTTCTCTGGATGAAAATGGAAAGGCTAGTGGCTTTGGGTCAAAAGATCGTCAAATTAATAAATTTGACCACCTGCTATTCCACATTTCTAAAGAAACTTCTGCAATTTTTAAAGGATCAATTTATGAATAATGAATAGCTCACAAATAAATTTTATCAAGTTACTGAATTTTCATTCCTTTTAAAATTAAATTTTCTGAAAACTATAATTTCAGCAGAATTCTCTACATTAACTTTGAAACTATAATTAAACTGCTCTTGGGGTGAAGGATTAAGGAAATGTTTTTAGGATTAATAATAGAAACTGACACAGAATTGGGAATGCTTAAAAATTCTTTTGCATTGTTAATAGTGAGTGTATTTAGTTGAGGCAGGTCAGACCCAGCTAAATTTAGAGCCGTGCCTCTAATTTCTATACAACAGGATTAAAATTAGGAATAGTCATGTCTGGTACATCCTGAATATTTTTCTCTCTTTTTATAGTAACTGTTTGGTACTTTTGATTGACTGGTCATGTTTTTTGTATTGCTATAGCTCAAGGCATAAAACAAAGAACTTTTAATCAGTAAACAATCTATTTTCAGTTAAGATCCAGAAATAAGAGTGAACCATGAAGAGAAGACGTAAAAAAAAGCTAATGAGAAAAGAGAACATATTGCCAATTATAGCTTATTTTCTACCCACGAAAGATAATTATTTAGTAAAAAATTCAAGTTCAAAGTTTTTATTGTAGTCACATCAAACTCTCAAATTCCAATAATATTCTCTGTTTCTAGACAGAAACCATAAATATCATCAAATCACCAACTCAGGTAGCTTGAATTGTTGAATTAGCTCACTGGTCCGAAGAATTTAAATAGTTTCTACACACTATTGAAGAGAGGGTAGACATCTTAGTTTGTGTGTTTTAACATACATGTATTAATCACAGTCCTGGAGTCTGAGAATTCCAAGGTCAAGGCGTTGGCAGATCTGATGTCTTCTGAGGCCATGCTTTCTGGTTTACAGATGACTACCCTCTCTTTGTACACTACCCTGGGCAGAAAACAAAGCGATGGCTGTCTCTCGGGTTTTTTCTTACAAGGGCACTAATCCCATTCATTAAGGTTCCATCAGTGTCACCCAAGAACTTCCCAAAGGCTCTGCCTCCTAATATAAATGTTAGAGCAACAAAAAGCCCCATAAATTTAACTGGTCAGGACTATAAAATTGCTAGCCCAACGGTTGGAAGACTGACCTTTCCACTTTTAATGGTCAATTACCTGGTCATAGTGTTGTGCCCAGAGAACGGACCCCCAAGAATAACCGTGGAATCCCGAGGGCATGCAAGAACAAAGAGTCTTTATTCGGGCTTAAGCTCGGGCTCTCAGACCTCACCAACGCAATGGATCTGTGCTGAGAGCCCCGATTGCAGGGGGAGGAAGCCTTTTATAGGTTTTAGACCAAGGCAGGAGGAGAATAACAGAGTTACATCTTGATTGGTCCGAGAAGCCCGTGCGCGCGACAACACACCTTTGAGTTGATTGATTACAAGGGATGCAGTCCTGGGGGTTTCTCATTGGCAGGTGCTACCCTCAGAGCTATGGAATATGCTGTTATCTGTGAGGCCAGAAGTCTCTGTTCTTACCTTATAAGGCTGCTATATGCCTGGGCCTGCTTGATCTGTAGCCTCCTGGGGTGAGGGTAGTAGGTGGAGATTACGACATGCCTGGACAGGTCCAGGCTTGCCTGAAGCAACTAGTCAAAATGGGGTCAGTGCAGTTTGTCCTCACAGCCTAGCAATCAAGCGGTTTACAGAACCGAGAAAGAGCCATTATTCCTAAAGAGGGGCAGGGGTCTCAGGAATCCAGGGCAGGGTGCCACAGAGGAGAGTTTCACAATAGAACCACCCCTAGGAAGGCAGGTTCACCTTAAGTTATGCCAAACAGACGGGCAGAATACATGGTGTGTTAATGAGGTAGAGAACTTTTCCTGCCTGGAATCCTACCTTGCAGTGCAGAACTCCTCAACCCAGCCACAGACATGTAAATCTCTGGCAGTCTTCCTGCTTTTCTGAATTCTTCAGAAAAGCCTAATCTCTCCTTTTCTTCTTCGTGTTCCTTTTCTAAACATGCTTTCTTTACTGCTTTGGCTTCCCCTAGAATCTTGTATTTCTTTACTTTCTCTCTAAAGCTTCTTTCTCCCTGCCAGTCAGCCTTGTGTCCGAACTCCATGCAGACACTAAACCTGCATGGCTTCATGGCTTTCTCTCCTTCTCCCCTCCATTCTCCTCCTCAAGGAAGCTGCCAGGATGACTAGCTTTCCTACATTAAGGATTTTTTTCTTTAAAATTCTAATAAAATTGTGAAAGCTTCTGTTTGGGTCCATTTTTAAATTCTTTTATGAATGAGACTAAGAACCATCTGGGGGACCCTCTTCCTCCCCATTTCATAAAGACTTTAGGATTAGGTTTCTTTATAGAAATTTAGTGTGTGTCTCTGTGTGTGTACAAACATTCAGTCCATAATACAAGTCCTCCAAAAGAAATGCAGTAGCTGCTTTTTAGAGTCTTCTAGAGCTGAATCCTTCCTGGAATTCTTTTTTAAAAAATATTATCTTTATTATTATTTTTTAATGTATATAAGTATATTGCATGCCTGTATGTAAATGCACCCATGTTATGCAATGCCTGTGGAGGTCAGAAGAGGGCATCAGATCCCCTTAACTAGAGTTATGAATTGTTGTTAGCTGCCATGTGGGTGCCGGGAATTGAACCTGGGTCCTCTGCAAGAGCAGTCGGTGCTCTTAACCAATGAGCCATCTCTCCAGCCCCCTTTCTGGAATTCTTAAGGGTGAGGGCAGAGGGAAATGATGGCACGAGTCCATTTCTATTAGAAGCTGAAGCACCTCCCTGTGTAGAATTATGATGAAGGAAAACAGAGGTAGAAATGCTACCACAACTTAAGAGTAATGCCTCAGAGTAGAGAGGAGTGTTGGGGATATAATGTCCTTTTCTCAAATTTTCTTTCAACCCAGTGTCATGATGGAATATTCTGAAGACAGGGCTACATGGGTAAGTCAGAGGACCTGCTTCATCAACATCTCATTAAGAAGTAAATGTCCTGGCTGCCCAGCACAGAGACCTGCAGAGCAGCATAACTCAGAGGCAAGAGCGTGCATTCACTTTATTTTGGATGTCTTGGCCAAAGCCCTCTGAACTAGGCCTGATGCCATGGGATAAAATGCATACTAGGGGGGCTGGAGAGATGGCTCAGTGGTTAAGAGCACTGACTGTTCTTGCAGAGGACCCGGGTTCGATTTCCAGCCTCCTACATGGCGGCTATGAACTGTCCTTAACTCCAGTTCCAGGGGAATCCAAAGCCCTCCTCTGACCTCTATGGCATTGCATGACAAGGGTGCACTCACATACATGCAGGCAATACACTCATACACATAAAATAAAAATAATAAAATATTTTAAAAATGCATGCTAGGTTAAAGGGGAAAAAGAGCTAATATTCAAACAAAAAGAAAAGTGACAAAACTGATGGTGAGAGCAGAAACCGAAGCTGTGCACTGGCCGCATTTTCTCCCGACTGTCTTTGCAGCTTAGTTCTCAAATATAGGTGCCCTAAATTTTGGTGACAGATTTCTTAGCTTTTGAGACCTTGGAAACTGATGACAGAGAAAGAAGGAGCAAAAATAATGATGGTAGAAGCCACCGTGTGTCTGAAAGGGCACTCTGAGAACTCCTGGGAGTCGGCAGGGAGTTTGAAAGGGAGCCGGAGCCTTACAAAGGTGGCTCAGTGCACTGTCAGCGAACACAGTGTGGATCTCTGAGTGTACCCTTACTTTATTGCCATATGCTGAGGTAAGGGGAAACTTTACAGAACTTAAGGGGAAAATACTCTGATGTCCCTTTTAAAAGAACAATGTTTTAGGGGTATGAAGAACTTGGAGACTCGCGCTTATACTTAGAAATCCATTTCCCATGTATTTCAATGTATGCTTCCCAACAAGCTGGTTTTATTTAATTATTTTTGTGTGTGTAAGTATATGTGCATGTGGCTGTGCGTTCGTGTGTGTGTGTGTGTGTGTGTGTGTTCATGTGCACATGTGTGTCTGTGGAGGCCAGAGGTCAACCTCAGGTGTCATTCCTCAGGAGCCACCCTCTTTGTTTTTTGAGATACAGTCTCTCATGGCCTGAAGCTCACCAAGTAGACTAGGCTAGTTGGCCAGTGAGGCCTAGGGATCCTCCTGTCTCTGCTTCCCCAGCACTGAGATTATGAGTGCACTACTACACCTGACTGTTTTTACATGAATTCTAGGGACTGAGCTCAGGGCTTTCTGCTTGAAAGGTATATACTTTACAGACTGTGCTGTCTGTTGAACCTGAGAGGGTTCTGTATAGCTTTCTTTGCCTAAGTGAAAGAAATGAGCATCTGTTTCCTTAAGTTTTCAAGGTTTGGATTAGCATTAGATTCCAAGAAGTGAGACTTTCAGAAGTGTAAAGAGGCCTTAAAAATCCCAAATGCATATCAGTGTCCTAATTAATAGTCTCAGTAAATGATTCTGTGATGTTTGGAGAGGAAAAATTTGAGCATGGATATTAGTGATAATTCTGAAATTTGGTGGTGTCCATTATATTTTTAGCTTAGTGGCTATAGAGAATTCTCTTGTTCTTATTTAACAGATATTTCCTGAGTGACCATTCTATGTCAGTGCTATTCTAGATGCTGGAATTACGTGAATGGATAAAGACAGATAACACCCTAGCCCTTAAACATATCTTTCATTGTGGATGAAATGGTTGCTCCCCCCACCCGTTCATAAATATGAAGTTCTTATAGTGGTGTTTAGAAATAGGGGCATTTGGGAGGTAATTGATTCATATTGGGTCATAAAGATTGGTCACTTACAGTGAGGTCAGTGTCCTTAGAAGAAGAAGGAGACCAAGCTCTCCCTGTCTCCAGGAGCAGGTACAAAGGGAAGTCCTATGGGCACATGGCGAGAAGGAAGCTATGGACAGGCAGAAGGAGGTCCTTGCCAGGAACCTAATCTACAGTTCTTTGACCTTGGACTTCCCAGTCCCTAGAACTATGAAAAAGAAGTGTCTTGTGTTAGTCACCCAGTTCATGTTACTTTGTCAATGTGCTTGAGCTAAGGTCCATTCTAATAGATGTTTACTTCCTGCTTCAACTTTTTGTCATTAGCTCATTTATTCGTTCATTCAGTGAATGTGGGGGCTGGGGACTTAGCTAAGTAGTAGAGCAGTTTCTAACATGCAGGGTGCCCAGGGCTTGTTTCCTAGCACTAAACAAACAAAACACCCCCAAACAAGGAAACTAACACATGCACAACCTTAACTGGGCATGCTGGTGCACACCACTGAGCAAAGCAAGAGGATCATGACTTCCAGGCCAGTCTGAGCTGCACAGTAAGACCCTATCTGTTATTTTTCTCTCAAGAAATATAAGGGGCTGGACCACTGGCTGCTCTTGCAGAGAACCCAGGTTCTATTCCCAGCACCCACATGGCATCTGACAACCACCTGTAACTCCAGTTCTAGAGGCTTGATGCCCTCTTCTGACCTCCATGGGCATTGCATGACATGGGTGCACTTACATATATGCAGGCGATACACTCATATACATAAAATAAAAATAATAATAAATAAAATATCTTAAAAAGAAAAATAACAACCACCATCACCACCACAAAATATACTTCAAGTATGGTACCTACAATATGCTAGTCTTTGTGACTCTTGATCAGTATTAGGAATGCAACAGTGAAGGAAATAGACAAAATCCTTCCATTCTGGGGCTCACATTCAGGAAGGGAAGTTAATTACATAAGCAAGATCAATAAACATTGGTACAACACATACTACCCCAAATGACAAGTGCTAAGGAATAAAGCAGGAAAGAGTGATGGGAAGTATTAGCTTCCTGGCAGACTCCCAGAATGGCCAAGCAGATCCCAATATTCTAAAAGGGTGGGTCCTGGCATAGCCCCGGGAAAGTCTCTCTGCTGATTGGGAGACAAACCAATCCTGAGCTAAACTGCCCAGTCTACGTCGTGGAAAGTTATCCAAGCACTTAACCGCCTATAAAAGATGTCTGACTTTTCCTGCTGGTTGCTGTTTCTCTGCTCCCCACGAGGCAGCCGAGGAGTCTGTTTGCTCTCAAATAAACTGCTATCCCCCATGGAATTGTCTGGTTGGTGGTCTTCGCTGCACGCTTCCATAGAGGAAGTAGTATGTATTAGGTGAGGTCCATCACAGACTTCCTTGCTGAGAAGGAGATAGTTGAAGACAAGAAAAAGTGATGGAGCAAGCCATGGAGATGCCTGTGGGAGAAGCAGTTCAGCAAGGAGGAATTGCAATGTAAATGCCCAGAGGTGGTAGCATGCTCTGAAAACTGCAGTGAGACCCATTTGACTGGAGCTGTGTGAGCCAGGAGACTGGCAGGAGATAAGGCTTTATCCTTTGAGAAAATTTAGGGGCTTAGACGACTTGAGATCAGATTTCTCTTGCCTAAAGCTCAGAGCATCCTAGCTGCGATCTTGCCACACCCCCTGTTTTAGGCTGCTTCTATTATAAATATTATCACTACAAGCCATCTCTATTCTGCCTGATCCAGTGGCAAGGGAACACTATCATCTCAGAATAGCACAGCTAGACTGTTGATGCAAAAATGAAATCACATCTGATGATCTGATGGGTGAATCTGAAACCAGATAAGTAGAGAGTATGGAGATCAGAAGTAGGGACAGGCATCAGGTAGCAACGGATCAAGATGTGAAAGGCTTTTGGATGTCAACAGTGACTAGGGCAAATGACCAACAGCTTTTTAGCAGCAGCTATTTATGAAGAGTGAATTTTTCTTGGACTAAGGCTAATTAACGGGATGGGAGAAAACACCAAGGATATAAAAGTGGAGGGGTTTGGAGGACAATGTTCAGATTGGGTCTCATGGAAGAGAGACAGACCACAGGCAAACTTGCATACTTTTGGTTTGTTTGTTTGAGACAGGGTCTCAATCTGTAGCCTAGGCTGGCTCCAATTTTACTGCATAGCCTAGGTTGGCCTCAAGCTAATGGTAACCCTCCCACTCCGGCCTTTCAAATTCAGGGATTACAGACGTGGGCTACCACACTTGGCTAGTTTGTGTACCTTTAACCATGGAGGTGATTTAGTGGTACAAACTCCTCATCACCAAAATGAGTTCAAGCCTTCTTGTGCTTATTCATCCCAGTTGCCCTGGGTTTTTAGAGCTATCACCTTATTTTAATAGCACTATAATGGACAAATGCCTGCCAGTGGAGTGGTCATTAAAAGTAGGACCACATGCGGGCTTGTCAGTTTCCACTTGAAGGAAGCTCTGAGAAGAATTTGAAAGGGATTTCTTATAACTAACAGAAGTGGAAGAAATTGTCTTATTATGAAAGAGTTCTGGAGAGAGCCCCCACATGCGGCTTGCATTTCCCTTCTGCTGCTGACCTGGCAGTATTGGAGTCACTGTAGCAAGTAACTTCTGTAGTGACATACTCATATTCTAGTGCGTCGTCTACTCTGTTCATGCTGCTTGGAAGGAATGCAGAATCCTGGGCTATGAAAGGTATACCTCTGACCTCCTGGCAGTTAGGATTGTTCTCCATGCTGTAGTTGATTGAGTTAGGACATAAGGATGTGAGCTGAAGTTCCTTTTGCAAAAGCTATAACTATGCTGAAGATCTTATGGGGGCTCAATTGGCTTGAATGTCATGACTGTGGAGAGCTAGAAAGTTGCAAACCCAGAGCTATATCACCCTGTGCTATGTCCAGTTCCCTTGATAACCACTCACTGTCCACCTATACATCTGACCTAATATTCTTGTTACCATCAGGTAGCCATTTGGAATGTAACAACTCAGCAGATCACTAAATTTCATCAGCCTCAAAGCTATGAATGTCAACAGATAGCATCTGAGGTCTATAGAAGAGATTTATCCACTTGACTATAACCTGTCTGCTTGACGTTTCCAACAGTGCATTTTGAAAATGCCTTGATTTATGAATCCTTTGTTTTGCAACTATAAGAAATGAATGAAACTGTTTTCACAATGGGACATGTTATTTGGGATATGATTTGTACTCCTGGGTCATTGTCACTCATGTTTAGGTCAAGAATAAACTCTCTTACTCCTTTTGAGGTGAGAGTTGTGTTTTATATGACATGGAGCAACAGAACAGAGAAGAAACAGAGAAGAGCGAGCTAGCTTCCGTTAACAAATGGGTGATGGGCAGTGAAGAATACCTCCTTTCTGCCATTGAGCTTGCTCTGTACCTTGTCTCTTTCTGAAGGGCTATTTGGACAGAAGGGTTGGTCTATATGCTGAGCTCAGCAGAATGGTAGCAGATGTGCCTGATTAATCGTTTCAGCTGTGAGCAGTGTCCTGGAGAGTGGTGTTCTACATGCTATACAATTGCCACCTCTGCACTAAACCAATATATTTTGTAATAGTACAAATATTTCTGTTATATTTTCTTTCATAGTGGGATTTATTTTAAATTGGTGAAAAGTGAGAATCTGTGTCCAAAGAAGGGTTTGCTATCTCAAGGTCAAAAGGCATGTATAATAACAACTTAGGTTGTTAGTCAACTCAGGCTATTTTGTTGACATAACACAATTGTGATTTTAGGGTTAATCTGAGTACAAATATAAAGTAATTCATTCTGGAAGATCATCTGTCCTGTATCAGTAGAAGTTCAAGTTGAATAGTCACTTGAAAGGAAGTACAGAGGAGATTCCAATGGTGTTTGAACTTCAGATCCATTTAAATATCTGGTTCAATGATCTCTTTAAAATGTAAGCCTGCTGCTTGATCGTTCTTAAGTTCTCAATTTATCTAAATGCCTTCTGGATTTTCTTAAGGTCATGGTTACTTAGATATTCATTATGAATGTTATTCATTTTCAGTGGTTCAATATAGCCTGAGTTAGTAGAAAAAGTAATTCAATTCAGAAAATTCCCTCACTATTGAAATAGGTTATATACCTATATGGCAGACATAAGGAAAATAATGCATAAGTATTCCTATAATATTCAAAGGGAATGCAACTTTAAGGGTTGCTTAACCTTGCAAATGGGAGACCTTTGGAACTGGGTCTCTTTCTAGCCCAGGACTTCTTTGACTGATGCTATACATTCAATAATGACTAATAGATGTTTATTTGTGGCAGTGATTATGATTCACAAAATGTTGGAGACTGTATTAAAACAATGTACATTTTTTTTGGTAGTTTTGAGACAGGATCTCCCTGTAGCCCCAGTTGGCCTGGAACTCACTATGTAGGCCAGGCTGGTTTCAAACTCACAGAGATCCACCTGCCTCTACTTCCCGAATGCTGGGAATATATTATCTAAGACATACTGATGCTTTTTCAGGAAAAATCTGACTTTGCTATGGCACGTCTCCTACCTAAGGCTCACTCAGGTAGCCTTTGACTTAACTGAAAGCCATTTATATAGTGGCCTCTCTTTTTATAAAACAGTGATCTTAATTTCTTCTTCTTTGAGTATAAAGATGTATCATTCATTGAAGACTTCCTGTATGTTGGACATTTTACTAAACACATTATATCCATTCTTTCATAGGTTATTAATTACATTTAAAAATATATTTTATTATTTTAATTTTTATGTGTATGTGTGTATTGCCTGCATGTAGGTAAGTGCACCTGTGTCGTGCTACATTTTTTATTAACTATAATGACAACTGCAAAGAACGTTTTGATGATTTTATCCTAATCTCATGACTGTAGAAACTGAGACACATGGAGTTTAAATCACTTATCAAAGGTCTCATTGCCGGTAGGTATCAGAACTGGGATTGGAATTCAGACTTGGATCTGGTAAGTGCTATGTGTATGCCATTGAACAAGTTACTTTAACTATTTAGGACTGTTTCTCATTGAAGAAATAAGCATATCATGCAAGAATGCTAAAGTCATCACCATTGTCTAGGTAAATTATAGTTGATCACTACAACCCTGTAAAGTTGATACTGTGTGTAAACAGAGAATAACTTGCCCACTGGCCTAATATTTATTAATGAACAATTATTCCCACCATGAAGTGGTTTATTTAAAAGTCTCTTTATTTAATAACTATATTTTATCTCAAAGGAGATATCTCCAACAGCTGTTCCCAATCTTGGTATTCTAGATTAGATTAGAGTCAACCTTAAACTTTGCTTCAAAATGCTAAGCCTTACTGACAGAAGGGATACTTGCTAGAGTGAGGGAAATATGTAGTCTTTCTGTCTTCCCAGGGAACCTAGTCTGTGAGTGTCTGGATGAGCTATGAGAAACTTACATTCCTAACACTTGCCTGTTTACACTTTTGCAGAATTATCTTTCTGGAATTTTGTGCAGCTCTACCTTAAGTTTCTGTGGGAGAGAAGGACAAAAATGGGGATTAGGGGAGGGATAACTAATTCTAAGGATGTTTGAATAACTATATGAAATCCTACTGTTTTATAAGCTTCATATTTATACATATTCACCTAAAATAGTTTAATTGGAGTTATCCTACACAAAGGATTGTGCTCATCCCAAAAGTCATAGTTGGCCAAAAAAAAAAAAAAAGAAAAAAAAAAAAAAAAAAGCCCAGGGTGAAGTGTGGGATACCTCCCCTTGAGCTGTTGGTCAGAGGTGTCCCAGAGACATCCATAACAATATGGGCTATTGCCATTGCCCTTGGTTGCCCACCAGAACTTGATGGTAAGACCCTATTGCTGCAGACACCACACAAATTGATCACGGGACATGGAGAAATCATGTTGACACTGACCAGGACGCTTCCTCAATGCTGGCTAGTTGGAAAGGAAAAAAGGTTATCAACAGTCTTACCTAGCTGTCATCCTGTGAACTTCAATAATGACCAGCATGGCCAGATATGCCCATGGGTACAATAGTGGTACATAGGTTATGGGGGTAAGAACTGCTTTCTGATTGGACTTAAGGCCTGCTCCACTGGAGGAAACATGCCCAATACTGCAAATTTGGCCAAGAACTCATGGTTAGGGAGCTCACAGGCCCCAGGGGGGATGCTACTACTATTATTTTCTTAAAAGGATACAATATTGAACTGCACTCTAACTTTGTATCTCTCTACTCAGATATTGTAGCTTGCAGACAACACCAGAGAAGTTTCTTTGTGCAGTGGTTAGCACAGAAACTCACAACTGGTCAAAGTACAGAAAATAAGCAACCATTAGTGCTCATCCAAAAATAAGATATCACATCACACGCCATCCAAAAGATCAGGAACCATCACTGAAGAGGGGGAGGAAAGATTGGAAGATTCATAGGTCAGAGAGGATTGGACAAAAACTATCTTCTGGACATGACAAGATCACTGCATTCAGGAGCTCACAGTGTCTGTGTTTGTCTGCATAAGATCAAACCAGTCAACATTCTAGTGTGGAGTGGGAGTGAGTTCATGAGCCTCCACCCCTAATTGAGCAGCTATGTGCAGTTGATGGATTTTGAGGGAAGAAGAGTCAGTTTTCTTTAAGGGTGTGGCTCATAGTAGATCAGCCAAACTTCAGTGAAAAACCTATACCCATAAGTGTATGGTGTACACAATTTGGATTCCATGGATTATTAAACTTAAAAAAAAAAAGAGATCAGGATTTGTGGATTAGGAAGGTAATATATGGATTTGGGAGTTTAGATGTTGGGGTGAACATAATCAACATACATTATATGAATGTCTCAAAGAATTAATAAAATATTTATTTTAAAACTAATCTTTTGACATTTATCATTATGTAGTTATAAAAACACTTCTAAGAACATGCCCTCTATAATGTTTAGCATCCTATTTATGAAGACTTCTTCCAGATGATTTTTCTACTCAAGGCTTTGCTTCTGCTAAGGACCTAGGACATTTGTCTCCAGCACTAAGAATTCTGCAATAATGTGGTCCATACTTTTCAATAAGGAAGCTCAGAATCAAATTTGAAGTTCCACAACAGTAAACATTTGGGAACATTAGTCCATAACTGTTATTGTAACAGGCTGCTGGCAGAAGATGTTTCAAAACCTTGAAGACAGTAGCAAAGGCTTTCTTCAGCATGAACTTGTTCATGTATAGTAAGACAATGTGTGGCAGTTTATCTCGCTACATTGAATGACACTGCATACTATTGCATGTATGGCAGTGTCTGTCATTTCACAGCGGAAGGGTTTATACTACCTCACCAGATGGTTACACAGAATTACACTGGGCATTGGTTCATGCTCTTTAGAATCATGCTACTTACTATCTTTGTGTGTGTGTGTGTGTGTGTGTGTGTGTGTGCCCTACACTAGGGCACTGTGTAGTAGCTCACATTGTTCATGGCTTGCACTCCTAAACTAGACAGTGCCTCACACTGCATGCAGTTCATAGCATTGTGCTGTTTATTCGATCTTGCTGTGCAACTCACCCCACTTCTGTGTGCAGCACTTCATTCCAGGCAGCTCTCACTCTGGCACTGTATGGGGGCTCACAGAGAACATAGCTCATTAGTACTGAGTTTAGCATTATGGTAAGTGAGGGCCTCAAGAGCAGATACTGCTCTTTAAAAATTGATTACAAGCCTGGGGTGGTGGTGCATGCCTTTAATCCCAGCACTCGGGAGGCAGACACAGGCAAATCTCTGAGTTCAAGGCCAGCCAGGTCTACATAGTGAGTTGCAGGCCAGCTGAGGCTACAGGGAGACCCTGTCTCAAAAAGACCCCCCCCAAAAAAATTGATTACAAGGAAAAGAGAGCTTTCCAAGTTCATACTTCTAAGAGAATAGAGGACAGACTAGTTATTTTTAGTATTTACATTATTTTTCTGCCAATTCTCTAAGGCAGGAGTTCAAGCTACAATGAAGTTCCATGTTGCTGTAGAGAGCTCTGGCACTGGAGAGTCTCATCTTAGCAGAGCCTGGGAGAGGCTGTTGTTTACAACTGAACTGAGGAACAGGAGGAACCACTGTGAATGGGTTTGCTGTAATCCATGTGGATAATGACCTTTACCTACCAGATCTTGCATCTGGTTGGATGGTGGCTCTGGCTGTGTTAACTCACACCCAAACTGTAGCTTCATCCACACAGGGTGGAACAGTTGGCCAATAGATGGATAAACTTCATAATGGGAAGCCAAATAGAAAGTAGATTCAGAGTAGTCTACGAATCACTTTTATTAGGATATGTTTCATGTTTATAGGGAGATTTTACTGTAGAAGAATCAAAGCCTAAAGTACCCCTAAAATCGGGGATGGATCTCCAAAGAATAGGGGTTGATTTTAAATTCTAGAATTTGGGAATGTAGGAGGTAGATGGAACAGTCCTGAGGCCTCCTGAGGCAAACAGAAACACAGGCCTGGTTGATCACAGATACAATGATCAAGACCAAGAAAGTAAAAACATACTGACTCTCATCCCTGTGCCTGAAGAAGAGGAATGATATTTTCCCTAAACAGCATCCAGCCTTTCTTTTCTTTTGCCCCCCTCCCCTCAGAAGTGGGTGATCTTTGTGTCTCATTCTGATAATCATTGGTACAGGTCATTCTTATGTTCCCTTTCCATAGCTGCACAGTGAAACAACATTGGGCAATGATGTGTTTTCTGTGATTCAGGGCTCCCTCAGGAAAGTGTTGCATACTTAACCCCAACTCCAGCACTCTAAGCTAGTTTTTATGTCTCTATCTGCATAAATACTTTATATCTTTCAATAACTATAATGAATTAGCCTTTTACATTAAAATATTTTATTTATCATTTTTATTTTATGTGTATGAATGTATTGCCTACATGTACATAAGTGCACTCATGTCAGGCAATGCCCACAGAGGTCAGAAGAGGGCATCAGATTCCCCAGGAACTGAAGTTATGGACAGTTGTTAACTGCCATGTGAGTGGTAGGAATTGAACTCAGGTCCTCTACAAGAGCAGCCAGTGCTTTTAACCGTTGATCCATCTCTCCAGAATTCCCTTTAAAATCTTAATACTTCATATTTACTATCACTTAAAGTTTTGATTTACTTGTATATAATTTATATGTGATTAACGTCAGTTTTGATGAATAGCAGGTACACAGGTACACACAGGGCGAGATGGGCCACGTTGATTTGGGAGATA
>NW_008341810.1:669113-669589 GCF_000622305.1 Nannospalax galili | reverse complement strand
ATATATATATATAATCTTTGCTTCTTTTTGGTACAGGATCATCTTTCTCTGTAGTCCATGCTGGCATGGAAATTATGGGAAGCTTCCTGCCTCAGACTCCTGAATGCTGGGATTGTAGATGTGAGCTTTCACATGTCTTTTTCTGATACCCACCTTCTTCTAAATGCCTAGCCCAGTGTGCCCAGGTCACACATAAAACTTGTTGAAGGGAATGCATGATGGAGTCCTTAGGGCCTCACAGTCTCTGATGCTGTCTCTCCTTTGCAGAGCCCTCTTGCTGAAGTTCATAAAAGTTCTGTAGAGTCAGTTTCAGAACCACTATTTTTAGATTTTGCAAAGCGACCCCGACATCACAGCACCAGAACCACAGCAGAGAGCTTTGAGCAACTGCATCCAAGGGAGAGCCCTGTAGTTTTCCATTTCCTTTCTCCTGCTTCTTCCGTTCAGCTGCGGGATTACAGGTTTTTTTTTTTTTT
>NW_008341810.1:637997-669069 GCF_000622305.1 Nannospalax galili | reverse complement strand
GAGTTTCTTCCACATGTAAACACTGTTAAGAAATCTGGCTGATGTTGAAAGGCCTGTGTTGGCTCAATTTTTTTTTTTTTTTTTTGTTCTCATCTGTGGATCCCGCACAGGCCTGTGGAAAGGTGCTGGTCCCAGGTAGGCTTGTGTTTTAAGTGCAGTTTCTACTTTCGGATTTGTTTTCGCAGCCAAACCCTTACCACTCCTTAACACATCTCTGTGCTTGCTTTGTTGCAGATGTCCCAAGAACATCCCAGGATCTGAGGCTGGATTGCAGGGAACATGAAATCAAGGTTGGCTGACATCATCCTGCCTCTATCCCCTCCTGCCTTGAGGACTCAAGAAAGTTGGAGCTTCTCTTGGACATAGCTCAGGGAAAAACAGCTTTGCTTTCAGACTTTTTTAAGGAGTCGTGGCTGTGGGGAACAGGGTAAGGATCCATTTATCCACAAGAAAGCTTAAGAGTTGCTTTTCTTTCCTTCAGGCTAGTGCTCTCCCTTTTCTTTAAGAGCATTAGAACACACTTTTTCTCTTCCTTTCCCTGGATTCTTCCAGACATTGTTATTTCATTTGGACATACTGATTCTTAGAGGTTTTATCTCTGAACCCTTCCTGGACTCCTTCCCTTGCTGTTTGATAGGAGGAAGGCAAAGCTTAGCACAAAGGAAACAGAATGGCTTGCAAGAGGCTTGCTGTCCTGAGCCACCTGCAGGAAGGCACCTAGGCAGAGCCCAGAGACTCCTCTTTCAAAACAGAGCAGTTTGCCTGTAAATCAAATCAAAGGTGCTTATGAAAAGAATACCTTCTTTGGGGGCTGAGTTCTTCCCCTCCCCATCAGGCCCTGCTGTCACCAGGGAAAGACTCAGTTTATTCCTGGTTTGAAAGGCAAAAGGCTTTAAAAAGTAGCATCTGCCACTCGGGAGGCAGAGGCAGGCAGATCTCTGTGAGTTCAAGTCCAGCCTGGTCTACATAGTGAGTTCCAGAACAGCTGGGGCTATAAGGGGTCTCAAAAAGACCAAAAAAAAAAAAAAAAAAAGTTAGCATCTTTTCTGGCTCAGGTTGCTGAAGCCAGCTCTGTGTGCAGACCTGCAGCCTGCTTGGCTAGGAGTGGATTGCTAAAGTTTTCCTTTACTGTTTCACTTTAAAAAATACAGTCTTTTTCTCCTCTGGTATGAAAATGATGGATATTTTCTACAGTACATCCCTGTAAGGACTAGCCCCAAAGGGAGATATTCATTCCTCTCCCAGAGCCCCGTCACTCAAAGGCAAATAGTATAAGCATGCTGACATTTCCTTCTGATTTTTTTCTAGTACCTTTAGAGTTAGAACATTCCCAATCTATGTCCATTGTTTCTTCATTCATTGGAATTTGAGGATTTCCAAATGGAATTTTATATTTGAATAGAAATGTTTTAAGAAAAATAATTGAATGCAGAAGACACATAAACTGAAATATCATCTGTATAATAGTATTTCATTTTTGGAACTCCCAGAGTGGCAATTGCTTTCAATATATCACATTTAGATCCATTTATTAATTAGAGAGAGGTGATGAGCTGGCAGTTCCCTGGAGCAGAAGCCTGTCTATCCAGGATGAATAAGTTCAGTGTTCTCAGTCATACTTCTGAGTACTCTAGTGCCTAGGAGACTGAACAATTTATAGCAGTGCATCACTTACCACAGGCATACAGTTTGAGAAATGTATCAATTTCACCATTGTATGAACATGATGGAGGTGGTTACACAAAGTAGGATGTGTCTAGGTGATACGATCTTATGGGACCTTCATCATCTATATGGCCCATCACTGCCCTTCACCACCACACAGGGACAGTATTTATAGACAGCAGCATTCTCTACAGGAGAAAGCAACAAAGATGGCAGGTTTAAGGTAGAAAATGGTAAAATGGTACTCCCTCTGAACTGGCACATGTGGACACATGCTAGGATTGCTGTGGAAGTCCAACTCCTACAGACCAGCTGTTCCAGTATGTTGTATCAGGCCATGACTGGCCTAGTCTTGTAGAGTAATTGTGGCATGAATGGGGAACTTGAGAGTTTGGGCTGAGTTTCACCTTGGCCACTTGCCTTTGACCAGCTGCTTTCTCTTTTTGAGTTAGTTTTTTCCATAACAAAATGAGTAACATAAAATTAAATGTTCTCTACGATGGTTTCTGGGTCCCAAATTCTATCTACAAAGCAAAATCACATTCACAAACATGGAAGACACGTGTCAGAACATTCATACCTGCCCTATGCTTCTAGATACCAGGCAGACATGAGGAAAGAGTTGTTCATTGGTTCAGATCTTGAGTCTGTTCCTTACTTATGTGGCTGACATTGGACATGTTATTAAGTTTCTAAACTTCTCTTTGCTCCTGTGGTAAAAGAGATGTGGTAAAAGAGAATCACAAAATATCATGTATCTTTAAGGTTGTTATAAGGATTCAATGAATGCAAATGAACTTCAAGTCCACAAACATTTATTAAGCACCCAATGTAAGGCAGACACCCAGGTCCAAGCTGTGTGAGCAGCAGGAAGCAAGTGACTAGGGCCTCTTTTCTCAGGAAACCCCCTTACTGGTTGGAGGTATGGGAAGGAGGACAGTGGAGTTTTGTGCAGACAATGAAAGCTATGTGACACAGAGAAAGTGACTGGGTAGCCACTTCTGTATGCATGGTCAGCAAAGGTCTATGGTAGTGACATTCAGGCTGAAATGGGAGTGACAAGAGGAGCCATCCATAGCCAGGGACCAGGACAGGATCTGAGAGGTGCAGTCACCAAGTCTCTAAGAAGGAAGAGGACGAGAATGATGTGTTGAAAGCACGTAATAATGAAACCAGTGTGGCTGGAATATGAAGAATGATGGAAAGTTCTAGAAGGAAGTGAAGGAAGCAAGGCACAGGGCTTAATAAATCAGGAAAGTAATTCACAACTCTTGGTCCAAAAATGCCTAGAGTAAGATGCTTGTCTCTGAAAATGAAGAAGGTTCTAGAGAAGCCAGTTTCTTCCTAGACCCTGAAGTGGGGAAGCAAAAGTTTTATCACGAGCTGCTGTGCCAGTTTCCATGGTGAAGAGGCTGCCTATATCAAATAGACACATTGAGGGGGCAGTGGCCCTCTGAGGCATCCTCAGCAAATTCAAAGCCAATGGCTAAAGTAGAAAAGTGGCTAGAGATGGTCAAGAAGTTGACAAAGAAAATCCAACAACAAACAAACTTTAAAAACCTTAAACACGCTCAGATACAGATACAAATTTAGTTCAGTCTCCAGGCTGAAAGAATTCCTCTGGGAGGAAATGAGGGAGAAGAAAATGAAGGCCTAGCAGATGGCTAGATGAACGCAGAGCACACATGCCAAATCCTTGGGTTGCTCAAAGAAAGGGAGTCTTAAAGGAGACATGCCCCAAATAACAAATTCCGTAGTCTTCCATTATTGAGAGTATTTTCCTTCTACTTAAGAGTTGCTAAGAGATCCATTCTGTCTTCCTCAGGGCTGTGAGGGCTTTGCTTCTTATTTACAAAGTCCCCTCAAGCTGCCCACAGGTCCTTTCCTAGGACTTCAAAAAAGGCTAATGTTCTAGGCAAGAAGTAATTACAGCTCTTGGTTTCCAGCTGTCCGAGGAGCCGCTCAGTTAATTGGCTGTGCTATGCTGGTCTGTTTTCCTGAGGCTTTTGCTATAGTTCTTCCTCTTCTCCCGTGTCTGGGGGAATTTTTAAAGTCTAGCACACTCTTCACACTCTTGAAATTTAGGTTCCCTCTGAGGATAGGGCTGCCATGAGGCAGCCATTGATTTCCAAGTCTCCTTAGCTACCTTTGCTGGTTGTCTGTGGAGTTAAAGAGGACTGCCTGTTCATTAGCTAATGTATGACAATTTCATTAGCATTAATGAGGCCCATTTGAAAAACTCACACCAAGAGTGAGTGGGATTATCCTGTGCCAAGGGAAGTGATTGGGGAAAACGTTCCCTGGCTCAGTTAGGCTCTTGTTAGGAACAAAGGAACACTGAATGTATCCCAAGACAGTGGTCATATTACTTAAGGATATGATTATCTGAGAAAACTGGGAAATAATATTTTGAAAACATTTTATAGTGGAGACTTCAAACACATACAAAAGACTCATGCTCTTCTGAGCTGCCACACATGCGTTGTTCAGCTCCAACGGTTAACATTTAGCCAGTTTTTCTTCATCTATTTTCCCCATATTATTTGTTTGTAATTTTCAGACTTCATACCATTCCAGAACTCATTTGTGCATTTTCAGGGTCCATCTCTAACAGAAAAAATGTACTGCCCTGTCACTGTTGCAAATTGTAGTTCCATGAATCAAACTGATATGGAAAGTGTTGCACAGATAGTGTATTAGGAGTGGCTATAGGACCAGCAGCCGCAGGAGGAAAAGAACAGGAGGGAGCATGGCTGGGGAGAGGAGAAGTAGGGTTGCCCGGTGATCCTCCAGGAGAGCCCGTGGACGTGGCTGATCCCAAGGAAATCGACAAAGTAGAGGACTTGCTACTTGTTCCCAAGAGGTTGGCACTTTTTACTTCCGTAATATTCTCAAATTGAACAGGATACCCCTGGAAGAGGATTTAACCCAGGGGTGGGTGTGTGGGTGTGCGTGCGCACACAGGGTGGTGTTCCTATGTTCACCCGAGAGAAATATGAAAACAGTATGAGGGTAATTTCTAGACAGATCCATTGCAAGAGGCTAGTATCTAGTAGTACTCTCAACAGTGGAGGGAGTAATCTTTTTGTTCCTTAAAGAGGATTTGGGTGATGTTCATCACAGCATCCCTCTAGTCATCAGAGCACATAGCAAAACCAGCAATGACTTTTTAACATGATTTCACACATGAAAGGTCTACAAAAGGTCCACATGTGAAAGACATATATAAAATAGAAAATTCCTTTGCTGTTTGTCTACTCTGAATTAAATATATAAATAAACATTGGAGCTCTCTGGGAGGATTCTCACATCTGCAACATTTAAAAAAATTTGTTGACTACAATTTTTTTGTTTTTGTTTTAATTTCTCTAACTTTTAAATATTTATTTTTATATGTATGAGTATTTTGCCTGCATATATGCAGCTATACCATATGTGTGCAATGCCCACAGAAGCCCGAAGAGGGTGTCTTATCCCCTAGAACTGGAGTTAGGGATGGTTGTTGGTCACCACGTGGGTGCTGGGGACAAAGCCAGAGTCCTCTACAAGAGCAGCCAGTGACCTTTACTGCTGAGCCATCTCTCCAGCCCCTGTTTTTATTTCTATTTGAAATAAATAGAAATAGGGAGGCATATACTGAAAAAAAATGCCTTAGAAAATTTAGTAAACAGGAAATGTGGCAATTTTTATCTTTAAGTGTTTAAGAAAAGATAGAGATAAGACTGGAGTGGTGAAGAGCTGACTGACCACTTGGAGTGAAACTGTAATAAAAATAATGTTACTTGATGATCCAGGCTCTTCTGAACAGCTGTGAACTACGTGGACATCTGAAGATATGTTGCTATTAGAACAAATCATGGACTAAAAATACTGTGCATTTTATCACATCGACAGCACTTCACTAATAGGACTTGTTGACACGGTCATTTCGTCTAGTGGAAAAGTGGTAGAAAATGTGGAAACTGATGGAGAATCTTTGTGGATACTGCAAAGCTATTGTACAGTTGTTACAAAGCCTCATTTATAACTCTTACCCCAATCTTCAGAGGCTGGTTTTGGTGACTGAGAAACTGGAAAGAAGTGGTCTTGTAAAGTTTACTGAAAAGTCTATAAATCAGTAGCCTCCAGCTGTGTATGTGGTGTGTGGCCAGGCACCAGAATTGAAAAGCAGAGGGATATAGATTGCTTCTCTAAGCATTTGTTTGCAATGATGAGGGGGAAGACAACATTTAACATAATGGAGTAAACAAATAAATATACACGCAGTCTATTTTCCTTTTGGTTGTGCAGTTGGTTATTTTGGGGGCTCTTTTTACAAACCTTACTTTAATAGTATAAGGATGAAAATATTATCTCTGTTTCATAGGTAAAGAGAGATAATTTAAAAATTAAACAATAAGAGAAAACAGTCTATATGGTTAGAAAATAATCTGTATCTTTTGATGGGAACTCTACTGTGCTTCTGGTAGACAAAGATGCCATTCCTTGAGGGTTCAGAATGGGGAAAATTGAGAAGAGATGCTGGGATGTCCAGAATGCCAGGCACAATTGGCTCCTGATTCTCTTGGTTCAGTGATTTAAGGCACTCTTCCCTTGGCGATGGTAAACTGGGCTTCTGTGTAGGACTTTATGATATAAATGGAATGAAGGAACTTTGGAGACTTCCGAACATCTGGGGTTATTATGCTAGTTCAATGCCATGGCATAGAGTGGAAGACAGTATGAAGTCAGATGACTGCTTTTCCATCCTAACTACAGTTACTAGCAGCGTGGATGCATGCATTACCCCAGCGTATCAGTTTTCTGATCTATAAAATGAAATGACTAAGGGGAGCTCAAGACCATGCAGGAAGCCAGTCAGTATTGATGTTCTCTTCTTTATCCACTTCATTAAGTTCCTGGTCTTTAGCACAAAAACAACAAGTTCATTGGAAGCAATGAATATACTTTCAACAACATCAGAATTCCTGACCTTTTTTTTTTTTCCCCATCAGCACCCACATTGCCTGGGAATCTATGCAACATATAATACAAAAGGTAAGCCATGTGATCCCTTGAATTATTTTATAAATTGTAGGTGAGTCCCTGCAGTGTTCAGGTTTGCCTTCCTTATCTTGTTTGTGGTCCATTTTATCAGTAGTGAGTGACAATAACAGAAGCTGTAACTCACTGGACATTTACTATGTGTTTCAAAAAAGAACAATAACTTTATGGGGTAGATTTGCTCACTATTCTCATTTTAATGAATACACATTTGAGCCTTGGAATATATAAATTGTTCAAGGCCATAAATCTGGCGACTGATGGAGCATGGCCTCAAACTAGCATTTTGTAACCCAAAGGATGAGAAGTTAAAGCTTTGTGGTCCTAATTATTATCTCCTGGTCCTATTGGGCTTTGATTGCTTAGGTATAAAGAAATGAATCATGGAAAGAAAGAGGTAGTTGGCTTTAGACAATCAGATATTGAGCAGTCTAATTGGTCAGAAATCTAGCTGAAGCCTCTTTGTAAATAAGTGAAGGTTACTGACATGAGCCTCTAACTTTGATACTGTGGATCTGCCTTCCTACATTGATGGCATTGTCCAAATTGAGCATAGGGAATTTGCCAGAAATAGCTTCAGCTTACTTTGTCCCTAGAGAGTGTGATCACAGAAAGAGAACATATGTCCATTTGGCCACTCAGGTTCATGACCTCAGATTAATCCCTGTGGACAGGAGAACAGAAAAGTCTCATTAGATTGCCTGGGGTCATGGTCCTTTAATTTATGGGGTTAAATAGACTGGAGATCAGAGCAAAATATCCTTGAGAAGACACAGAACAAAAGCACAATGGGACATAAAGATACATGAAAAAAAGAATGTATTTTTCCATAATGCTGAGACACATGAAAGCTAAGAATGTCACTTCTTTTTCAGCTCTGATCTCTTCATGTAAAATGAGATTAATAGCTATTTGTATAAGAAAGTTGTTGAGAGAGGCAAACGAAGAAAGCCCTTCGTAAACTGTACAGACCTGTGAAAACATTTCTTCATACCAGTGCTTGTGAAAACCTGCTGTTCCTTGAATGATATTTGATCTGACATGTGACTTGTGTTACAGTACCTAGTACCACCCACCAATCACAAGCCATATACCCACTAAAAGGATGAGTACACATGCTCTAGAACATACATGCTCTAAATTCTTCAGCCTCAAGAGAAATAAAAATGAGAGCATTACAAATATTCTGGGATGTAGCTATTTATATCTCATGCCAAATCCAGCCAGGAACAGCTTAATTTTGGGTTTACCTTAAAAGTCTCTCTTAAAAGGTAAAAGCCAAATAACAGGGATGAAGATAAAAATAAACAGACAGTTTATACAAAAGGAAAATACAAAGTAAGAATTCAAAGCTTGGAGAGATGCAGGTGAAACTGAGCTTTGAACAGTTGGTACATTTTAAGGTAAGTTAGAACTTTGCACAGATTATAAATCAAGAAGAAAAAAAATGGAATTTCAAATGATTAAATCTATTTTAATTGAACTTTTGTGGTTTCCATACAATGTAATTTGATGGTGTTTAGATCTTCTCTCCTATATGCACCTCCCCTTACTGCCCCCTGCCCAATGTAATGTCTCTATTATATAGATAATAAGACCTACAGAGTCTAATATGTGCCCCCAAATGTCCTTCAGTGTGAACCCATCCACTGCAGCCTGAACCTACCAAGAGTTCCACCCTTGTAAAAGACTGTCTCTACCCCTCCCAGCAGCCATCGATTGCCACTGTTTCCTTAGGTTGGGTTGGGGTTTCTTACCTACTTCCTTATGTTTATGCTGAGATTTTTGTCTGATTTGAGCTTGCATGGGGCTTGTGCATGCTGTCACCTTTGCTGTGAGTTCATATGAGTAACTGGCCAGCTGTCTGGAAAACTCTGTTTCCTTGGAGTCATGTACCACCTCTGGCTCTTACGATATTTCTGCTCCTCTTCTACAATGATCCCTGAGCCTTGGGAGACAGAAGTTTGATATAGGTGTCCTATTTGGGGAGGCATACTCATTAGGCTCTTGTTCTCTGCACATTGGCCATCTGTGGGTTTCTGTATTAATCACTCTCTGCTGCGTAAGGAAACTTTTCTGGTGAGAGTTGAGAATTCATTAATGTATGGGTTTAACAATAAGATATTAGGAGTCAGTTCAATTTGATAAGTATTTAGAAAAGTAGTATTAGGTTCTCCTCTGTGTCTTGTGATCTCTCTAACCTCAGGTTCCTAAGCCTCATATCAGTGTCAGGTATGTGCTCCATCCTATACAGTGGACATTAAATTCAATTAAAGAGTTATTTGTTATTCCCATAACATTTGTGCCACTGTTGCACTGGTGGGCATATCTTTCCAGGCCAGTTGTTATTGTAGTTTACAACACTCATAGCTGGATAACACTGGCGATTATTGATGATTATTTTTTCCTTCCAATAGCATGCAATAGTACCTTCTAGCATTATGGATGCTAGCCAGTAGAGATGAGACTCTGTAGTCAGAACCAGCTTGTTTCTCCTTGTTTCTTTTACAGCTCATATATGTAGTGCCTTTAGCAATAGCATCTTACCATTCAGTTCTGGTGGAGAACTAGGAGTAGAGGTAATTGCCAGTATTGTTGAATGTCTTTGGGACCCCAGGTCAACAACTTCTACAACATGAGTCCATTCCTGCCATTGAGTCTTTTTGTTGTTGTTAGCTTCTGTTGTCTAGAAGGGGCAATGTCCCCCTGATATAGGTAACTCCTTTTAATCTCTTTTTATGATGTATATGGTAGGTTTCCATATGAATTTTTCATTTATGTATACAATTATATTGCCTGCATGTATGTATGTAAGTGCACCCATGTCATACAATGCCAGCAGAGGTCAGAAGTGGATATCAGATCTCCAGGAAATGGAGCTATAAACTGTGGTTAGCTATCATTTGAGTGTTAGGAACTGAACCTGGGTTCTCTGCAAGAACAGCCAGTACTCTTAACTTCTGAGCTATCACTCCAGCTCCACATTTTTTTATTTGTTTTTCTTTCTATTTTTATTTTATATGTATGAGTTCTTTGCCTGCATGTATGTAAGTGCACCTGTGCTGTGCAATGCCCACAGAGGCCAGAAGAGGGTGTCATATCCTCTGGAACTGGAGTTAGGGACAGCTGTTAGCCATCATATGCTGGGAACAGAACCTGGGTCCTGATTGTCTTAACCTCTGACTCATCTCTCCGAGTCTCATATGGCTTTTCCTAAAGGCCTTTAGTGTTACTTATCTGTCCCCATATTTCCTCCTCTGCCCTGCCCTCCTAATCCCCAGCCCATTTAACCTTTCCTATTCTGCTGTTCCCCTTTCCCTCTTCATATCAGTGCATTCTATCACACCTCTAAGGACGCCTCCCTTACCTTCCATGATTGTTACTAGTTTTTTGACTTCTCTGAATTTTCAAATTGAAACATGCATAGCCAAGATTTTAACACCAGTATCCAGCTATGAGACAGAACATGTGATGCTTGCCTTTCTTAGTGTGGGTTACTTCACGCAGGGTGATTGTTTCTAGTTCAATCCATTTGCCTGTGAATTTCATAAATTCATTTTTTAAGAGCTGAATAATATTCCATTGTGTATATGTACCACCCCATCATCCACTCATCAGTTGATAGACATTTAGGTTGTTTTTAATTCTTGGCTATTAAGAAAAGGTCAGAAATGAACATGGATGAATAAGTATTTCTGTAGTAGGCTATATAGTCTTTTGGGTATATGCCAAAGGGTTATGGTATAGCTGGGTCATATGGTAGATCAATTTTGAGGTTTCTGAGGAATCTCCAAACAGATTTTCATAACGCCTGTACCAGTTTCCATTCCCACCAGCAGTGTATAAGAATTCTCCTTTTCCCACATCTGCATCAGAATTTTTCTTTATTCTTTTGTATCTTAGCCATTCTGAGTAGGATAAATGAAATCTCAAAGTGGGTTTAATCTACATTTCCCTAAGGACTAAAGATGTTGAATATATTTTTAAGTATTTCTCAGCCATTTGCATTTCATCTTTAGAGAACTCCATGTTCAGGTCCTTGCCCCCACTTTTTAATTAGTTCTTTTTAAGTTTTATTTTTTGAGTTTTGTATATTCTAGATTATAACTGTCAGAGGTGTAGTTGGTAAATATTTTTTTTACCATTATGTAGATTGCTTCTTCATTTGAATGATGGTGCCCTTTGATGTAAAGAAGCTTTTTAGTTTCATGTGTTCACAACAATAATGATTAAATCTTAACACTGTCTTATGATAAGGCACCAGTGAATCAAAGGGGAGCTTGGTACTTGACCTCACCCTCTAGAGTGACTTGGGAAATCCTGCAGCCTTGTGCTTCTGCTAAAGAAATCTTTAAGATTTTTCTCACAGCATGTCTTTGAGAAATCTGTATTTAGAAAATTTTCTATGTGAAGAATGAGTTTCGCTAGGTTTATACCTCTGACAAACTATTATGTTCACTTAAGAGTTTATATGCGTGTTAAAAGTGTAGGAGATGTATGCAGTTGTTGCTTTCTAGACACCCAGACTTTGCCATGTTCCTCACTTTGTTAATGAAAGTTTAATGACTGAAGAACAACAACAACTTGCTACTATGGCTGCAGACAGGGTGACCTACATGCTCATTCTCATTCAGATAATACTGATTAACTGAATAACTGCCTTGCTGTTTCCCAGAGGTTTGGGTAAGTTTTGCTTCCATTCTCATTTAATTCTGAGACTGTGGAAACTTCCTACCTGATTTCTTCAAAGAAGACACTGGTCATTCCAGAGTATGTTGTTCAATCTCCAGATGTTTATATAGTTTCTGTGGTTTCTCTTTTTTTCTCTTTTAATTGCTAGCTTTATACCATTGTAATCTAATAAGATACAATAAATCATTTGTAATTGTTTTGTGTTTGTTGACTTGCTTTGCAGCCTAAAGTATGATCTATATAAGAGAAGTTTCCATGGGCTGCTGAGAAGACTGTGTATTCCACAGCTACTGGATAATAAATTCTGCAAATGTCTGCTAAGACCATCTGATCTTTGGTGTGGATTTACTCAGAATTTTTAAATTGGATGACCTATCTATTGATGACAGTGGGATATTAAAGTCACCCACTATTACTGCATTATGATGTAGTTGTCCTTTTATGTCCATTAACATTTGTTTTATGGAACTAGGGGCTCTGCATTTGGTACATATATACTTACAATTGTTATAGCATTGATATTAAGCCCTTTTAATATGTGTGGCCTTCTTTATCTCTTCTGACTAGTTTTAGTTTGCAGTCTCTTTTCTGAGTTAGAGTAGCTAACCAGCTTGTTTTCAGCTTTCATTTACTTTGAAAATTGGCCTCTGTTCTTTCATGCCCAGTCTGTGTGTTTTTGCCAGTGAGGCATGTTTCTTGGAGACAAGAGATAGTTGAATCATTTGTAAAGATTTAATCAGTCTGGGTCTTTTAATTTGTGAGTTAAGGTCATTTACATTAGGGTAATTGACATTATTGAGACAGGTTTTCTAATTCCTGAGGCTTTATGTATATTTTTTCCATATTATGAGTTTCCAGGTTTATTGTGCTGGATATTGTGGACTCTCCTACATCGTCTTTGTTCATTTACTCTGTAATGAAATTTATTCTTTCCTGTGTGTGCTCTCTTCATTGAGACTGCCTTTCTTTCCCCTCTATGTTTAGTATTCCTTTAAGCCTATTTCTACAGTGCTACTCTGGTGTTCACGAATTGGTTTACTTTGTGCTTGAAAAAACCTACTAAATATTTAAAATGATTTAAACAAGGCTGGACAGTGATATATGCCTCAAATCCCAGCACTTGGGAGGCAGAGGCAGGTGGATCTCTATGAGTTTGAGGCTAACCTAGTCTACATAGCAAGTTACAGGTCAGCCAGAACTATAGGGAAACCCTGTCTCAAAAAAACATTTAAAGAATTAGAACTCTTTTTTTTGTTTCATCTTAACAGAAAAACTGAAAAAGGATATCTATTAAAATGTTAACATAACTATGTGAAATTTATGTAAATGTACCAAACCAGTTTGCACTGGAATTGATATTTTTTGTTTTCTTACTCAACTCGTTGCCTTCTTTAATTCTGGCATTTCTTGAGCGATTTGCAATTTCTGCTCACACACTAGTAAAAATAATAATAATTTATTTATTCTCTGGTGCTGTAGCAAGCATTTCCTATTTAGGCTTTTTAAAATTTCTTGTGAAATATGTATTATTACCATATTAATCTTATAGATGAAGAAATTGAAAGTGAGAATCTTGTAGTAACTATAAGATAACAGAGTACTAAGGGCCAGTGTTTAAACCCACCTCCTACTGAATCTATACCAGGCTCTGTACCCAACGCAGCTTTTGTCCTTTTCAGTCCCACATTCTTTGTTGCCATAATTCTTTTGTGAAGTTGAAGGTTAGTGACCAATAGAATGACTGCATTTGTGGTCCTGCTGATGAAGCAGCCAGGGATAGAAGTATTCTTTGCATGTTTTCAGTGAGAACATCTCAGCTCTGCACACATGATTGCATGTCAGCAGACCCATTTTTGGCAGCTGTTGCAACTGGTCTATACCAGCATCACATTATCATCTATATGTCTGTAACTTGGCCTGGGCTATTTATTCTCCATCTTTGTGCTTGGTAAACTTCTAATAATTCACCATACCCATCTCTTCCTCTGCAAAGATTTTCCCTGATTTCTCATATAATGCCTTGTAATGTGCCCAAGGGCTGATGCCCCAGCCAGACACTCAGCTATAACATTGTCTTCCTCTATTACAATAACTTTGATGCTTAAATTTTGCCCTGTTAAGACCACTGACAGGAAAGAACATCTCCAGGTCCACTGTGTATTCTACGTACAGTATCTTACAAATGAGAGAGGCTTGACAAGTACCTGAAAAACAAATTTAAATTTGAATATGCAACAAACAAATATTGGGAGAGGAGCTACATATTTCCAACAACAAAAATAAGAAAAAACAAAACAGATTAGCAGATTTTTAAAAAGTGATAGGCTTGAGATTTGAAGATGAACCACAGCCAAAAATTTAAAAATGAATTTTCATATTTTGCTAAACTTTAAGCCAGAGTGATGTAACTACCTTCATAAGTCCATTAATACACTTTGGCTATGGTGGCCTGCCTCAAGGATATTCTTTTGCCAAATGCAGAATTATCCTTAATCCCCTAAGTTATCCCTGTTCCTCACTCAAAAACCTTGTGCGCAATTCCAAATAGAAGAAAGCCTTTTCTTTATCCCATCCCTCCCTGTCGTTGTTTAATGGATGCTGGAACTGGTTCAGCCTTAAGAGTTTCAAGTGTTTCTAAAGTCTCATGTCAGCATTTTAAAGATGTCTTTGGGAGCAAGAAATTTGTATTAAATATATAAACATTTCAGAAAAAGAAGAATTTTATATTTTATTTCTCTAAGCAAAGAAATCATCTGCATTTAAGAATTAAAGGTCCAATGCTATCCAAGCTTCTAAAACTATATACATTATTGTTATTATTATTATTATTATTATTCATTTAAGTCCTGAAGATGAAGGCTCTGCCTCAGTCACTTCTCATGTTTTAATCCCTGTGATTAAGAGCATAGCTTCTGTAGAAACTTAGCTGGCCTAAATGTCTTACTAAGAAGCTCAACAAATACAAGAGAAGTAAACTGAGATTTCTGGAGAAATCATTTAGGATGCTCCAGGAACAGTACCCATTGTGAAATGAGTAGCCTGCTTCTGTAGGTTATAATGAACGAATGAACTCCAGACAAAAGAAAACCCCAAACTACCCCCCAAATAGTGTAACTATGCCTGCTTTGCATGAGAAACCCTCAATATATATATTCTTCTTTGTATATGACAGGGACCCTCAGAGGGGGGGTGTCTATGAACCCCTAAGATGATTTATAGTCTAAGGATTTGAATAGGAAAAGTTCCATCCTCACCCTCATTAGGACCTCGTGTATGCAGCACATCTTTCAGCTGTAAATTTAGGTAACATCGTTCAGCAGTGTTAACATTACTTGTCACCATGTCATGAAGAGAAATCATACTTTCACATTATAATTTTTCTAATGTTTTGTAACATTATTTGTGCTGCTTACAACCGAGAAGCCACAGTAGTTATTAGAGATACTATTATATGTTTTACTTAATGTGTTAAGAAAGAGGCATGTATAATCTTGTATTACAAATCCATTGTTTTAGTATTTGAATAACTGTACTTGTGAGATCATTGGTTCATGTTATAATCTTATATGTGTAGTTTTATGCATTTAAAAATAATATTCGGAAAGTGGTCCATCGTTTTCTAAAGATGACATTCCACAAAGAAGTTAGAACTTCTGGGCTGGGGATGTTGCCCAGTGACAGAGTGCTTACCTGGCATACACAAGGTCCTAGGTTCAATACTGAGGCATGCATCCACATACAAGTAGAATTTCTATCTTTAATGTGTGCTTCATCCCTGCACCCCATTCACCATCTTGTCTCAGTCTCTTTCTCCATTTCTTTATTTCATCTTTGCCTTTTCTTACCCTTTCCTGCTCCCTCCCTCCCTCCTTCCCTCCCTCCCTCCCTCTCTTCCTCCTGTCTTCTCTTCCTAGCTCCCTGCCTTCCTCTCTTCCTTAATCCCTCCCTCCTTCCCTTTCCTCCTTTTTTCCTAAGCTTGCTTATACTAGATGTAAAGATTCTAGACAGGCTTCTGTGTGATTCGATAAGTAGTGGGGTGAGTTCTTGACTTGTTTTTCTCTCTTAACCTTGTCCTCTGAGTTACAGTGCCATATTGTTTACTTATTTAAATCTGGAACAGTAGGAGGGAGGGGGACCCCAACAGTGCCACCTTTGAGACAAAACTTAGCTCTGTTTTCTCTTCTGAGATTTTCTTAAATGTTCCATATCCAAGTTTCATGACTCATATTCAGCGTTATTTCCCCTTCAAATAAGGGGACAAACCCAGAAAATACAGACAAGGATCAAAGAGAGAGTGCACGTGTGTGCATGCGTGCATGTATGCATGTGTGTTAGAGAGAGGATCAAAGAGACTGAATAAGAAAATCTTGGTGGTTCCACCTCTATTTTGGTCCCTTTGTTAATAATGTAAGGAGGAGAGAATGAAACCAACTTCACCTCATCTTTTGTGCTGTGAATTGGATTTTACAGACTTATGTGCTGGTTAATGTTTATCACCTTGACACAAACTAGAGACACCGGAGAAGGGGGGTGCTCACTGAATAATTTCCTCCATTGGATTGGCCTGTGGCCATGTCTGTGAGATATTTTCTTAATTGCTAATTGATACAGGAGGGCCCATGTATTGTGGGTAGTGCGGGCAGGTGGGCCTCGGCTGGCTGTGTGAGAAATGAAGCTGAGCCAGCCAGAGGAAACAAGCCAGTAAGCATTGTTCTTCTATGGTCTCTGCTTCAGTTCTGGCCCCCAGGTTGCTGCCTTGAGTTCCCGAGCTGGCTTCCCTTGATGATACTGTAATCTTGACTGCAACCTGTGAGTCAAATAAACCCTTTCATCCCCCAAGTGGCTTTTGGCCAGAATTTTATAACAACAAAAAAATAGAACTAGAACAACACCTCTTACTTATTCTTTTTGTGTGTGTCCTGTCTCTGGGTCTTGTAAGTAATAAGTATGTCTATGTTAGTATGATTTTTTCTGTTTTCTTTGTTTTTCCTTTTATACCAGAGTTTAATCTGTGACTATCCCAATGACTTTAAGTGTGCTTTTTAACCTTTAAAATGAACTATTTATTAAATCAGACTGTTATTCTTAACTATATGTTACATATGTGTTTATTCAGAGTATTTCACATAGAAAAGTATTAAACACCTATAGGCAAGCAAAATTGTACCACACAAATATATAAATCAGTAAGGGTTTCTGCTAAACATTCAAATAAGGCAAGTATTTAAAACGATAAAATGATAAAAAATTTAAACATTCCTTTAAGAGAATTCAACACTATAAGGTAAATGTAGGTTCTGAGTGTATTGATATAATCAAGGTAGTGTTTCTTGAAACATCAAGAAATGGAATAAGACTCATTAATAGACACAGCTGCCTTCAAGATTTCAATCTCAGTTGCTTTCTTTAAATTAAAATTCACCAAGTGCACAATTAAGGTACACCAAAAAATAGAATCTGCTACTTTAACCATGGCTGTCCATGTTTAATACTTAGTGGGTTATTGAACCAAATTATGTATTTTCAGGGGAAAAATAAGATAAGTCACTGTGAAATATTTAGTTAGAAACGTATGCTAATACTTTTCATAGAAATCAAAGAGTATGGGGGAAAAGGGTTATTATAAAGACTAGAAAGCAAAACACCAGAATGACCAAACATTTCAAAGAACAAGCCCCACAAAGGACATTTGCATCCAGTGTTGTGATATTTAGCAATGCAGTTTTCTTACACCAGCTGGTCTGCTTCATCAGATTCTGAATCATCTTCTGATTCCACAGCAGTGCTACCAGACAGGATGGTGGCAACATCACTTTCAGTTTGTTACTGCTTAGCTTAGTTCACTCTGCTCTTCTACTTTGTGTAGCTGGGTACCTTTTCATATTCCTTCCAGTAGAACACTCCTTGCTTCACTGAGTACAGGTAGGGTTGATGGATGACGCTTTGGCTCAGAAGCAGGGATAACTAGTGATGGAGGAGATGGAGGGATTAGTGGAACATGGGGACCTGGGGAAGTAAATGGAGTAGGATGTAGCCCAGAGGGAGGATGAGCAAGAGCTGCAACTGTGACAGGTGATGATGATCGAATGCCAGGTGGAGGCAGAGGAGGCTGTGGTGGTGGTAGAGGTAGAGGAGGCAGCCCCTGTACTTTACCTTGTGGGAGTGCATGAGCTGGTACAGTCTCACACACTGGGCTGCTCTAGCTCTTGGTGAGTGCTGTCCTAAAGGAGGTGCAATTGGAGAAGGAGCTGGCTGAAGAACTCCGGGGGAGAACTGAAGAGGAACTGGAGGTGGTGGTACTGCTGGAGCTTGCAAAGCAGTGACTGGAGGTAGAGGTGGGGGAGGTACTGGGGTGGAGGACTTGAAGTTACTGAAGCTCTTAATGAAGATGTTGACAGGGCAGATGGAAGAGGTGGTGGAGGAGGTAGGGCTCACAAACACAGGTGTTCTGCCTGCAGCTGGTGACTGGGTGATTTTCTTTCAAACCAGTAGCAGAACTGATACAGGTGGGCATAGGTTTTGCACCTCCTGATCCACACATTGGTGGAGGTGAAACTGATTCATGTGGACTAGGACTAAGACCCTTTCCTCAATTCTAGTCATAAGCTCACTCATCTGACTAAATGGCAAGGCAGAAAGTAAGATCCATCTATAGGATCCACATATGTCTGTGGAGTTTCAAAATGAGAGGCTGGGCCACTGGGAACTTTAATGTGCTTATGTAAGAGGTTAGCATCATCTTCGGCCAGCTCTGGACCCTGGGCCAACCTCTGCCACTTTGTCTGTCATGAGGTGCTCCTGGCACTTTTTCTGGTTCATGAGGATGATCTAGATTTTTTCTGCTTCAGTTTTTTCTTTTCCTTCCTCTTATCCTCTGTATCTTGCAACAGTTTTTCTTTCCACAGATCAAAGAAATATGAAGGATTGGTATAAAACTCAAGACCTTCACCTGGGCGTGGTGGCACATGCCTTTAATCCCAGCACTCGGGAGGCAGAGGCAGGCATATCTCTGTGAGTTCAAGGCCAGCCTGGTCTATATAGTGAGTTCCATGATAGCTGTGGCTACAGGGAGACCCTTCCCCCCGAAGAAAATTGAAAAGAGCAAAACTTCAGATCTTCCCTACCATCATCTCTATAAGGAGCATATTGAGAGGTAGAAGTTATTCAATCACATGTCTCTTACAATGGGATAGGCAAAGTCTTGTGGTTGAAAAGCTGCTGATCTTGAATTGTAGAACCTCTGAAACCTTTTCTCATTGTTATATCTTGCAAAGACAGTTCTGTAGGATCAAGCATTGCCACATTAACAGTCCACATGTTCTTGCAATGAGTTAATTTTGAAAGAAAAAATATGTGCTTCACTGAATATTTTTTCCAAATGTACCTTCAGCACTTACTTGGGCTACTTAGTTGTCTAATTATGTTTTCCATGGAAATATTGGATACACATTCCAGTTCATACCTTAATACCTCTTAAGCAATGCTGGCACAAGTGCCTAGGATCAATGTTTCTTTTCACTAATGGCGCCTGGGGATCAATCTCTGTACCAGGTCACCTCACAGCCTTCCCCCTGAGGGCGACTCCAGGCTAGTCACAGTCTCCCATCTTGAGATTCTATTCTCACTTTTAAAAGACCTGAGTGAGGGCCATGTACTTTTATGCTCCGTGGAGCTTAATACTAGCTACGTACTTAGACATTCAAAAAATCCTGTGATACAGACAAGATTTAGAGAAATGTTAGTCATCTTTTAAATTGTTAATTCCATGAGACTGTTTTCATTGGTATTCTTTCCTTTGTTCAAAAAGAGGGGCCTCAGGGGCTGGAGAGATGGCTTAATGGTTAAGGGCACTGGCTACTCTTCCAGAGGACTTGGGTTCAATTCCCAGCACCCACATGGAGGCTAACAACCAACCATGACTCCAATTCCAGGGGAATCTGATACCCTTTTCTGACCTCCGTGGGCACTGCATGACATGGGTACACTTACATACATGCAATCAATACACTTATACATATAAAATAAAAAATATTTTAAAAGAGGGGCTTCAGATATTTTGTAAAGTCAAGTATTGGCAGGGTTGGAATTGTGACATCCCTGTGGAACTGTGGGAGCGTGATATCCCTCCAATACACTGATTAAAGGGAAGGATGAAAGAGCATCTAGGAATCACACTGGGGTTAAGGCAGACAGATAGGCAGACAGAGTCACACTTAGGCTGGGTGAGTGATTAAAAACTGAATGAGATAAAACTTGAGTGATGAACATGGAGCACTGGGCTTCTGAGTAGAAAGGATAAGACGTAAAGCTTGGACAGAAACCTTGAAATACTGGGACAATGTTTTATACACATTGAGCTCATCTAAGGCTGAGCAAAAAAAACTGT
Organism: Nannospalax galili; assembly: GCF_000622305.1. Classification (NCBI taxonomy): domain Eukaryota; kingdom Metazoa; phylum Chordata; class Mammalia; order Rodentia; family Spalacidae; genus Nannospalax; species Nannospalax galili. The sequence continues at coordinate 649,283 of NW_008341810.1, read as the reverse complement.
CAAGAACATTTGGAAAATTTCCACATATAACTTTTATGTTTCAGTAAATAATCACATTTTTATGTGCCTACCATTTTATTGATTTAGGTAATGTTCTCATGATGATTATAAGAAATGGGAGTTTGTGGTACCTTTAAGAATCCAGGAAAGTGCTCATACTGCTGAAATAGAATTAGAAATAGAGACTTGGTAGCAAACAAGGGCAGAAAAACGAAGGGAGCTAATTTGCTAATTATGTAAGGTATTGTGGATTTTTTAGTAAAGAACAGATTTGATTGAAAATGTTGGAAACTACTAGGTGCCAATAGGCAGGATAATAATAATGAAGTTCATAATTTTGGTGTTGGGAAAATTATAAGAGTTGAAGAAACAGAACAGAAGTGAGTTTGCTGTTACCAACTGTAATGGTAGATGCTGGTGGCATGGAAGACTCTGGACTGAGGAGAAATCTTAGCAGTAGGATTTGTTGAGGGATTAGATTTAGGATGAAACAAAAAGAATATTGTAGATGACACTAGACATGTGGACCTGAGATAATGATAAAGTTCCTAGTGCCACAATAGGAAACTCCAGAAGACATAGTTTTTGATAAAAGGTCAAGTGGACAGTTTTCTGATGGCAGCACCCTCACCATCCAGTCATGGTCCCTCCACAGATGGCATATATAGGAATCATCCAGAGACAATACTCTCCCATTTGTAGACATGGGAATGAAGCTAGGAACTCTTTTTACATACCATTTCACATGAAATTAAGAGAAGTGAACCATAGTTATTTCAGAGAAAGATGCTTTAGAAAGACTAGTTACCAAGTTATTCTTTGATCCTAACAGTTCTTGGAAACTGAAAATTTTCATCCTGCATCTTTCAGCCTTCCTAAAAGCAATACCCTCTCTAACTTGACCTTCTTAGATTCTGATAACTCCAAGTTATTTGTCTCAGTATAGTTATGAAAATGTTAATATCATCCATTCTAATGTCCTGTATGAGGTCTTTAATGAAGTAACAATCAATATATCCTTCCTAAGTAGATAGGATTCTGGTTGCTAGCAATTATAAGCCCAAGCCATATAATTTAGTCTGTGCCAGGTAGTTATAAAAGCATCAAGCAGATAGATGAGAAATTGAGGGACTCCAAGACGGGTGACTATGGGAAGCTGCTCAGGAAACTCAAGATGGAGTGCTGCAGAGAGGAGCTGGATGTCCAGTGGAGCTGGGACCACTGGGACTTCATCTGGTACTGGAGGACAGGGATGGTCCAGAGCGCAGACATGAACTCTGTGTAGAGTGCTTAGAACAAAGAGGCATTGGGAGATGCACCAGTTTCCTCTTCTCCTCCGTCTTCCTGCTCCTCACCTCATGGCAGGTAGCAGAGGAGCCTCAAAACATGGCTGTCTGGTGACCACCATTCCTAAAATTTAAAGCAGAGAAGAGGGTGACAAAAGAAGCTGAGGCAAACAATCAAGTGACCAGAAGACCTCCTTACGGAGGAGGAGAAGTCTGTGAATTTCTGCCTCAGAAATCAAAGGTATTACGTGGTATTCTGGTCACAATCAGCATGTCAGACTTTGCAGAACAGAGGGGATTCTTTTTGAAAGCTGCGTTTGATTGTGAAGCTTTGCTTGTTTTTGTTTTTCTGTGGTGGCAGATTCTTCAAACAGATTGACTGGGAAGAAAGAGGAGATCAATAAAGACTATATTCTGCTTTCCTGACATACTAGGAGAAGAAAAATTCCAAGTGAATGAATTGATAGTAGAAGAATCCCAACAAATAAGAACAGGCAGATCATGCAGAACTTCGAATCACACAAAAATAAATAAATAAATAAATAAAATAAAAAAGTTTAATGGAAATAAAGCAGTCAGCATTAGTAGCACCAGTCACAAGTTCAGCCTAGTCTTCTGATAGTCTCAAGTCCGTATCGGGTGGAAGCTCTCATTAAATCTTTCATTTCCCCATCATCATTTCTCATTAGAACTCAACCTGTTTCTCTTTTACTTTTGCATCTGAAATAGCATCTTCCAGACAGGGAAGTTTGTTAGGGGGAGTTTGATCAATGTAGAGTTTGTCATCCAGAGCTTTACAAATCATATTTTGTGAAATCATTTCTTGTGGATAACTGTTGTATCTTTTTTTTTTCATTTAAGAAAAGGAGACACAAAAGTTAAAGCTACTTATTCTGAATTCAACTCCATGATTTGTTATTTTTGTAGACAAGCCAGATTTGATTTTGCTGTCTGCAAGTCTGAAGTTCATAAAGCATGTAATTTGATTTTCTTTCTCTAGAGATATTTTATCTACCTGATGTGAGTCTTTATCAACTTAGGCAAAATAAAAATGTCCATTAAAGTTATTGTAGAGTCCTTTACTTTCAAAGACACTGTTAGAAACTTGCTAATTTTAAAAGACATTTGTAAGCTATGTGTTGGACCTACATTAAGCATAAATTCTAGGAGTGTTTCCAATTCCTTATTCTGCTGTCATATTAATTTGCCCCCCGACCCCCGTGTGTGTGCGTGTGTGTATGGAAGGCCAAGGTCAACCTTGGGTGTCATTACTCAGGAGCCGCTCATCCAATTTTTAAAAAATGGGTCCTTCTTTTCAGCTGGTGCTTGTAAGGAGGCTAGGCTGGCTCTCCATCAAGCTCCAAGAATTTACTTCCTTTTACCTAACATGTGCCACCAGGCACAGCTTTTCCCTCCACATAGATATTAGGGCTGCAGCTCAAGTCTTGATGGTTGTGTGGCAGAAACTTTGCTTTCCAAGATCCCCAATCTATTTTTTCTTATAATCATCTGACATGTTATTATATTTCCCATACTAAATTTTTGAAAATTCATCAGTTGGTTTTTGAATATCCAAATTGATGTTTAAACTGTTCTTGTCTTAACATTTCAGTAGATTTATTCCCTCAGTAATTGATGGCAGTGTGGCCCCAGGTTTGTTGAATGATTCAGGAAATACCTGCTTTATTATTATTTTTTTCATTGTCCTGCACTTGATACATTGTCTAATTCAGAAAAATCTAGTAGTGGAAAAATTACCTGGCATCTCATGTTATTCTTTAATTTAGATAAAACAAAAGATTTTAAAGCAGGAGATAAACTAACCCACAATATGCCTGCCCTGCTAAATTTTTTTTCTCAGAATTTTTTAACTAAGTTTTTGTGCATTTCCTATAATAGATCTTAATCAAATTTAGATCCCTTCCTCCTCCTCCCCACCCACCATAGCCTCTCAAGCCAAATTTTCAGATATTCTGCCATATATGTTGGGTCTTAACTGGTCTGCATTTGTATCCAGATGCCTCTTGATGCGACTTCATCCCCTAGAGAGTCTAGTCAGTCTATGTAGAATCACTCCCTTAAAGAAGATCTACTCTCCCTCACCCTACAGTAATAATTTGCCAATAGTTCTTTGGCTAAGGTTGGGACCTGCTGCCTATTTCTCCCATTCTGTACTGGGTTTTTGTCTGATTGAGTTGCTATTGGTCTTGTGTATGCTGTCACCTTCATTGCAAATTCATGAGCAAATTCCCAGAGGCTTGAAAGCCTCTGTTTCCTTATGTTCATGTACCTACCCTGGATCTTACAATCTTTCAGTCCTCTATTCTGCAATGGTCCCTGAGCCATGAGTGAGTGAGGTGTAATATAGGAGTCCTCTCCAGGGACATATACCCTGCAGTCTCTTTCTGTAAAACTTAGCCAGTTGTGGCTTTCTGTGAGCATCATACTCTGTTGTATGATGAAGCTTTGCTGTTAAAGTTGAGGGATGTATTAGTATTCTCTCTACCTCCTGTTCCACTATGTTCCATGAGCAAGAGAATACAAATTAGAAAGGAAGAAGTCAAAGCATCCTTATTTGCAGATGATATGATTCCATACATAAAAGACAGTAATGATGTTACCAGGAATTTTCTAGAGCTGACAAATAAATTCAGCAAAGTAGCAGGATAGAAAATTAACACCCCACATCAGTAGCTTATTACACCAGCAACAAATATACTGAGGAAAAAATTCCAGAAATGATCCCATTTACAAAATCCTCAGAAACCATAAAATACGTTGCAATAAATATACCAGAGGATGTGAAGTACGTGTACAATAAAAACTTTACATGTGGGAGACAGGCTTGAGCCTAGGGTGAAAGTCTTATTGACAGCCATACAGCAGGCCTGAGGCAACGGCCTGACCACTGGAACCACAAGGAATGCTTTGTGACATTTTGCTCCCATTGGCAGATCATGAGACTGATGCCTAGAGCTCGCCACTCCCTAATCACCACCCTTGGATACCTTACCTTTAAACTACTTACTGTACTGTGCACCACCCTTGGATACCTCACCTTTAAACTACTTACTATACTGTGCACCACCCTTGGATACCTCACCTTTAAACTACTTGCTGTGCTGTGATTGGACCACTACCCCTATATAAGCTTGTGCCTTCCTTCAATAAACCAGATCTGTGTCACTGAACCTGGTCTCCTGTGTTTGAATGTGGCTCGGCTGACACAGTCTCCTCACCAGCCCTGGGGTCTGGACCGGGCGACTGATCGAAGGAACTAAGAAAGCAGGAGAGTGGCAATAGCCGGAGGAGAGCAGCCACAGCCAGCGACCACATTCACACATTGAAGAAAGAAATTGAAGAATTTCCATACCTGAAGATGGAAAACTTTAAGATTCTTATTCCATATCTATACATTCATTTATTTCATAATTGATGATTGTTAAAGCCTTTAAAGTGATCAAGGCATCCTGTAATAGCCTTTGTTGCAAAAAGAAGATTCTTTGATGAGTGGTATATGGTATACCACTTGTCTGTAAATATAAGGATCCATATTTAGAATACAGCAAGAAATTTCACTTGTCTACATATGGAACAGAAATAGAGTTTTCTATGAGATTTATGACCTCCCTAGCCATATGTATTCAGCTATATTTCCAATGCCACCATGAGTTCCCTCCCATTGAGAGGACTCTAAGTCCACTTAGATAGCTGATAAAAGTACCACTGCTGCACCAATAAAATAATTTGCTTTTCCAGTTGTTGTGGTTATTAGGCTTTACAACTGAGTTGGACCATTGATTGATTTTATTCCTTAGCGGCTTGCATGGTATCCTCTAGAATGATGAGAACTAGTCTTCAAGGAGAGGGATTCCAGGTCAGATCCAGCTCAATTGCTCCAAGTCCTGTGTCCAAAGTATGTCCTGTCTTCAGAAATAGGGTCTTACCTTCAAGTTCTTGGAGGTGATCAAAGGTCCTGGCAATAGCCTATGCTATTTTGGGAGTCTCTTGGACTACCTGGACCAACAACTCAGAGGGAGATTTCTTCTGTCTGGTGTTGTTTCTTGTTATATAGCCTTCAGGTATACACTATGTTCAGATATTGTATGTGTATTTTTCAGGGATGTTTTGAGTTAATATATTTCCCTCTGGCTCTTTTATGCCACCTAAGCTTTATTTACCTCTCCTCCCTCTCTCTGTGTCTAACCTCTTTCCTCCCTCCCCAGTTTAATACCTGTCTCCTATCATTCATTCCCCCTCTTGTGAGTTCCTTCTTCTCCTTTTCACCTGTGGTTCGTTGTATGTCCTTCACTCCTCCATTCCCAGTTGGATATCTCCATTTCCCCCCTTGGTAGCCATTTCCTATTATTCCCCTCTCTTCAGCTCTTTCCCTTTACCTCTGTGCTTCCTTTCCACTTTCCTGGCTCCTGATGTTACACCAGGATATATACTCACATAAAAGGGATTGTTACTAAGTGACACATCTACAGTGGAATCCTAAGGAGCACAATAGCTTAAACAGACCCATAACACATAAGGAAATTGAATTATTAATACAAAACCTCAGAACTATAAAAAGCCCAGGCCCAGGTGGATTCACAGCAGAATTCTACCAGACATATAAAGAAGATCTACAACCAGTACTACTAAAATTATTCAAAAAGATAGAAACAGAGGGAGAAATCCCAAACTCCTTTTATATATCCAGCATCACTCTAATATTACAACCAGGTAAGACACAACCAAAAAAGATACCTATAAACCCATATCCTTAATGAACACAGATGCAAAAATTCTCAACAAAATACTTGTAAACCATATACAGACATACATTAAAAAAGATCACCCACCATGAAAAAGTCAGCTTTATTCCAGAGATGTAGGGCATGATTCAACATATGTAAGTCAATAAATGTAATAAATCATATAAATGGACTTAAAGACAAAAACCATATGGTTATCTCAATAAATGCAGAAAAGGCCTTTGGCAAAATTCAACATACATTTATATTAAAAGTCCTAGAGGGAACTGGACTGGAGGGAACATACCTCAACATAATTAAAGCTATATAAACAAACCCACAGCCAACATCATTCTAAATGGAAAAAAAAACTGGAAGCATTCCCATTAAATAAGGAGCCAGACAAGGCTGTCCACTATCTCCACTCTTTTTTAATACAGTGCTTGAAACTCTTGCTAGAGCAATAAGACAAGAGAAGGAGTACTTATTGGGAAAGAATAGGTCAAATTATCCCTAATTGTAGATGATATGATATTATCCCTAAGTGATCCCCAAAATTCGAACAGAAAACTCTGAGAAACGATTAACACTTTCAGCAAAGTGGCAGGTCACAAAATTAATCTACAAAAATCTGTAGCCTTTTTATATACCAATAACAGGCAATCAGGAGAAGAGTTCATGGAAACCCTCCCATTCAAAATAGTCTAAAAAATATCTCTTAATAAGCCTTACCAAAGACATTAAAAGTCTCTACAGTGAAAAATTTTAAATCTTTAAAGAAAGAGATTGAAGAAGACACCAGAAGATGGAAGGACCTCCCATGCTCATGGATTGGAAGAATTAATATTGTGAAAATGACCATCCTACCAAAAGCAATATGTAGATTCAATGCAATTCCAGTCAAAATCCTCATGACATTCTTCACAGAATTAGAAAAAAATTCATATGGAATCACAAAAGACCCTGGATAGCCAAAAGCAATCCAGAGAAAAAAGAGCAGTGCTGAGGAGATTAACGTACCAGAACTCAAAGCATATTACAGAGCCGTAGTCATAAAAACAGCATGTTACTGGCACAAAAACAGACACGTAGATCAATGGAATAACTGAAAACTTAAAATGAGTACATGCAGTTTCAGTCTCTTGATATTTGACAAAGCTGCCAAGAACACACACTGGAGGAAAGACAGCACTTCAACAAATGGTGCTGGCAAAACTTGATCTCTGCCTGTAGGAGAATGAAACTAGATCTTTATCTGCCTTCTTACAGAAAGTCAACTCCCAATGGATCAAATACCTGAAACTCTGAACTGTTAGAAGAAAACATTGACAATAACCTGTACGATATATGCACAGGAAAGGGCTTTCTAAATTGGATATCAGTTGCCCAGGAATCAAAGTCAACAATCAACAAGTGGGAGACAACAAAGAAAGTGAAGAGAAAAACCCACAGAGTGGGGGAAAAGTCTTCACCAGCGACACATCTAACAGATGTTTGACATCCAGAATATATAAAGAACTCAACAAAAAGAATCAAGAAAACAAATGACTCAATTAAAAGATGGGCTATGAATCTGAACAGAGAGTTCTCAAAGAAATAAAGATGATTAAAAAAAATCCTTAAAAGCGTTCAATGTCCTTAGTGATTAGGAAATGCAAATTAAAACCACTTTTAAGATTTTGTAATACCCCAATCAGACTGGCTAAGATCAAGCGAACAAAAGACACCAAAAGCTTGAGAGGATGTGGGAAAGGGGACATATTCATTTACTGCTACTGGGATTTCAAACTCATGCAAACACTATGGAAACAGTATGGAGAATTCTTAAAAAACTAAAAACGAACCTAACATATAATCCGAGCATACTACTCCTTGATATATACTCAAAGGACTCATCCTACTGCAGAGATACTTATACATCTCTGTTTGTTGTGGTTGTTTTCACAATAGCTAAGAAATGGAAGCAACCTAAGTGTCCCTCAACTGACCAGTGCATAATGAAAATGTGGTACATTTACACAATGGAGTTGTACTCAGTGGTAAAGTAAGATGAAACCATGAAATTTTCAAGTAAATGGATGGAACTAGATATCATTATACTTGGTTAAGTAACACAGACTCAGAAGGACAAATGATGTATGTTTTCCCTCATTTTTGGATCCTAGCAAATCCTTGTATTAGAGTACATATATCCTGATGTAACTAAAGGAGCCAGGAAAATAGGAGGGAACCGGGGAGGTAAAGGAAAAGAAGGAACCTGAGAGAAGAACAGTAGGAGATAGGTGTTATGAAGGGGGAAATGGGTAAAATAGGGAAATTTAAATGGGGAGGGGAGAGGGAGGGTTATACAAGGAACTATGGGGGTAAAGGGGAAGAAGGAGCTCAAGAAAAGGAAAACTATAGGAGGAAGATATCAAGGGAGAAATGGGGAAAATGGGTTACTTTAACTGGGGAGGGGGGATTAAACAGGGAGAGAGGGTAGAAATAAGTATTGCCTAGGTGGTATAAAAAAACCAGAGGGAATTGTATTAGTTAAAAAAAAAACTACTGAAAATCACACATTCAGTAACTACATGAGTCCACACATAAAGCTGAATAGTATATAACAAGAAACAGTGCCAGACAGGAGAAACCACACTTTGAATTGTTGGTCAGGGTAGTCCAAGAGAGTCTTGAAATTACATAGGCTATTGACATAGCCCTTGATTACCTCCCAGAACTTGAAGGTAAGGCCCTATTGCTGAAGAAAATACATACTTTGGATGAACACAGGAGTTGGAGCAATGGAGCTGGAACTGACCTGGAAGCCACCTCCCCTGGAGGCTAGCTATCATAATTTTGGAGAACAATGTGCAAACTGTTAAAGGAAAACATCAGTTAAAAGTTCAACCCCAGCTTTTAGGTATAATAACAACAATGATCAGCACAGCAAACTATATTGGGGCAATAATGGCTCTTCTGTCTTGGGGGTAATCAACAGATACGTAATTGAACCTAAGCCCACTCAATGGGAGGGAACTCATGTGTGGTACTGTAAACATAGTCAAATACACATGGCTGGAGAGATCATAGATCTTAAAGAACTTACAACAATGGTGTCAGCATGCACAAGACCCACCCAAGCTCAAGCAGACAAAAACTTAGCATATGAAGAAGAGCTGATCATCTTTAAGGGAGTGACTGTATATAGGATGACTAGACCCCAGTGGATGAACTTGCACGGAGGAATGTCAGGGGACACTAACTTGACTCAATAGCCCTTAACTTAAATGACAGAGTGCATGAAATCCAGTGGGATGAGAGCCTATGTGAGGGTGCCAATGGGGAAGGAGGTATAAAGAGGACTAAGATATTGTGTATCAAATACAAAAAATTTCAATAAAAATATATTTAAAAAGAGATAAATTTCAGAAAACTGATGGCATATATAGCTTTATTCATTAAAGCAAAAAATTAAAGAGACAAGTATTGTCAAGTATAACAGGTACATCAATTATGGAGAGAACTGAGAATTTTTGTGCAAATGTTTTGACTACTTTGAATTCAACAATTATATCCACAGTTGCCAAAATAGATTGAAGAAGATATTTTTCATTGACATGTTATCTAGAAAATAAAATCAGATACTAATAGCATTGAGAGATAATGGTGGTTCCAGCCATCTAATTTTGAAGGAGAGTGATAAACTGCATTAAAGTCTGATGCATATGGGAAGGCGCACCAATAATTTTGGACAGGATAACTAAAGAAATAGAACTTCAGTGTTTTGAACTGGCTCATTTCTTGGTCACCTGTTATGAGCTGAAGTAATGTTGTGCCAAAATTTGTATGTTGAAATCCTGATCCATAAAAAGCAAATTAAATTAAAATGATATCACGGACATCAATACTGATCTAGTATGATTGGTGTCAATATAGGACACAGAACACGAGATGTGTAGAGAGGGCAGACCATGTGAAGAACAGGGAGAAGACAGGACCTACAAGCCAAGGAGAGGGGATTTAGAAGAAACCAGCCCTATCAACCCCTTCATCTTGGTCTTCCAGATGTATGAGAGAAATACCTGCTTTTTTAAAAAAACCTAGACTGTAGTACCTTTATTATGGCATCCATATCAAACTAACTCATTTGACTTTTTTGAGATCTTATTCATAATCATGTGAGATATTTTTGTGTGGCCATCTGATAAGTTTTCCTGGAGGAGACTTTTAAAAGTAGGTATTTTGGTCACAGAAGTTCCAAGTCTTGGAAAAGTTACAGTCTTCTTAAAACAAGTCTTTTTCCTGTAGAAAAGGTCAGCTATTCCTGCTGTGCTTACATGGCAGTTGCTGAAGTGATTCTATAGCTGTGTTGGTCTTATAGCTGTGTGATACACTTGAATTACAAATGGTTCTTAGTCACCATGTGGGTCCTGGGAACTGAACCTGGGTCCTCTGCAAGAGCAGTCAGTGTTCCTGACTGAACCATCTCTCCCATCATAATATCTCTCCTTTTAAACACACAAACTTAATTCTTTTAAGTCTGGAGCCACACAGTGGTTTGAAAACACACTAAGGAATAATGAGATAGTCCATGAAAACATATGGACTGTTGGCTTCAATAGTGTGGTCATCATCCTTTGTATTATATGCTTGCTTCTATACTGGCCACTTTGTTCAGATTTGTGCTCATATGGAATGTGATTATGGGAACGGTCCGATTGGCAGGGAGAGTGAAGGTCTACCGCAATGCCCCATCAATTTCATATTTTCTCACCTTTCACTTGGCTCCAAAGGACTCGCACATTGGATCTGACAGTCAATGCCAAGTTGCTTTATTTTTTTCATGATACTAATATGAAATGTAGCACATTTATGAAATACACACAGAGAACTGAGTGGCAGTGAGAACAGCTGTTCAATTCTCCATTTGAATCCAGAGTCTCAAAATACACCATGTTCAGAGTTAGGAGATTTTTAATAATTAGTCTGTCACCTAGAAAACATGGGAAAGTTAGCTGTGCTGTTGTTGCAATAATAAATTCAAAAGTGAGAAAAACTCAATTAACTAACTAGACTGTGTAAAGTAGAGAATAATTCACTTTGTTTTTCTCCTTATTGGAAGTGATAGAGCCCTAGAAATGGTCTCAAGTGCCTCTATTCCACTTCTTTGGGTTTAGGGACTTTTCAGTAAGAAGTGAATAACTGATAATTACTTTTAAATATATATTTAAAATATTTTACCTACTATTCTTTTTTAAGATAAATAATTTATTGAG